>NC_045957.1:36973040-37336827 GCF_010909765.2 Amblyraja radiata | reverse complement strand
CAGAGTCTCTGCTCTCTCTACACTACCTGCCCTTCCACCTATTTTCGTATCATCCGCAAACTTGGCCACAAAGCCTTCAATCCCCTCATCCAAATCATTAATATACAACGTGAAGAGCAGCGGCCCCAGCACCGACCCCCGCGAAACTCCACTAGTCACTGGCTGCCAATCTGAAAAAGCACCTTTTATTGCAACTCTTTGCCTTCTGCCATTCAGCCAACCCGCTATCCACGCTAGTAACCTCTCTTCAATATCATGGGCTCTCATCTTCCTTAGCAGTCTGATGTGCGGCACCTTATCAAAGGCCTTCTGAAAATTTAGGTAAACCACATCTACAGCCCCCCCTCTGTCTGTCCTGCTATTAACATCCTCAAAGAACTCCAGCAGATTCGTCAGGCAAGATCTGCCTTTCACAAAGCCATGCTGACTTTGGCCTATTTTATCGTGAACTTCCAAGTCCTCTCGTAACCTCATCCTTTTTAACAATGGCCTTAAATCTTACCAACTACCGGTCAGACTACGCGGCCTCTAGTTCTGCTTTGCTCCCTTCTTGTGTGGCGGAGTAATATTGGCAATTTTCCAATCATCTGGGACCTCTCCTGTCTCAATGATTCTTGAAATATCACTATTAATGTCTCCACAATCTGTAAAGCCAACTCTTTCAGAACCCTAGGGTGCAGTCTATCTGGTCCAGGTGACATCCACCTTCAGCCCTTTCAGCTTCCCATGCACCTTCTCCAACTCCATTAACTTCCAACCCCTGACTCTTGAACTTCAGGCACGTTGTTGGCATCTTCCACTGTGAAGACTGATGCAAAAATGTTACTCAACTCCACTGCCATTTCTTTATTCCCCATTATCACTTCTCCTGCATCATTCTCCAGTGGCCCAATGTTCACTCTTGCCACTTTCTTACTGTTTACATAACTGAAGATACTCTTGCTATCCTCTTTTATATTATTGGTTAGCTTACCGTTTTTCATCTTTTCTCCCCGTATTGCCTTTTTAGTTGCCTTCTGTTGTTCTTTAAAAGCTTCCCAATTCTCTGGCTTCCCATTAATCTTTGCTATGTTGTACGCCTTCTCTTTCAGTTTTATACTCTCCTTGACTTCCCTGGTCAGCCACGGTCACCTCTTTCTCCCCCTAGAAATTTTCTTCCTCTTTGGAATGAAAAGTAGCTGCATCTTCCCAATTATTCGCAGAAATTCCTGCCATTGCCATTCCACCGTCACCCCGTGCTAGGGTCGCTTTCCAGTTAACTTTGGCCAGCTCCTCCTTCATGCCTCTGTAGTCCCCTTTGCTCAGCTGTAATACTGACACATCTGATTTCACTTTCTCCCGCTCAAATTGCAGATTAAAACTTATCATGTTGTGGTCGCTATCTCCTAATGGTTCGTTTACATTGAGTTCCCTTATCAAATCATGTTCATTACATAATACTAAATCCAGAAATGCCTTTTCCCTGGTAGGCTCCACTACAAGCTGCTCTAAGAATCCATCTCGGAGGCACTCTACAAATTCCCTTTCTTGGGGACTCAGTACCAACCTGATTTTCCCAGTCTACCTGCATATTGAAATCTCCCATGACCACCGTAGCATTGCCTTTTTTACATGCCAATTATATCTCCTGATGTAACTTGTACCCTACATCCTCGCTAGTGTTTTGGGGGCCTGCAAATAACTCCCATTAGAGTCTTTTTACCCTTATAATTTCTCAGCTCTATCCACATTGACTACATCTTCTGATCCTATGTCACCCCTTGCGAAGGACTGAATTTCATTCCTAACCAACAGAGCTACCCCATCCCCTCTGCCCACCTTTCTGTCTTTCCAATAGGACGTATAGCCCTGAATATTTAGCTTCCAGCTCCGATCCTCTTGCAGCCACATCTCCGTAATTCCCACAACATCATACCTACCAATTTCCAACTGTGCTACAAGCTCTTCCACTTTGTTCCTTATACTACGTGCATTCAAATATGATACCTTCAATTTGAACACCCCTCCAGCTCTCACAATGGGACTAGCCCAGTATGTCAACATGGTTGGCATGGACAGGATGGGCCGAAGGGCCCGTTTGTGTACTGTACAACTCTATGGCGCATGGCACAGAAACAGGCCCTTCAGCCCACTATGTCTATGCTGATAAATGCCAAATTAAACTAATCCCATCTACATGGTCTGTATATCTCTATTCTCTGCCAGTTCAAGTCTGACTAAATGATTCAAATGTCTCTATATCCTCCCACCACCTCCCCAGGCAACATGTTCCAGGTATCTATCTGTAACATAAACATTCTTCATAAATCTCCTTTAAACTTTGCCCTCCAACTTTAATACCATGCCCTCCCTGTGGTATGTCATATTTCTGGAGAGAAGAGGGAATGACGGGGGGTGTGAGTGGTCTTTGATTGTGTCGGCTGCATTCCTAAGGCAGTGTGAAGTGTAGATGGAGTGGATAGTGGGGAGTCTGGTCTGTGTGATGGACTGGGCTACACACCCACAACTCTCTGCAATTTCTGGCAGCCTTTGGGTAAAGCTGTTCCCAATCCGACCTGTGGCGCATCCTGAGAGGATGCATTTTATGGTGCATCTGTAGAAGTTGGTGGGATTCCTCAGAGACTCTCTACATCTACAACTCTGCGTTCTTTTGGGCAGAGCTGTTCCCAAACTGAGCAACGAGGAGGAATTTCTTTAGTGAGAGGGTGGTGAATCTGTAGAATTCATTGCCACAGATGGCTGTGGAGGCCAAGACATTGGGTATTTTTAAAGCGGAAATTGACAGGTTCTTGATTGGCAAGGCGTCAGAGGTTATGGGGAGAATGGGGTTGAGAGGAAAAGATAGATCTACCACAGTTGAATGTTGGAGCAGACGTGGTGGGTCGAAATGGCCTGATTATGTTCCTATATTTATTATAGAAGAGGAGAAGGCCTGGCTGACCCGTGCAATAGTGTACATTGGTTGCGATACATTATAAATGACAGCTCAGAGTTCAGTTAGCAGACAAGGTGTGTACTTTATGAAGGAATTTTATTTTATTGAGTGTTGTCTTGTTATCTTACCATTGTAGATTATGACCCAATGGTATGAACATAGAAATCTCCAGTCTCAAGTAATATCGACCTTCTCTTCCCTCGGCTCCACATCCCACATATTTCTCCCACCACCCCAGTCACCCTGCTCTTTTCCCCTCCTCTGTACCCTCATCTCCCACCCCGAGTTCCACATTTATCCCCCACCTTTCCCCTTCCACCCATATCCCTCCCTCTGGCTTCACAGTTCACTCTTACTCTTGCCCCTAAAATTAGTAAAAATGTAAAGAAACTTGCCCCTAATGTGGGTGCCTGGCAGGAGAACCAGGGAGGTATTGAAGGGCAGCTGAGAGGGAGATAGGAAACAGGACCATGGATAGGATAGGTTTCGAGGGATATGGGCCAAGCGCGGCCAGGTGGGACTAGTGTAGATGGGGCATCTTGGTCGGCATGGATATGCTGTGCCAAAGGGCCTGTTGCCGTGCTGTGTGACTCTGCGTGGGGGAATGGGATGAATTGGATTATTCCAAGAGCTGGAGTGGACTTGATGGGCCGAATGAGCTCCTGCTTTGTGAGCGAGTGTGATTGCCGTGGTGGCTGTCCCCTGCTTCAAAATGCTTACCCTTCACTGACCACTCGATCCCACAGACACCACCAGTAAACGTTACAGCGAGCTGCTTTTATTTACTGCACCCAAACACACGCAGAGTCATCGGAAAGTGGTCTTGAAGAATCGGAGAAGCCCGTCTATCGTAGCCTAGCATCTTAGGTTTGAGAAAATGCTTCTTGCAGGAGATTTGCGCTTGACGTAGAGCAGGTAGACCTTTGCCCTCTTTGGGGAACTTGTTCCTCTGCGTGGTTTGGTGGAATGGTAGCAATTCTCACCCGTGGTCTTGAACTTGGGCCGGCGGGGCCGCGTGATGCACACATGCGCCTTCTTGGTGCGTTTCCTCCGGGGCCTGCGGTGGCTCCGCGGCCGCTTCTTGATGCAGGGGCTACGGGCTCTCCGTGCCATGGCTCACTCGCTCTGTCTCACCTCGCTCTGCCTCACCTGGCCCAGCACAGCCCCCCACACATACACTGCCCAGCCATGCAACGAGGCGGCACATTGTGACAGCCTCACTGGGACGTGCCTGTAATCAAGCTGGATTGTGAGGACAGCCAGCGACCTAGCCTGCAGGGAGGGGCAGCGATGGTTTACCCCCCCCCCCTCCCCCTCCCCTCTCTCTGGCTGCTCACGGCGGCATCTCACACTTACAAACAAAAAGATCATAGATCTTTGCTTACAACCTTTCTGGCGAAGGGTCCCAACCCAAAGACTCTGCCTGACCCGCTGAGTTACTCCAGCACTCTGTCTCTTTGTAAACTAGCATCTGCAGATTCTTGTGTTCAAGAAGGAACTGCAGATGCTGGAAAATCGAAGGTACACAAAAATGCTGGAGAAACTCAGCGGGTGCAGCAGCATCTATGGAGCGAAGGAAATGGGTGACGTTTCGGGCCGAAACCCTTCTTCAGACTGCAGTTTCTTATTTCTCCAACCTTTGATTGAAAGATACAACATAGTTTAAGCTTATGATTGTGACATGTACAGGCACACCCCGACATACATAATAGGAGACTTACGTAAACTCACCCTCACATAAGCAATTATTTGTGCACACTGTTTTATTTCTGAGTTGTGCATCTCTGCAGCATTGGTAGCAGTGTGCTAATGCCTCCTCATGTGGCCGTTTCCTCCAAAGATACTAGAGGAGCTCCTCTAGGATCTTTGGTTTCCACAAGCCATTCATCTGATCTCGTGGATGTTCCCTTGTGGACTCCACGCCGGAGCTACAACCTGTGGTCACCTCGAAGCTCCCCCGTGGTTTCCCACTGGTACTACACACTATGAGTGGTCAATTTACACGTGAGCGGCAGCACTTCCATTTCCGACTTGTATAACATGTGACTTACATAACCCATGCTTAACTCAGGGAGCGTCTGTACTGAGGTAGAATAAAAAACGTTGTTTTAGTTTTTAGTTTAGTTTATTGTCACGTGGAAAGCAAGTCATGTAAAACAACCTGGTGAATCTCTTAGAGTCATAGTGATACAGTGTGGAAACAGGCCCTTCGGGCCCAACTTGCCCACACCGGCCAGCATATCCCAGCTACACTAGTCCCGCCTCCCCACCTTTGGTCCATATCCCTCCAAACCTGTCCTATCTATGGACCTGTCTAACTATTTATTAAACGTTGGTATAGTCCCTGCGCTAGAGGCGGGAAACGTGTTCCCGATGTTGGGGGAGTCCAGAACCAGGGGCCATAGTTTAAGAATAAGGGGTAAGCCATTTAGAATGGAGATGAAGTAAAACTTTTTCACACAGAAACATAGAGGAGCTGTACTTCAGAATTAAGGGACAGAAGTTTAGGGGTAACATGAGGGGGAACTTCTTTACTCAGAGAGTGGTAGCGGTGTGGAATGAGCTTCCAGTGGAAGTGGTGGCGGCAGGTTCGTTGGTATCATTTAAGAATAAATTGGATAGGCATATGGATGAGAAGGGAATGGAGGGTTATGGTATGAGTGCAGGCAGGTGGGACTAAGGGAAAAAAATTGTTCGGCACGGACTTGTAGGGCCGAGATGGCCTGTTTCCGTGCTGTAATTGTTATATGTTATATGGTTATAGAAACATAGAAAATAGGTGCAGGAGTAGGCTATTCGACCCTTCGAGCCTGCACTGCCATTTAATATGATCATGGCTGATCAGAGTTGTGAGTTTGTGGAATTCTCTGCCTCATTGGGCGGTTGAGGCTGGTTCTCTGGATGCTTTCAAGAGAGAGTTAGATACAGCTCTTAAAGATAGCGGAGTCAAGGGATATGGGGAGAAGGCAGGAACGGGGTACTGATCAGCCATGATCACATTGAATGGCGATGCTAGCTCGAATAACCAAATGGCCTACTCCTGCACCTATTGTCTATTGTCTCAACTACCTCCTCTGGCAACTTGTTCCATGCACCCACCACCCTTTTCTACATCCTTTCCAACTTAATGACATCCTTCCTATAGCTGAGTGACCAGAACTTCACACAGTACTCCAAGTGTGGTCTTCACTCCAAATGGATCCAGAAAGTTTGTGCATGTGTACAGTGTACTCATTGGACTGATCTGCAACATTTCCCCCAAAAATTAGGTTTTATCCAACACGGCACCTGATCTGCTTTAAGGGGAAGGTGCAAAGATTGTTGGCCTGGAGGACCATTGGGTTTTTGAGCTGGGCAAAATGATACTGTGAGCAACAATACATCATAGTAGTAAAATGGAGGCATAAGGAACTGCAGATGCTGGAATCATAAGCAAAACACAAAGTGCTGGAGGAATTCAGTGGGGCAGGCAGTGCCTGTGGAGGGAATGGACAGATGATGTTTCAGACTAAACATCGTATCATTCTGAAGAAGGGACCCGGCCTGAAACGTGATCTGTCCCTTCCCTCTACAGATGCTGCCTGACTCAACGTGTTCTTCCAGCTCTTCATGTTTTACTCATGATTCTAGCATTTGCAGTTTCTTGTGCCCCCATTTTAGTGCTCCACTGTGAAATCTCAAAGTATGCCTACTTTGAAGTTCTCCAGCTCTCTCTGACATCAAGGGACCCGACCCAAAAGGTGGCCTGTCCATTCCCTCCACAGAGGCTGCCTGACCCGCTGAGTTCCCCCAGCAGTTTGTGTTTTGTTCAGTACATCACAGTAGGTAGCTGTTACTTCCTTACACCTTCACTCTGGGACCCTTTGCTGTACTGTGCGGATTTTACACCAGGGTGCTGATGTACAACTTGGTCTCTCGTAGGAAGTTATACCTGTTACAATGAAGTTTTGTCGGCACACCTCAATGGCAGTGGCCGCACGGTGGCGCAGCGGTAAAGTTGCTGCCTTACAGCGCCAATGACCCGGGTTCCATCCTGACTATGGGTGCTGTCTGTACCTTCTCCCTGTGGTCCGCGTGGGTTTTCTCCGGGATCTCCGGTCTCCTCCCACACTTGCAGGATAATTGGCTTGGTATAATTGTAGATTGGCCCTAATGTGTAGGATAGTGTTAATGTGCAAGTTGTAGAACATGGAACAGCACGGGAACAAACCCTTCGGTCCATAATGTCTATGCTGAGCACGATGCCAAAGACTAGAGGGGCATAGCTGTAAGGTGAGAGGGGCAAAGTTGAAAGGAGATGTGCGGGGCAAGTATTTTATACAGAATAGACAATAGACAATAGGTGCAGGAGTAGGCCATTCGACCCTTTGAGCCAGCACCACCATTCATTGGGATCATGGCCGATCATCCCCAATCAGTACCCTGTTCCTGCCTTCTCCCCATATCCTCTGACTCCGCTATTTTTAAGAGCCCTATCTAGCTCTCTCTTGAAAGCATCCAGAGAACCAGCCTCCACCGCCCTCAGAGGCAGAGAATTCCACAGACTCACCACTCTCTGTGAGAAAAAGTGTTTCCTCGTCTCCGTTCTAAATGGCTTACTCCTTATTCTTAAACTGTGGAATAGTGGGAGGGCTGGAACAGAGGTGGTGGTGGTGGAGGCAGGTACGATAGTGGTGCACACGATATGGAGGGACATAGATAACGTCCAAGCAGAGGAGATTAGTTTAACTGTGCTGTACTGTTCTATATTTGAACAGGTAAAGTAACAACATGTGTTTACCCGCATTAAAAATCTTTATTTTGTGACGCTGCTGCGTAATTTGGCCTTCTGAGAAACCTAGCGAGCAATGTCCACATAATACAGACCTTGCAAGCAAACCATCACCTCCTGTATCACCATTGCTGGGGACAGGACAAGATTAAGAGCTTTGCCTTGGGAGGTTTGGACATTCCTGTGCTATCTTGTCCTGCGTTGCATGGGTTTCCTTGAAGGCCCTTGCTGAACAAACTCTTTCTTGTCCTTCACATCGTGTGTGGAATGTGGGCAGCTCTGAATCTCTCCGACGTTCCTTGAACCTTGCTTGTTTAACCCTGTCAGGCCTCAGTCTGGCTGTTAGATACCTCTCTCTTCAGGCACACAGCACTGATTAGACCACACTGGCTTTTATCAAGGCCAGTTTTGTGTTCCCTATAAAACAATCCTCCACTGCAGATTCATTCTTCTGGCTAACTTTAAAAAAAAGCACCAATACCTAAAAATTATGTTTCATTTAAATTAGAGATACAACGTGGAAACAGGCCCTTCGGTCCACCGAGTCCACACTGACCATCGATCACCCGTTAACACTAGATCTATGATATCTATGAACGAATACGCCACAGCCGTTATAGACTTCGTAAAGAAATGTGTGGAGGACTGCATCCCTACAAAAACCTTCCGAGTGTTTCCCAATCAGAAACCTTGGATGAACTTTGAGATCCGCACTCTCCTGAAGTCCAGACACAGGGCATTCACCTCCAATGATACAGTGGCCTACATGAAGACCAGATACGACCTTGGTAAGGCCATCAAAAAGGCCAAAAGGGACTTCTGCTCCAAACTGGAGGATGAAACAGATGTTCGGCAGCTGTGGCAGGGCCTGAATGCAATCACCTCCTACAAGGCGAAACCAGGAGGCAGCTCGAATGTCGGCGAAACATCACTCCCTGACGAGCTCAATGCGTTTTACGCACGCTTTGATAGGGAGAATACTGATATGCCTTCCCGATCCCCCATTCGCTGTGATGGCATTTCGGTCTCAGTCACAGAGGCTGACGTCAGGAAATCCTTCAGAGGTGTGAACCCCCGAAAAGCACCTGGACCTGATGGTATACCCGGTCGTGTTCTAAAAACCTGTGCAGACCAACTGGCTGGAGTTTTTACGGACATTTTCAACCTCTCACTTCTGAGGTCTGAGGTCCCCACCTGCTTTAAAAGGGCATCAATTATACCGGTGCCCAAGAAGAGTAAGGTGACGTGCCTCAATGACTATCGACCAGTGGCACTAACGCCGGTGGTGATGAAGTGCTTTGAGAGGTTGATCATGGAGCAAATCAACTCCTACCTCGACAAAAACCTGGACCCACTGCAGTTCGCACTGCAGATCAACGGTGGATGCGATCTCGCTGGCCCTCCACTCCGCACTGGACCACTTGGACAACAAAAACTCATATGTCAGGCTGTTATTCATCGATTACAGCTCAGCATTTAACACAATCATCCCCTCCAAGCTGGTTACCAAACTCGCAGAACTGGGTCTCTGCGCATCCCTCTGCAATTGGATCCTCGACTTCCTCATTCACAGACCACAGTCTGTTCGTATTGGTGGAAATGTGTCAGCCTCGATAACAATCAGCACGGGAGCACCTCAAGGCTGGTTGCTCATCCCCCTGTACTCACTCTATACCAATGACTGCATAGCCAATCACAGTGCGAACTCCATCATCAAGTTCGCTGACGACACCACTGTTGTGGGGCGTATCACTGATGGGGATGAGTCAGATTATAGAAGAGAGATCGAGCAACTGTCCATATGGTGCCAGCGCAATAACCTGGCCCTCAACACCAGCAAAACCAAGGAACTGATTGTGGACTTTGGAAGGAGTAGGAGGGGGACCCACAGCCCCATTTATATCAACGGGTCGATGGTTGAAAGGGTCAAGAGCTTCAAATTCCTGGGCGTGCACATCTCTGAAGATCTTTCCTGGTCCGAGAACACTAGTGCAATTATCAAGAAAGCTCATCAGCGCCTCTACTTCCTGAGAAGATTACGGAGAGTCGGTTTGTCAAGGAGGACTCTCTCTAACTTCTACAGGTGCACAGTAGAGAGCATGCTGACCGGTTGCATCGTGGCTTGGTTCGGCAATTTGAGCGCCCTGGAGAGGAAAAGACTACAAAAAGTAGTAAACACTGCCCAGTCCATCATCGGCTCTGACCTCCCTTCCATCGAGGGGATTTATCGCAGTCGCTGCCTCAAAAGGGCTGGCAGTATCATCAAAGACCCACACCATCCTGGCCACACACTCATCTCCCTGCTACTTTCAGGTAGAAGGTACAGGAGCCTGAAGACTGCAACGACCAGGTTCAGGAATAGCTACTTCCCCACAGCCATCAGGCTATTAAACCTGGCTCGGACAAAACTCTGATTATAAATAACCACTTTCTGTTATTTGCATTTTATCAGTTTATATATTCATGTGTGTATATATTTATATCATGGTATATGGACACACTTATCTGTTTTGTAGTAAATGCCTACTATTTTCTGTGTGCTGAAGCAATTCAGGGACACATGACAATAAACTCACGAACTTGAACTTGATCCTACTTTCTCATCCACTCCCAGCACAACATCCCAGCTTCTATGTTCCGTTCCCCAAACTGAAATCCTCCTTCACCACCCTGTTTACCTGTGACTCCACTTTCAGGGATCCATGTACTTGTTGAGTGGAGGGCGCTAGGAGTAGCACACCCCCAGGGCCTCATCATTCGCAGTCATCAGTAAGCCCACCTCGTGGGGCAGAGCAGGAGTGGAGGCAGCATGCTGGAACCCGAGGGGCCACCTCATGAAATGTTTACCAGGATGTTGCCAGGTTTTGAAGGCCTGAGCTTTCGGGCGAGGCTGGGCAGGCTAGGACTTATAGAGGTTGTATAAGATCATGAGGGGAACAGATGGAGTTTTTTTACCCTGAACCCAAGAATCTGAGGACATAAGTAAATGTTTAGAGGGGAAATATTTAATCGGAACCTGAGGTGCAATGTATATAGAGAGAGCTGCCGGAGATCTTAAGGCAGGTTTTATAACAACATTCAAAAGACATTTTGGACAGGTACATGCATAGGAAAGGTTTAGAAGGGTCAAACACGAGCAAGTGTTGATGGGGAATCTTGGTCGGCATGGGAAAGTTGGGCCGAGGGCCTGTTTCCGTGCTGCATGACTCTGTGCTGTGTGGTGCTCTATGAAGCTCTGTGACAGCGGCAGACGCAGGGAACTGCAGATGCTGCAATCTTGCGTAGTGCACAAAGTGCTGGGGCAACTCAGCGGGTCAGGCAGCGTCTCTGGAGGACATGGACAGGTAACGTTTCAGGTTGGGGCCCTTCTTCCCACCATCGAAGGGATCTACAGGAGGCACTGCCTCAATATCATCAAAGACCAACACCACCCTGGCCATGCTCTCAATTCACTTCTGCTATCAGGAAGAAGGTATAAGAGTCAGAAAACTCCTCCAGGTTCAAGAACAGCTTCTTCCCAGTACCAGTCAAAATCTTGACCACTACACAACATTAACCCCAGCAGCTATGACTCTGAAGGGAGTCTGACCATGAACTTCAGCTTTTGCGCTAACTTTATAGTTATTAATATCGATAATGATTTTTAAATGATGACATATTATCTGTGTATATTGCATTAACAAGCCAGTAATCCTGCAAGAGTTTCCTTGTTCCGTCCACCTGACAATTAAACGCTCCTTAAAGGCCTGTCCCACAGTACGAGGTCATTCAAGAGTTTTCCCGAGTTTCCCCTGATTCAAACTCAGAGAATTACGGTAATAGCCACTCGTAGGTACTCGGGGCTATCGTGGACATTTTTCAACATGTTGAAAAATCTTCACGAGCTTACCGCGTTTCCCGAGTACCTGCCGTTAGCGTTACGAGCAGCCAAGAGACGTCCCGGGCTCCGACGTACCCGCTATGTACATTTTTAGCGGGTTTTTTAAAAAACTCGGGAGAGCTCTTGAATTAGCTCGTACATTGGGACAGGCCCAGTACTGTTGGTTGCCGCTCTGTGCTCAGTGACTCTGGTCAGGTGCCGAGTATTTCCGCCAGCTCTTTGGCCCCCGTGTTTGGGATTACAACCGATTGTCTGAATGTTTGAGCTGTCTCCAAGCTGCTGAGACCACTTGTCTGAAAAGGGCTTTGCAAGCTTTAATCAGGCGTATTTAGCAGTGATTACGGGGAATGCCTAAAATTCCTGAGTTGAGCAGTAATCAAGTCATTTAAGGCCATTGAAGGTTTTAGTTACAACATTGCTCTGGTGTTTTGAAGTGCGGAAGGTGATTGTAGCTGCGTCAGTGTATATATCTCCACGGGAATGAGGGGGCAGTGACCCTGACTAATGCACCAGTTTCGCTTACTTACTCCAGCCCACACTGAATGTGCCTGGATTACATTCAACAGGCTACCCCATCCTCCAAAGTTGCTGCAAATGCCATCTGAATCTACCAGACGGTTGTTGAAGGTTAGTCACAGCAGAGGCACTCTGCGTGATCCCGGTGTCTACCCATCCTTGAGGGATATAATACTGCAGCCACACCAATGTAGAGAGGTAGGCTAAATGGCCTGTCCCACGGTGCTTTTTTCGGTGACTGCCGGCAGCATTGACATAACAGGTCACCGAAAAATTCGCGGAGTGATGACGTATTTTTAAATCGATTTTGAAATGTTCAAAATCTTTTGGCGACACTAATATGAGACCGGCAGTCGCCGAAAAAATCGCCAAGTGGGACTGGCCCTTAAAAGGTTCAAATGCAAAGCCTTTGGATTACTCCCAATGGAGAAACAAAGAACTACAGGTGCTGCTTATACACAAAAGGATACAAAGTGCCAGAGAACTCAGTGTTTAAGAAGGAACTGCAGATGCTGGACAATCGAAGGTAGACAAAAATGCTGGAGAAACTCAGCGGGTGAGGCAGCGTCTATGGAGCGAAGGAAATAGGCGACGTTTCGGGTCGAGACCCTTCTTCACTGAGTGACTCAGTGGGTCAGGCAGCATCTCTGGAGAACATGGATGGGTGACGTTTCAGGGTGAGACCCTTCTTCAGACTGAATGTGGGGGGGAAGAACAAAGCTGGAAACGGGCAGAGGCAGGACAAGACGTGGCGGGTAATAGGTTGACATAGGCGAGGGGTTGGGGGGGGGATGTGTAAGAAGGAACTGCAGATGCTGGTTTAAATCGAAGATAGTTACAAAGTGCTGGAGTAACTCAGCGGGACAGGCAGCAACTCTGGAGAGAAGGATTGGGTGACGTTTCGGGTCTCAACCCTTCTGAAGAAGGGTCTCGACCCGAAATGTCACCCATTCCTTCTTAATCGGCAGATGGTTGGAAGAAAAGCCTGAGATAAGTGCAGAAGGTGTGAGGCAGGTTTGAGGAGTTGTGGATTGTGAATGGTCCTAACTTCTGAATTCCTGCCCCCTGCAGCAACACCTCAGTCACCAGATCACTTCCATCACCACTTGCTGGTGAAGGTGAGAATAGGAACATTAGACAGATGTCGGTGGCTGAGGAGTTGGTGCAGGGGGCAGGAATTCATCTTTTTGGACCATTTGGATCTCTTCTAAGGCAAAGGTGACCTGTACAAGAGGGGATGGATGGGTTACACCTGAACTGGAGGGGAACCAATATCCTAGCATAGACACAATAAAGCTGGAGTAACTCAGCGGGGCAGGCGGCATCTCTGGAGAGAAGAAGAAGGGTCCTGACCCGGAACGTCACCCATTCCTTCTCTGCTGCTTGACCCGCTGAGTTTCTCCAGCTTTTTGTGTCTAACATCGGTTGAAACCAGCATCTGCAGTTCCTTTCTCCACACTATCCTAGCAGGCAGGTTTGCTAGAGCTACTCGGGTTGGTTTAAACTAGACTGGCAGGGGAACGGGTTCCAATGTAGGATTGAAGTAGCGAGAGGCTGGAAGTCAGTACAGACATCGGTGATAGCAGTTTCATCAGACCAGACAAGCATGAGCACGACAAGGAGCGAGGAGAGATTGTTGGATCAAATTCCACTGCGTCCATTGCCTGAGGCCTGACAGGTGGATAAACTCAGGGTGTGGATAAGTACGTGCGACTGGGATGTTGTATCCATTACAGAGCCCGGGCTAAGGGAAGGATAGGACTGACAGCTTAATGCTCTCGGGTACACGTGCTGCAGGTGAGATACAGGTGGGGATAAGGGAGGAGGGGGAGTTGCATTTTAGATCATGGACAACATTACAGTAATAATCCGAGATGACGTTACTGATGGTTCGTCCGGTGAGGCTTTGAGGGAGAGCTATGAAATATGAAGAGGATGATCATAAGGTCATAAGTGAGAGGAGCAGAATTAGGCCATTCGACCCATCAAGTTTACTCCTCCCTTCAATCATGGCTGATGTATCTCTCCCTCTCCTAACCCCATTCTCCTGCCTTCTCCCCGTGACCTCTAACACCCGTACTAATCAAGAATCTATCTATCTATCTCTGCCTTATAAAATATCCATTGACTTGGCCTCCTCAGCCTTTTGTGGTAAAGATTTCCACAGATTCACCACCCTCTGACTAATGTTTTACGGTGGAGAAAGACGTGAAGACGAGGGACATTAATGGGAATGTCTTGGGGATAGTCCACATTACAGTGGAGGAACTGCTAAACCACTTAAAATAAAGTCATTTTCCAAGGACTGATCGGGTGTATCCAAGGACACTGTGGGAAGCAAGAGCGGACATTGCAGGCTCCCAGGCTGAGATTTATGAATCATCGTTAGCCATAGGTGAGGTGCTGGAAGACTGGAGGGTGGCTAATATTTTGGCTTTATTCACAAAAACCTCGAGAACATGGGAATCAATGAGCCTAACATAGAAATGTAGAAAATTGGTGCAGGAGTAGGCCATTCGAGCCAGCATAGCCATTCAATATGATCATGGCTGATCATCCAGAATTGGTACCCTGTTCCTGCTTTGTCCCCATATTCCTTGTCCCTTAACATCTGGGGTAAGTAAATTACGGGAGAGGATTCTGAGGGATAAGATGTACAAGTATTCGGATGACAGGGGTTGATGAGGGACGCTCTGCAGAGCATAGGTTTGTGCTTGGGAGGTGATGTCATGAATTTGACTTTGAAGAAGTGATCAAGAAGTCTGACGCGGGCAGGGCTGTGGACGCAGTCGGTTCTGCCTGGTAGGCTGCTGTGGCAGGTTAGATCGCATGGGATCCAGGGAGAGATAGCTGACTGGATGGAGATTTGGCTTGACGGTAGGAAGTAGAGGGCAGGGTTGGAAGGTTGTCTTTTAAACTGGAGACATGAATTGCAATGTGTCACAAGGATCGGTTCTGGGCTTTAGTTTAGTTTGGTTTAGTTTATAGATACAGTGCGGAAACAGGCCTTTCGGCCCACCGAGTCCGCGCCGAACAGCGATCCCCGCACATTAACCCTATCCTACACACACTCGGGACAATTTACTTTTATACAAAGCCATTTAACCTACAAACCTGTACGTCTTTGGAGTGTGGGAGGAAACTGAAGATCTTGGAGAAAATCCAAGCAGGTCATGTGGAGAACGTACATAACTCCACACAGACAGCACCCCTAGTCAGGATGGAAACTGGGTCTCTGATGCTGTAAGCGCTGTAAGGCAGCAACTCTACCGCTGCGCCACCGTGACCGCCCCAATCAGGAAACCGAGTATGGAAGTTGGGGTGTTATGTTGTGATTGTACAAGGCATTGGTGAGGCCACACGGAGTATTGTGTTCAGCTTTGGTCACCTTGCTGTAGGAACAATGCCATTAAGCAGGAAGATAATTACGAGGATGTTGCCAAGATTCACATTGATTGAGCACGGAAATGTCATCTGTCCATTCCCTCCACAGAGGCTGCCTGACCCACCGAGTTCCTCCAGGTCTCTGAGTCTTTTTTTTTGTAAACCAGCATCTGCAGTTCCTTGTTCCTGGGGATTAGCTTAACTTGGCATCATGTTCAACCCAGACATTTTGTTTAGTCCAGCTTCCCCAGATAGTAACCCACAGAGGTGCACAGTTTTAAACTTTGAGGGCCATTTTCAGGGTAAAACAGAGGTGCTGGAACTCTGGGCAATTCAGGCAGTGTCCATGAAGGAAAAACCGGAGTGAATGCCTGGGGTCCAAGCGTCAGGGTGGTGTTGGTGGAGTAGCGGCAGTGAAGGGATTAAGCTGGAATGGCTCCAACCCCAGCACTGACAAGCTGTGTGTACTGTACAACGGAGCCTTTATTGACAACTATTCTTTCCACCCTCCCCTCAGCATCTTAACATCACCGGCTGCAAGAGGACGAGCAGGAACAGGGTGGAGAGTGTTGGCCGGAGACCTGACGCCGGAGGAGGGAAGCATTGCCAGTGTTAACCGTGCCAGTGCCGACTCTACCGACGTAGATCTGTGCAGTGAGGAGTGCCGAGGTGTCCCGCACCACCCTGGGCCAGGGCGTTGACTCCGCTTGGAGCCGCTGGCGATACTCTTGCAGAGAAGGAAGGATGCAAGGACAGGCGGCTGGGACAGTCTGCATCTAGAACGGCCCTTCTACACGTCCCGCAGTGTAGGGGCTGCTCCTGGTGCTGGACACCTGGCACAATAAACGTTTGGTGCCCAGTTCTGGGCTGCAGCCGTGCTGACCGCTGCCTGCCGCGCGAGGCTCGGGGACCTGTCCACACCACCCCACCTTGACATCCCGCCCTGCCTATCTCAGCATGCTATCCCCGGGTGGGGGCGGTCAAGGGCACGCCCAGGCCCGTTAATGCTTCACCCTGAACCCTGGCAGCGGTGGCAATGCTCACAGTCTCCCCGTAATACCCTCCCCTGACCCACCAGGCCTGGGACAGTGACCCCTCGGCACCTCCCTTCCCCTGTTTGGGTTGACTCTCTCTGTCTCTTTCACTCACACACACACACATACAAAGACACACAGACAGAAACACGGAGACACACACACAGGTACAGATACATAGGCACAGACAGACACATACACACACAGACACACACACACAGATACAGGCAGACACACACACACGCACACACACAGATAGAGGCTGACACACTCATACAGACACACCCACAGATACAGGCAGACACACACACACACACTCACACACACGCACACACAGATAGAGGCAGACACACTCATACAGACACACCCACATATACAGGCAGACACACACTCATACTCACACATACACACACACAGAAAGAGGCAGTCACACCTACACACATCCTCCACACTCTGGCAGAGGGGGCAGGAGGGAGGCATGGTTGACTTTGCGCTGACGGTTTGACGGGACCCTCTGGCTATGTGAGGGTGGGCTGAGCTGGGTGAGCGTGCCCAGGCAGCAGCTCGGGGTTAGTCACCGGCCGCCCCCCGTGCCTGGGCTGGGTGGGGGGGGGGGGGCAGAGCCGGCCATGGCGGAGCACAGTGAGCTGCTGGCGGAAATGCCACTGGTGGGCCGAATGACCACACACGAGCGGCTCCGGCATGCCCACAAGAGGCGCGGGCAGCAGCTGAAGAAGTGGGCGCAGTGCGAGAAGGAGGCGCAGGGCAAGAGAGCCAAGCTGCGCAGGAAGAGCGGCAACCGCCCCACAAAGAGGATCCGCTTCCCCGACAACGTGCGGCTGCTGGAAGCAGCGTCTCGCAATGACGCCCAGGAAGGTAACTACCACGGTTGGGCCTGCAATGGCTGCCCTGGGGGGGGGGGGGGGAATCAGGAGATTAGCTCAGTCTAGATACAGCATGGAAACAGGCCCTTCAGCCCAAGTCGACCAGCAATCTCCCGTTCACACTAGTTCTATCCTACACATTGGGGCAATTTACAGAGGGCCGATTAACCTACAAACCCGCACGTCTTTGGAGTGTGGGAGGAAACCCATGCGATCACAGGGAGAACGTGCAAACTCCACACCATCAGCACTCCACGTCAGGATCGAACCCGAGTCGTGATCATTGATCTCAAAATGCTCTTCCACTACGATGGAAAGGGTGCAGAGAGGATTTATGGGGACGTTGCCAGAATTTGAGGGCCTGAACTACAGGGAGAGAGGTTGGGAAGGCTAGGACTTTACTCCTTGGAGCCGAGGAGAATGAGGGGTGGGATTATAAGGGTGTGTGTCCATCCATGGCAGGGTGTGATGGGACGGTGTGGTGGGAACTTCACTTTTGAGACCAGCCCAAGCTGCCCTTGCCCTGGGAGTTGAATGATGCCTGACCTATGCCTATCGACAGCAATGTCCAACTACCTGTGATCCACTTGTAAGCCTGAGTTAATGACGAATGATGTGTAAGAAACTTCAGATTAGCCCTTGCTCTCTCTCTCCATCCCCTTCCCCTTCCCAGTTCTCCCATTAGTCTTACTGTCTCCACCTACATTCTATCTTTGTCCCACCCCCTCTTGCCTCGACCCGAAACGTCGCCCATTCCTTCCCTCCAGAGATGCTGCCTCACCCGCTGAGTTACTCCAGCATTTTGTGCCTACCTATAATGACGAGCGACTTCTCTTCTCTTGCAGTTGGGCAATTATTGCAGGAAGGAATATCCGCGGACTTGTACAATGAGGATGGTTTGACTGCACTGCATCAGGTAGGTGTGGAACAAGCTGATTATGTTTGTGTGAACTGGTAGCAGCGGGAAGAAGCCGTTCCTGAATCTGCTGGATCGTGCTTTCAAGTGTATGTATCCTCTACCTGGCGGGAGAGTGGAGAAGAAGGAATAACTGGGATGAGATCTTAATTATGTTGGTTGCCTTGCCGAGGCAGTGTGAAGTGTAGATGGAGTCGATGATGGGGAATCTGGTCTGTGTGATGAACTGGGCTACATCCACAACTCTGCAATTCCTTGCGGTCTTGGGCAGAGCTGTGACGCATCCTGAAAGGATGCTCTCTGTGGCGTGACTGCAGAGGTTGGTGAGATTCCTAGGTGACCTTGATTAATACGGGTGATATTGATTAGTTCTTGCTTTGTAAGGATGTCAAAGGTCATGGGGAGAAGGCAGGAGAATGGGGTTGAGAGGGAAAGATAGATTGGCCATGATTGAATGGCGGAGTAGACTTGATGGGTTGAATGGCCTAATTCTGTTCCATCTTCCTTCGTCACCTGGGGCAGTAGAGGCATTGGTGTGATCTGTTGGCTGTTGTTTCAATATGGTTGTACCGATAAATTGTTAGTGATATTTATGCCTAGGAACCTATGCTTAGGCAACTCCGCCTCAGCATAAGTGACACTGCCTGGGGTGTGTACACCACCTCGTGTCCGAAATCAATAACTGTTGGCGGCACAGTGGCGCAGCGGTAGAGTTGTTGGCTCACAGCGCCAGAGATCCGGGTACGATCCTGACTACGGGTGTTGTCTGTATGGAGCTTGCACATTCTCCCCTTGACGGCGTGGGTTTCTGCTGGGTGCTCCGGTTTCCTCCCACACCCCAAAGACGTGCAGGTTTGTAGGTTAATTGCCCCTAGTGAGCAGATGCGAAAGTGGGATAACTTAGAACTAGTGTGTCAAGTCAAGTCAAGTCACTTTTATTTCTATAGCACATTTAAAAAACAACTCTCGTTGGCCAAAGTGCTTTACATTGGTGGAGGTACTAACGTTATATAACAGTGGTTCATAGATTAAGTACATACATAAATACATACATATAGCCCTCACTCAGAGGACGTCAAGAAAAGCTTGAGAGTAAAGATGAGTTTTAAGTCTTGACTTAAAGGAGTCGATGGAGGGGGCAGTTCTGACGGGAAGAGGGATGCTAATGCGGAAACCATAGTGTGATCAATGGTCGGCGTGGACTCGGTGGGCTGAATGGCCTGTTTCCATGCTGTATCTTAAAATGACTAAACAAAAATGAGCAGAGTTGTGGAAAGTGAAGAAGGTTGTTTCTAGGTACAGGAAGGTATAGACCAGTTACTACAGGCATGCGTGAGCTGATGCATGGAAGTGGGAGGTAATGCAGTAAATGGCTACTCCCAGAGCAGGGTTCGACAACCTAAGGCCCATGGGCCGGATGCGGTCTGTAGCCTGAAATCATCAGGCTCGCAGGCGTTTTTTTTTTTCAATTCATTTTCGCGACCTGGGAACTGTAGCCAGCCCCGGGATACGAGCTGATCTGGGAAGTGCAGAAAACTAATTGAAAAACACGTGAAAACTAACGCGGAAAACCACACCAGGTGTCACACTATGCCGATAGATGTGGCCAAACATCCGCTCACAGACGGGTCCTGGCCCCTATGCAGAACAAGGTTGCCGACCCCTAACCTAGTGTGTAGGATAGTGCTAGTGTATGGTGTGAGCGCTGGTCGGCACAGACTCAGTGGGCCAAAGGGCCTGTTTCCACACTGTATCTCGACACCAAACTAGACTAACGTAAGCCACGTCGTTGTGCTGCATTTCCGTGACGCCGGGCACGTTTTGTCTTGCAGTGCTGCATCGATGACTATGCAGAGGTGGTGACGCTGCTGCTGGAGGGCGGAGGCACGGTGAACGCATGCGACAGTGAGCTTTGGACCCCGCTGCACGCGGCGGCCACCTGCGGTCACCTGCACCTGGTGCAGCAACTCATACAACAGTTACGTGACTAGCCTCCCCACCCACGGGGGCAGAGCAGGGGGAGCAGCGGCCATTCCAAACCCCACCCCTGGGGCACACTCCGCTGAGCGGTGGCCACCCTCCACTACATCAGCCTCCTCACCATTGTCCTTGTGGGCTGCCAGTGCAACCACAGTGTGTCCTAGCCCTCTGCTTGCCTTGTACCTTTGACACCTGGCTCTCTAAAGCAAGAATCTCTTTAGCCAGAGTGCGGGGAATCTGTGGAATTCATTGCCACAGACGGCGGTGGAGGCCAAGTCATTGGCTATTTGTAATGCAGAGATTGACAGGTTCTTGATTAGTGCGGGTGTCAGGGGTTGTGGGGAGGAGGCAGGAGGATGGGGTTGAGAGGGAGAGATAGATCAGCCACGATTGAATGGCGGAGTAGACTTGATGGGCTGAATGGTCTAACTCTGCCCCTATGACATGAACTTATGAACCCGCTATTTTTTTTAAGGTAGGATTTCAGGTCCTTACGAGGATGTCGTCAGGACTTGAGAGGTTGGACAAACTAGGACTTTGTTCCATGAATCTCAGGAGGATGAGGGGTGGTCTTATAGAGGTGTATAAAATTGTGAGGGGATTAGACAGGGTGCATGCACGAGGGGGGGGGGGGTGTTGCTATGTGTGAGGGGGGGTCAGCAGCCTCGTGATGGTGTGCAGTAGGCTACCGCCGCAACCCCTCCTCCACACCCACTCTCTACTTGTGGATCTCGCAGCCTGACCCACCCCTGCACGCCCTACCTGTCCTAACCCCCACCCCCGCTCTCTCTGACCTCCTTACCGCCTCCCACATCACAGCCTCTCCTGATACAACCCCCCCCCCCCACACTCAACCTGATCCCATTCCCACATCTCCCCCTCTCCTGACCTCCGTCCCCAAAGACTCTCTCCCTGTCCTGACCTCTGCCCTCTCTCACTCTCATGACCCCCACCCCTGTACAATCAGCCTGTCCTGGCCGTCCCCACCCCCCCACCCCTGTACAATCAGCCTGTCCTGGCCGTCCCCACCCCCCCACCCGTGCATTCGTCTCCCTGTCCTGAACCCCCCTTCCCCCTCCCCCCCCCCCCCCCATATCTCTGTGTGTTGACGATGACCCTTGCTCCCCGCAGTGGTGCTGACCTGATGGCCGTGAACGCAGACGGGAACATGCCCTATGACCTGTGTGAGGACGAGGTGACCTTGGAGTGCCTGGAGACCGCCATGGCCCAGCAAGGTACGTGCTCACCCTTGCCACCTCCACCGCCACCTTGCCCCGGCTCTGCCCCGGCCCCCACCGACCACACACGGCACGGTGACACACCGTAGAGCCGCTGCCTCACAGCACCACAGTCCCGGGTTCGATCCTGACCTCAAGTGCTGCCTGTCCGTGTGGAGTTTGCACGTTCTTCCTGTGACCACGTGGGTTTCCCCCAGCTGCTCCGGTTTCCTCTCACACCCCAAAGACGACGTGTAGGTTTGTAGGTTAAAAAAAAGACACAAAGTGCTGGGGTCAGGCAGCATCTCTGGAGAACCTTTGTTATCCTTGTCTCACACCTTTTGTCTTTTCATCTCCTGCCTTTATCCAACCATCTGCCTATCACCCCCTCCCCCCCCACATATGTGTATCCACCTATCACTCACTAGACTTTGTCCTGCCCTTCCTTTCCAGTTTCCAGTTTCCAGTTTCCTACCCCTTCTCCAGAAGAAAGGTCCCAACCCGAAACCCGTACACTGTAGCATGGTGCTGTTGCCTGTAATGTGCTCCAGGATTCAGTTCAATCTCACCAAATAAGCTTCTTTGCGATTGCACCCGTAACAAGTCAGGTAAACACACTACAGATTTACTGCAGAGGATGTTTACCAGAATGCTGCCCGGATTAGAGGGTGTTAACTACAAGCAGAGGCTGGACAAACTTGGATTATTTTCCCTGGAACATTGAAGACTGAGGGGAGCTCCGATAGGTTTATAATATCATGAGAGGCATAGATAGGGTAGACAGTCAGAACCTTTATTGCCAGGATGGAAATGTCAGACGATCGGACACAGCTTTAAGGTGAAAGATACCCTGAGATATTCAAATTCACTCTGCATTTTTCAATTTTTCATTTAGTCTTTTCCTAAAACTGGTGGGCATAGGTTTAAACTGAGAAGGGAGAGATTTAAGAGGGACATTAGGGCAACCTCTTCACTCAGAGGGTAGTCGGTATCTAATAATATATCTTTTATTGTCATTGCACGTCAGTGCAACGAGATTTAGTAATGAGCTGCTGGAGGAAGGCGTAGAAGCGGATACAACTACGACTTTTAAAGACATTTTGACAAATGTACAGATAGGTTTCGAGAGATAAGGGCCAAATGTGGGCAAATGGGACTGACTGGCTCAGTCTGCCAACTGGGTCGACATGGACAAGGTGGTCCGAATGGCCTGCTTCTGTTCTGTGACTCTGTGATACTGCCACACTGAGGTTCTGTCAGAGTGCCGTGTTTGTTTCCCCAGTCGAAACTTCATTCTTCATCATGCATCAAAATCCAGGAACACACTTACAGTGGCTTGCAAAAGTCTTCATACCCCTTGAACTTTTCCACATTTTGTCACGTTACAACCACAAACGTAAATGGCAAAACCCAATTTTATTGGGATTTTATGTGATAGACCAACACAAAGTGGCGCATAATTGTGAGGTGGAAGGAAAATGATACATGGTTTTCAATTTTTTTTACAACGCGCGGTTGCGGGGAGAGGGGGGCGTCCTGCGGCGTCTCACACACACACACTAACCACCCCCACACACAAACACACACTAACACACACGCACAAACTAATCACCCCCCTTGATATTATATTAATATTATTCATTCGCTCCTTTTACTGCATCCCCGCCCTATCCACTCAAGCATAGCCTCAACTCGTAGGAGCGTCTGGAGAGAGAAGAGGGGTAGAGGGAGGGTGGATAGAGACAGAGAGGGGAGGGGAGGGGGGTAAGAGGGGGGGAGAGAGAAGAGAGGCCGGGGGAGGGGAGAGGAGGAGGGAGAAAGAGGAGGATGGGAGAGGGGG
The DNA here is from genome assembly GCF_010909765.2 of Amblyraja radiata. NCBI lineage: Eukaryota > Metazoa > Chordata > Chondrichthyes > Rajiformes > Rajidae > Amblyraja > Amblyraja radiata. The sequence continues at coordinate 37,313,470 of NC_045957.1, read as the reverse complement.
AGAGGAGGGGTGGGGAGAGGAAGGGGGGAGAGGAGGAGGAGGGGGAGAAGTGGGGGGGAGAGGAGGAGGAGGGAGGGGGAGTGGAGGAGGAGGGGAGTGGGGAGCAGCCAGCGGGGAGGGGAGAGCAGCCAGCGGGGAGCGGGCGTCAACCAAAGGAGGAGGAGAGAGGGGGGGAAGAGAGGGAGGGGAAGAGAGGGAGGGGAGCGAGGAGAGAGGCTGGGGGAGGGGAGGGGGGAGGGAGAGGAGGGGCGGGAAGAGGAGGAGGGAGAGGAGGGGGGGGGGGCGAGGAGGAGGAGGGGGGGGAGAGGAGGAGGGGGGCGGGGATCAGCCAGCAGGGAGCAGTGGGGAGCGGGCATCAACCAAAGAAGGAAGGAGGGGTGGAGGGGGTGACGTCACTCGCAGCGTGAGCAAGACGCCGCAGACTCATTGTGACGTCATCAGCGAAAGGCAGTCGATTTTTGTCAAAGTTTTGCCAGATTTTTGAACATTTTCATTAATAACTCGAGAAATAAAGCATAAATTTTCAGATAAGGTGATTTTGGACTCCAGTGGGGAAATCTGTACCGGAATATGTAAAAATCTTACCGTTAGCGCGTCGTTTTTTCGAGAAGATGTGATTATACACACACAAATCCACATACAAAATGAGAGTTTTATAAGTATAGTGATATGATATAGATAGATGGACCAAGTGGGACCCATTGGGTCTCTGTCACACGGGAGGTCTGATCCCCCAACGCAACCTGTTCCCCCAACGCAACATTCCACCACTCGTTCCCCCAACACAACCCGTTCCCCCAACGCAATATTCCACCACTCACCCATAGCCCCCAACTGCGCAGTGGTGGCACATTTCCCCATATCCCCCAACACTCCCTCCCCCTCCTCTTCATCCTCCCTCTTATTAAACTTTTTAAAAAATGCAAGCACTTGTTGCCGGGACTTTAAAAAAAAAATCCAATTCCACTACCACTACCTCCCCCAGCACTCCCTCCCCCTCCTCACTGGACTGGATTTTGTAAAGTTAAAAAAGTGAATAATTTCAAATATAACATCAATCTGAATGAAACAATTAAAATACACCTACAAGACAATTGTCAGTAAGGTGGTGCAAAAATTATAGCGCTATCGTGTACCCTTTTGGCTTAATTTCAGAATGATGTGGTTTCATCCCTAGATTCTGGACTGGATCCCACGCATTGTAAATGTACCTACTGTAGGAAATGTACCTCCTGGCTGTTTTTGCCCTCTGCTATATAACCCTCAGACTCGCACAATACCAATTTCTATACTTGACCTACGCTGTCTTCTCCCTGATCAAACCTTCAATACCCGTTGATAAGCAGGAACTATTGCTGCCTGTTTCCCAACCAGGGACCTGCTGACCCTGAACTCTCACCGCCTCGCTTTTAAACGCCTCCCATTCATTGGATGTTGCTTTCCCCTCGCACTGCTCCTGATCTCCCTCCCCCGGGTAACGAGTTACATGATTGAGGGCCGCTCGGCCCCAGTTTAGGGCCCGAATTCCAGGGCCAAAGTTAGCTTCTCCCATGGGGGCCTTGGTGTGGTCCCTGATCCCAGAGGGCTCCCCCACACACTTCAATCACTTGGACACAAGGAACTGCAGATGCTGGTTTACAGAAAAAAGGCACAAAGTGCTGGAGTAACTTAGCGGGTCAGGCAGCATCTCTGGAGTCCATGGATAGGTGACGTTTCGGGTTGGGAATCCTTCCTTTGGTCCAAAGAAGAGTCATAAGGTCATGTGATAGGAGTAGAATTCGGCCATTCGGCCCATCATATCTACTCCGCCATTCAGTCATGGCTGATCTATCTCTTCCTCCTAACCCCATTCTCCAGCCTTCTCCCCATAACCTCTGACACCCGTACTAATCATGAATTTATTTCTGCCTTAAAAATATCAACTGACTTGGCCTCCACAGCCTTCCGTGGGAATGAATTCCACAGATTCACCACTCTCTGACTAAATACATTTCTCCTTATCTCCTTCCTAAAAGAACGTCCTTTAATTCTGAGGCAATGACCACTCCGAGCCTTTCACTATTCTGTATGTTTCAATGAAGTTCCCCTCCATTCTTCTAAACTCCAGCGAGTACAGGCCCAGTGCCGACAAACACTCATCCGAGGTTAGCCTACTCATTACTGGGATCATTCTTGTAAACCTCCTCTGGACCCTCTCCAGAGCCAGCACATCCTTCCTCAGATATGGTGCCCAAAATTGCTCACAATATTCCAAATGCGGCCTGACCAGAACCTTATAGAGCCTCAGCATTACATCCCTGTTTTTGCATACACGCCCTCTTGAAATATGGGCTAGCATTGGGTTTGCTTTCTTTACCACTGATTCGACTTGCAGATTAGCTTTTTGGGAACCCTGCACCAGCACTCTTGACCTGAAATGTCAGCTATCCATCTTCTGTAGAGATGCTGCCTGATCTGAGTTATTCCAGCATTTTGTATCATTTTAATAACTTTCCTGTCCTCATTCTCTCAGGCCAAGTACACCTCCATTACTGGTTGGACTCCCTCCACACTCCTTCAGAAAACCCTCCAGGATACATGAACAACTTCTTATCCTTCTGAGGCCCTTGCACTAAGGCTATCCCCGTCAATATTAAAGTATGTATTTTCCTGGCAGCGGCAGACTGAACCTGTTACGCTGAGCCACAATGGATTGTTTCTCATAAAAACAAAAACACTGGGCGTTGGCAGAGGCCATTTTGCCCCTCCAGCCTGTCCCATCATGCAGACTGTAGCTGCAACATTCCCTTGCACTGCCCATAATTCTTTAACCTCACAAAGCTCAGTGGAGCACAGGAGCAGGCCCTTCGGCCCACAATGTCTGTGCCAAACATGATGCCAAGTCAAACTAATCTGCTCGGCCTGCATGTGATCTATTTCCATCCATATCCATGTGCCCATCTAAAAGCCTCTTAAACACCGCTATCGTATCACCCTCCACCACCACCCCTGGCAGTGTGTTCCAAGCACCCATCACTCTCTGTGTAAGCTAAACTTGCCTCACACATCTCTGTAAAATTTGCCCCTCACATTCTAGATTTTCAATATCTAAAAACCTAGAATATTTGAAATAAACAATTTCGTATCTGCAGCCGAACTAGAAACTTCCAAAGCAGTTATTTAAATGCAGGCACTGTAACTGAGTTTAGGCTTCAGTATCCTATCTTAACTCTAATTCCTCAAAGCTGTCAGGATGCAACAAGCCAATGTGAACAATTGAAACATTCCTCTTGTGTTCAAAATCCTTCCAAAACTGCCTGTACAAACTTAAAGAACAATTCAAGTAAACAAAAGCATTCCTCCCTGTACAGACTGAGCGCTTAGCCCATGTCATAATGACATATCTATTAAACCCAGCTTCAGATACATTGTTGCCTTGGAAAAGCATCCAACATAAGCCAAAGACTTGTCCCACCCTGATCATTCTTTCTCCCCACACCCGTCAGGCAGAAGGTTCAGGAGCTTGAAAGTGCGCACCATCAGACTCAGGAACAGCTTCTTCCCCTCTGTTATCAGGCTTCTGAACGGTCCTTCCATAAGCTGTCCAATTCACCTCTACCCCATTGTGGACATTGGACATTGTCTATGGAACTGACGCCATACAATGCTGAGAACTGTATTCTGCACATTGTATCTTCCCCTTTGCTCTATGTATTGTACTTGAGTTTGGCTTACTTACATCTATGTGTAGTATTATCTGATCTCTTTGGATAGCATGCAAATTCCAGAAGTGGCGGCGCTGCCCTGGCAGCAGCGGCTCGCCTGCAGTCCGTTTGTTTTTACTTTTTTGTGTTGTTTTTGTTCGTTTTGTCTAGTTAAGTTTTTGGTTTTTAGGTTGTGTTTATGTGGAGGGGGGGGGTTGAAACGGGGCTTTCTGTCTCTCCCTTCGGGGGAATGCGACTTTTTTGTCGTATCCCCCTTCTTTGCCTCCGTCTGCGCTGAGGCCTAATGGCGGAGCTGGCGACCTCGAGACTCCGGAGGCAGAGCTAGTCAGGACTTGCCCTGGGCTCGCTCCCGTGAGGGCGGCCTGGCGCGGGGCTGAGACTCTCCCGTGAGGGGCTGTGGCGCTCCCGTCGGGGCGGCCCAACCCGAGGGAGGAACGGCGCTCCCGTCGGAGCGGCCCAGCTCGAGGGTGGAATGGCGCTCCCGTTGCAGCGGCCCAGCTCGAGGGAGGTACGACGCTCCCGTGAGGGCGATCCGGCTCGGGGCTGGAACGGTGCTCCAGTTGCTGGGACGGCGTTCTGGCGGCGGTGATCTGAATCCGGGGTTCAGCCGCGGGCCAGCGGCTGCATCCGCTGGGCTGGAGGGCGGCAGCTTCGACCACCCTGGGCCGCGGTGTTTGAGCCGGCCAGTTTGCGGGGTTTGGTGAGCGGGGTTTGTACCATCGCCCAGTGGGGTATCGCCTCAGCGCAGAGGGAGAAGAGGAGGGAAGAGACTGCAGCCCTAAGATTTTTGCCTCCACCACAGTGAGGAGGTGCTTGGAGGATACACTGTGGTGGATGTTAATTTGTGTTTGTTGTTGTTTATTATTGTATTATTGTATGTATGACTGCAGGCACGAAATTTCGTTCAGACAATAATAAACCTAAACCAGGTTAATTTAGTGCCCTATTAACCAGGGTGCAATAAAATTCCTAGTTCATGTGAAGCTCATAAAGCATAAAGTATGATAATAGTAGATACAGCAATAAATGCAGAAAACTGTAATGCAATCTGAGGTAGTGCCAAAGAATACCAAAGTCAGGTGTAGTTTACTGCCTAGTGCATGAGTAGGTAAAATACAGGTACAATGAAAGTCCTGTCTCTTGCTTCATCACAGGGACATAGGTCTGGGCAATATGGAAAAACATCAATAATGCAGAAATCACATATATTCTACAAGACAATAAAAAGAAAAACTGTGCAAAAAAAAGACACTACCGCAAAAATACACAATTAGGAAAGAGTAGTTTAGTGTAGTTTATTGTCACGTACCCAGGTGCAACAAAAAGCCTTTGTTGTGTGCCAACCAGAGCGGAAAGTCTATACATGATTACAATCGAGTCATTCACTGTGTACAGGATAAAGGGAATAAATAACATGATTAAGAAATGTTGCTGTTGGAGTAGAATAGTGAAGCGATTGTAATGGGTGATTGCAGATCCACTTCTGTGATCAGCACACTTACAGTCGCCTGGCTTGGACGCCAGTTTGGATGCTGAGGTAGGATTAGGTTTGTGTGGGTCGGTTCAAGAACTTGATAGTTGTAGTTCAGTAGGTGTTGCTGAACCTGGTGGTGCGGGACCTTGGGCGTCTGAACCTCCTGCCCGCCGGTAGCAGTGAGAAGAGGGCACGGCCCGAGTGGTGGGGATCCGTGATGACGGATGCCGCCTTCTTGAGGCAGTGCCCGGTGTCGATGTTGGGGAGGATGGTGCCCCTGATGGACACGGCTGAATCCACCACTCTCTGCCACCTCCTGTTACCTGGCTTTGTGCATCAGTGAGCGGCCTGAGCTATATCCACACACTGCTGCTGCCTGCACTCCATGGCAATGCAGGAGCTACATCTGCTTCTGCAGAGAAACGGTGTCCTTGTAATCCCTCGGACTCTGCCTCGTCTGCCTCCCCTTATCCTTAACCACTGCCCAGTGCACACCATGATGTGTGGAGAACTACCTGCTCTTGTTCACTTCTAGGTCTGAAGAAGGTGCTTGATCCGAAACGTCACCCACCCATGTTCTCCACAGATGCTGCCTGGCCAATGTTTTCTAACAGTAACATGACTCCTGATTTAATCAATGTTTCAACCGAGGAAGCCAAGCATACTATATGCCTTCTTTTCCACTCTTATCTATTTGTGTTGACACTTTCAGGAAGCTGGGAACTTTACATCTATCTAGTGTTGAGCTTCCTCTTGCCTTGGGGTGGGGCAGTGCTGTTCTGTTTTCACCATCAAAGGGATCTACGGCAGTCGCTGCCTCAACAAGGCAGCCAGCACCATCAGAGACCCACACCACCCTGGCCACGCTCACTTCTACCATCAGGAAGAAGGTACAGGAGCCTGAGAACCGTGACCTCCAGGTTCAAGAACAGCTTCTTCTCAATAACCATCAGACCTGAACGCTGACCAACGCTAACATCAATAACTATGACCTTGCATGGACTGTGTCTTTGATTGATTCAAGATTCAAGAGAGTTTATTGTCATGTGTCCCAGATAGGACAATGACATTCTTGCTTTGCTTCAGCACAACAGAATATAGTAGGCATAAATAAATACAGAACAGATCAGTGTGACCATATACCAATGAATATATATATAGACACATAAATAAACAGATAAAGTGCAATGGGCTATTAATGATCAGAATTTTGTTTGAGTTGAGTTTAATAGTCTGATGGCTGTGGGGAAGCAGTTATTCCTGAACCTGGATGTTGCAGATTTCAGGCTCCTGTACCTTCTACCTGAAGGCAACGGGGAGATGAGTGAGTGGCCAGGATGGTGTGGGTCCTTGATGATACTGGCAGCCTTTTTGAGGCAGCGACTGCGATGGATCCCCTCGATGGTAGGGAGGTCAGAGCCGATGATGGTCTGGGCAGTGTTTACAACTTTTTGCAGTCGGACTTTTACTATGGTCTTTAGTTTTACACCATTATGGTTATCTAATAACACTTCTATTAATTTTTATATGAACACACATATATATATATATATATATATAGGTATTTCTGTGTTTAGCTGCAGCAAGTGAGAATTTCATTGTTCCATTGGTGATACTATATGATAATTAAACATATTTAAATGAGAGAGACTTGCCATTCAAAGATTCAATGATACTTTATGGTCACATGTCCCAAGGTACAGTGAAATTCATATTTTGGCATACAGTTCAGTAAAATCATACTATACATCAGCACAAGCAAACTGAAGTACAAGAGTGCAGGAATAGTAGATGACACCGAGGCAGCACACAAGAGTAGCCACGTTACCAGTGCCATCTCATACCCCTCAAGTTTCAATGCTGTTAAAAATGTTAACTTGCAGAATTAACTTCCAGAATATTGAAAGGCATAGATGGAGTGGATGTGGAGAGGATGTTTCCACTGGTGGGACAGTCTAGGACCAGACGTCATAGCCTCAGAATTAAAGGGCACTCTTTTGGAAAGGAGGTGAGGAGGAACTTCTTTAGTCAGAGCGTAGTAAATCTGTGGAACTCATTGCTACAGAGGGCTGTGTAGGCCATAGTCAGTGGATATTTTTAAGGCAGAGATAGACAAATTATTGATTAGAACGGGTGTCAAGGGTTATGGGGAGAAGGCAGGAAAATGGGATTAGGAGGCAGAGATCAGCCATGATTGAATGGCGGAGTGGTGCTCGATGGGCCAAATGGCCTAATTCTACTATAATTTGTGAACTTGTGGATTTATGTTGCGTCTGAGATCTCTTCTACTGTCCCGGATGGAGATGAGAGGATTAAAGGTAGCCATTTGCCGAGGTGGGACCTCCCAAAGTCCACGCTACACTGGGATCTGTAATAGTGTAACCTGGCTTGTGTTTGAACTGCTTCCAGGTGTGACTCAGGAAAAGATTGATGAGTCCCGGATGGCCACGGAGAGGTTGATGGTTGAGGATATCGGGAAGCTGGTGGAGGCGAAGTCCGACTTGAACAGCCAGAATGAAGTTGGTGCTTGCCTGGTACGGCCCTGCTGACCACTGTTGTGGAGTAAGCGTGTCAACACTCCTCCGCCTTCTGCCCCTTCCCTCCGTCACCCGCTCCTGCCCCACAACCCCCAACCCCACGCGTTCTGCTCCAAACCAACGCTCAGTTCAACAGCAGCCACTACCTCAACAACTGCCCATTAACTCTTATAAGCGATAGGTGTAGAATCAGGCCATTCGGCCCATCAAGTCTACTCCACCATTCAATCATGGCAGATCTATCTCTCTTTCCTAACCCCATTCTCCTGCCTTCTCCCTATAACCTCTGACATCCATACTAATCAAAAATCTATCTATCTCTCCCGTAAACAAATCCACTGACTTGGCCTCCACAGCCTTCTGTGGCAAACAATTCCATAGTTTCACCATCCTCTAACTAAATACATTTCTCCCCATCCCCTTCCTAAAAGAACATCTTTTAATTCTGAGGCTCTAGTCCTAGACACCCACTAGTGGAAACATCCTCTCCACATCCACCCTATCCAAGCCTTTCACTATTCTGTACGTTTCAATGAGGTCCCCCCTCTTAGCCAGTAAGTAGCCTCCAATTCCCCTGTCCTAGTGGCGACTGGGGTGGTTGGTACTGACTGTGGCGCAGTAGTAGAGCTGCTGCCTCACAGCGCCAGGGTCCGGGGTTCGATCCTGACTACGGGTGCTGCTTGTACAGAGTTTGTACGCTCTCCCTGTGACCACGTGGGTTTTCTCTGGGTGCTCCGGTTTCCTCCCACATTCCAAAGGTGTGCAGGTTTGTAGGTTAATTGGCTTCTGTAAATAGTCCTCAGTGTGTTGGGTAGAACTAGTGTACGGGTGATCACTGGTCAGCGTGGACTCGGTGGGCCAAAGGGCCTGTTACCACGCTGTATCTCTAAAACTATGGGTGTATTATTGTCATGTGTACTGAGATACAGTGAGAAGCTTTGTTGCGCGTTACCCAGTCAAATCATGTTATACATAAGCACCGTCAGGCCACACACACACAAGTACAACAGGTAGTACAACGAGAAAAATATCAGAGTGCAATAGCTTTACAGCTTCAGAGAAAATGTCCAAGTGCCGCAATGATGTAGGTTGGAAGATCAGGACAACACTCTAGCTTCTGGCAGGACCATTCAGTTCCTGGTAACAGTGGGGAAGAAGCTACAGTATTCCTGTATCTAGTGGTATGTACTATCAAGTTCTTGCATCCCCAACAACCCTCACCAACAGGAATTCAATGTCAAGTCTTCAAGCGGAGAGATCCCAAGAAGTGTCTAGACAAATTAGGAATAAAAGTGAGCGGTGGGACCAGTACAGACGTGTGCTGGCAGCTGTGTGATGCACGGGGTGGGTGGTGTATCCCGTGAAGAGAGAAGTAGAGAGGAAGATGGGAGGTACGAGGTGCACACGCATGTGGGGGATGCTGGCCGTTGCTGCCCTTTGCCCCGTTCAGCATCTCCATTTGGGGAGGGTTGGGGTGTTGGGTCGGGGTCGGGTTTGGGTGGGGTGGGTAGTTATGGTGGGTTGGGTTGGGTGTGGTGTGTGGGCGAAGCCGGCCATTACTGACCCATTGCCCCGTTGACCAGCTCCACGTGGCCACGGCCAACGGCTTCTCGGAGGCGGCGGAGCTGCTGCTGACACACAAGGCCAGGGTGGACGTGAAGGACAGCGATGGCTGGGAGCCCCTGCACGCAGCAGCCTGCTGGGGTCAGGTCAGTGTGGGGACACGTCAGTGTCTGCTCCCTCCCCATGACCCCCTGTCCCACTCCCTGCAAGCCCTTCCTTCTGCACCCTCCCGTGACCCCTAACTCCCCCATGACCCCTTCCCTCCCCATGGCCAGGCCTCGCTGTGAAGGACACCTCAGCCCACTGACCCCTGACACCAGTGAAGGGTCTGTCTAGGGGGGAGGGGCTGCCTGGTCCCTACACACAGGGGAGCGGGGTACACACACGGGGGAGCAGGGTACACACACAGGGGAGCGGGGTACACACACGGGGAAGGGGGGTATACACACGGAAGGGGGGTACACACACGTGAGAATGGGTGTACACTCATGGGGGAGGGGTGTACACACAGAGGGGAGGGGGTGTACACACACACGGGAGGGGTGTACACACACGGGGAGGGGTGTATACACACGGGGAGCGGTGTACACACACGGGGAGGGGTGTACACACGGGGAGCGGTGTACACACACGGGGAGGGGTGTACACACACGGGGAGGGGTGTACACACACGGAGGAGGGGATGTACACACACAGGGGAGGGGGTGTACAGGGGAGGGGTGGTACACTTTGTTGACGAGGTGTGCCCTTGGTGCAGGTACACATGGTGGAAATGCTGGTGGGTCACGGTGCCAACCTCAACGCCAGGTCCTTCTTGGACGAGACTCCGTTAGGTAAGCTGTCTCTGCCATAGTTTCTCACTGCTGATGTTGTCGGGCTGAGAGTCAGTGTCAAGGCCAGAGTGCCTCCCCACCCCCAGAGTGCCTACATTGATGTTTCAGTGTGGGCAGAGTGGTTCAGGCAAGCACCACCCTCTGAGTGAAAAGTCTTGCCCCACACATCTCCTTTAAACCTTGCTGCCCTCATCTTAAAGCTATGCCATCTTGTCTTTGACATTTCCACCCTGGGGATAAGGATCTGGCTGTACACCCTATCAATGCCTCTCATTTTGACCCTGCCAACTATTTTAGCTGATTAGGATTCCTCAGTCGAGGTGACAGATAACGTTGCCTTTCCCTGCACTTGAAGAACTCAGCGGGTCAGGCAGCATCTGTGGAGGGAATGGATCCCAAACCTGCAGCTTGACACACATCACAGAAACAGGCCCTTTGGCCCATCTTGTCCATTCTATGCCCCATCTAAGCTAATCATGGAGTCATACAACATGGAAACAGGCCCTTCAGCCCAACATATGCCAGCATGCCCCATCTACACTAGTCCCATTTGGCCCACATCCCTCTAATCCTTTCCTCTCCACGTACCTATCCCAATGTCTTTTCAATGTTGTCATTAGACCTGCCTCAACTACCTCCTCCGGCAGCTGGGTCTGTATATGCACCATCCTCTGTGTGGAAAGGTGTGTTTCCTTGCCACACCTCAGCCCTGGGATGGCCTCCATCAGCATTAAGACCTAGGGCTGCCTGTGTGCTGGTAAACCCTGTGGGCCACAGATACACTGCATGTGAACAATATTGGCATTGGTTTATTATTGTCATGTGTACCGAGTTACAGTGAAAAGCTTTGCACGCTATCCAGTCAAACCGTACTGTAGAGGGGTACAATCAAACCGCACACAAGTGTAACAGGTAGTGCAAAGAGTACCAGAGTGCACAATATACTGTTAAAGAAGGAACTGCAGATGCTGGTAAATTGAAGGTAGACACAAAATGCTGGAGTAACTCAGCGGGTGAGGCAGCATCTATGGAGAAGGAATTGGTGACGTTTCGGGTCAGACTGAAGAAGGGTGTCGACCTGAAACGTCGCCCATTCCTTCTCTCCATAGATGCTGCCTCACCCTCTGAGTTACTCCAGCATTTTGTGTCTACCATAATATACTGTTACTCTAATATCACCGAGTCATACAGCGTGGAAACAGGCCCTTTGGCCCAACTTGCCCACACTGGCCCATCTAGTCCCACCTGCCTGCGTTTGTGGCCCGTATCCCTCTAAACCTATCCTATGTACGGACCTGTCTAAGTGCCTCGTTAATGTTATGATGGTACCTGTGAGTTAACGATGGTGCACAGGCCGTCTTTGCTTCTGCTGTCGGCGGTAATTCTGGGCGTGGGATCCCTCGCCTTCTGTTCCACGAGACTGTCTGCCTCACGCTTTCACCGTGCTGTGGTAGCTGTCAGCAGTGTGAAGAAGGGTCCCGACCCAAAACAATGCCTCTCCCTGTCCTCCAGAGACGCTGCCTGGACTGCTGACTTCCTCCACCACTGTGGTCTGGTCTGGTCTAGCAGGCAGCTGCTCCTGCTGAGACCCTGGCTCCTGTAAGCTGCCATTGGGGCCCCGCTGGCTTCCTCCCCCATGGTGATGGCAGTGGGAGGGAAGGAAGGAGGGAGGGCGGGCAGGTTACTCCTGCAGTAGCAGCCGTCGCTCTGCTGCGATTAGCCCCGCACTATCTGCACTGTCTTGCAGCCTGCTGAGCTCAGCACTCCCCCGGCCACTGGAAACAATGTTCTCTGCTGCAGTGGCCTTGCTTGTGCTGTGTCAGCAGATTTGGCCAGATGGTCAGTAGGAGCAACTGCAGATGCTGGTTTATGCCAAAGATAGACACACAGTGCTGGAGTAACTCAGCATCTCTGCAGAACATGGATAGATCACGTTTTAGGTTGGGACCCTTCCTCAGGCTGTCTCTGGAGATGCTGCCTGAGTTCCTCCAGCACTTTGTGCCTCTCTTTGGCAGGAGCAGAAAGTTTGGCATTATTCCCCTCCAGCCTGCTTCCCTTCGCGCTGATCCTGGCTCATTGTCTGAGTAGTGACCCGCCCCAACTCTCCCCCTCGGCCCCTGCACATATAAACTGACCCAGAGGTGGAGATGGGGTAGACAGTCTGAACCTTTGTCCCAGGGTGGAACTGTCAAGGTGAAGGGGACAAAGTTTAACGTCAATGAGTAAAGCAGCACAGAAACTGGCCCTTCAGCCGAACTTGCCCATGTCAACCAAGATGCCTCATCTAAGCTAGTGCCCGCGTGTGGCCCATATCCCTCGAAACCTTTCCTATCCATGTCCCTGTCCAAGTGTCCTTTAAATGCTGTTATAGTGCCTGCTTCAACTACCTCCTCTGGCAGCTCGTTCCACACAACCACCATCCTCTGCGCAAAAATTGCCCCTCAGGTTCCTATGTTTAAGAAAGAACTGCAGATGCTGGAAAAATCGAAGGTAGACAGAGATGCTGCCTGTCCCGCTGAGTTACTCCAGCATTTTGTGTCTAGCTGGCCTGTTCTATGTTCCATGATGGTTTCCAGGGCAAGAGCATAATATACCAACAATCTGAATGAGAATGCAGGTGGCATGATTAGCAGGTTTACGATGACAATAGCATTGGTGAAGTCGGCTACCGTGTGGTGTAGTGTACATGGTGTAGTGTTCTTTAGGGTTGCACCAGGATCCAAATCCACTGGGAGAGTAGGCCGAGGGATGGCAGATGGAGTTTAACTTGGTCAAATGTGTGTATTTTGGTAAGTTAGACCAGGGTAGAACACACACAGTGGCCGGAAGGACCCTGGGGAGAGTTGTTGAACAAGATACTGAGGTGTACATGGCCATGATTGGCTGAAAATGGTGACATGGGTCGACAAGGTGATGAGGAAGGCATATGGACCGCCTGCATTGAGTGGAGGCGCAGTGTCACCCCTCTGAACCCTCACCCTGGTTACAGATGTGTGGGGACGAAGGAGGGTTGGCCGGTGGGGTGGGGGGTGTGTATGGGGTTGGGGGGGGGGGGAGGGGGTCCATGGTGCGATTCCCTCTCCACTCTGACCCCTCATCCCATTACAGATGTGTGTGGGGACGAGGATGTTAGGACCAAGCTGCTGGAGCTGAAACACCAGCGGGATGCGGTGCTGAGGTCCCAGGACAGGCACCGGAGCGCCCTGCAGCGTCGAACGTCCAGCGCCGGCAGCAGAGGGTGAGGGTGAGGGGGGGGGGGGGGGGGGGGGGGGGGGGGGGGGGGAGGGGGAGTAGGTGACGGGGCAGCGGGGAGGGGACAGTGTGCAACAGCAGAGTCCAGCATCAGGGGGAATGGGTGCAGCGGGGGTGCAAGGGGAGTGGAGGAATCACACTGCTGTGTTGATGTCCAGCACCACCAGAGGGTGTGGGGGGGCACGGAGAGGGGGTTGGGGGGATGTTGTGCAGGGGGAGCGATGGGGAGTCGCGCTGCAAAGATGGGCGTCCAATACCGGCAGTGGTGGGGGAGGGGGTGAGGGGGCGATCTCTATCACCGAGAGTCACACACCGGGCACTGAGCAGTCCTACCCCAGGGCCCTGGGTTACCCCATCCCCTGGCTCCGACCCTGACCCCGCACTGTGGAGGGTCCCTTACCCCCGGGTCCCCCCCCTCTCCGTCGTCTGTGTCTGACCCTGGCGGAAGTGCTCTGTGGAGCCCCCCCCCCCGTCTAACAACACTGTTCCACCGTGCAGGAAGGTGGTGCGTAAGGTGAGCGTGACGGAACGCAGTAACCTGTACAGGAGGGAGCACCGGGACGAGGCCCGGGCCTGGCACCAGGCTGTGGGCACCACCCCCGACGATGAGCCCGAGCCCAACATCCCCCCTGCCCGGCACCTCATGGTGAGTGGGGGCTCTGACCACGGGCGGGGGGGGATTATCCAGGGTCAGGGGTGGCAGAGTTGGCTATCCAGGGGTGGGGGAGTGGGTTATCCAGTGGCGGGGTGGGGAATGGATTAATCCAGGACCTGGGGTGGGGGGGAGCTGGATATGCAGGGGCGGGTATGTGTGGGGGGGGGGGGGTTGGTTATCCAGTGTCAGGGGCGGGGGGTTTGGTTATCCAGTGCCAGGGGCGGGGGAGTGGGTTATCCAGGGGCAGGAGCAGGGGAGTTGGTTATCCAGGGTCAGGGGCGGGGGAGTTGGTTATCCAGGGTCAGGGGCGGTGGAAACAAAATATACTGAGAAGGATCTACAGATGCTGATTTATGCCAAAGAGACAAAAAATGGAGCAATGATCAATAAAATGTCATCTACATCAATGATTTGGATTAGAGCGTACATGGCAAGATTAGCAGGTTCGCAGATGCTACAAAAGTGGGTGGTTTTGCAGATAGTGAAGATGGTTGTGAAACATTGCAGCACGTTCTTGTTTGGTTGGCCAGGTGGGTTGAGGAATGGTTGATGGAATTTAATGCAGAGAAATGTGAGGTGTTGCATTTTAGAAAGTCTAACAAGGGCAGAACCTACACAGTGAATGGTAGGGCTCTGGGGAGTGTTGTAGAGCAGAGGGATCTAGGAATACAGATAAATAGTTCCTTGAAGGTGGCATCACAGGTAGATAGGGTGGTTGAAAACGGTTTTGGCACACTGGCATTCATCAGAGTATTGAGTATAGATGGTGGGAGGTCATGTAAAAGCAGGGGGAGGGAAATGTTGTCGAAGTTTCCTAAATTTAGAGAATTCTACGTACCATTGGGTTGTAAGCTATCTACTCGAAATACAGGTGCTCTTCCTCCAATTTGCGTGCAGCCTCACCCACTGTGGCAACGTAAGAGGTACAGGACAGAAAGGTCGGTATGGGAATGGGAAAAGGAGTTAATGTGATTAGCAACTGGAGATCCAGTGGGGCTTTAGTGCAAGTGTTCAGGGAAACAGTCGCTGAGTCTACGCCTATTCTTGCCGATGTACTGGAGTCCACATCGGGAACACTGGATACAGATGAGGTTAGAGGAGATGCAGGTGAACCTCTGTCTCACCTGGACGGACTGATGTCGTCCCAGGATGGAGGTGAGGGAGGATGTATAGGGGCAGGTGTTACATCTCCTGTGGTCACAGGTACCTGGAGAGGGAAGGGATGAGTGAACCAAGGAGTTGTAGAGGGAACGGTCTCTTTGAAAAGGGGTGGAGATGGGAAGATGGATTATGACAATGAACGTGACGGAAATGTGGGAGGATGATGTGTTGGATGCGGAGGCTGATGGGGTGAGAGTTGAGGACCAGGGGAGCTCTGTCCTTGTTCCTTCTGGGGGAAAGAGAGCAGAACCCTTCAATCAATCTGTAGAAGGGTCACCTATCCACTTTCTCCTGAGATGCTGCCTGACCCGCGGAGTTACTCCAGTAGTTTGCATCTGTCAGGTGAGGGGGAGTTGGTTATTTGGGTGGGGGGGGGGGGGGGGGGGTTGGAGTGGTGGGTGTTGTCTATCCAGGGTCAGGGGCGGGGGTGTTTTATCCATCATTGGGGGCGGGGGAAGTTTGCTATCCAGGGTCGGGGGTAGGGATGATGTTTATACATCGTCAGTGGCAGGGAGGAATTGTTATCCAGGGGTGGAGCAGGGCAGGGGTGAGTTTATTACTCAGGGTCAGGGGCGTTGTCTATCCAGGGGAGGGGAGTTTATTATCCATGTTCCGGGTCGGGCAGAGTTGCTATCCAGGGTCTGGGGCTGGAGGAATTTGTTTTGGGACGGGGTTGTTATCCATGGTCAGGGTCGGGGAGAGTTTGTTATTCAGGGGGGTGAGTGTTTTATCCAGGGTCGGGGTGCCCTGACGAGTGTTTCCCGTTACAGGCGGCCGTGCCCCAGGGATCGGAGGTGGAGGAGGCCAGTGTCGGTAGCAGTGGCTGGGCGGGGGGCGAACCCCCCCTGCTGAATGGAGCGGCACCGGGGGCGGGGGAGGGGCAGGGAGAGGGGACGCCTGCCCCCCTGGAGTCGGGGTTATGTCAGGGTTCGGGGGAGCTGGCCCGCGACCTGTCCCATCACACTCTGGCCGACCTCAAGAGGCAGCGCGCAGCCTCCAAGCTGCAGCGGGGGATCCCGGGGGAGGAGCTCCCCATCGGGGGTGGTCCGGACACCACCCCGTCCCACCCCCCCTCCGTCTACTGCACCCCCGCCAGCGGCGACCCCCCCCTGGTCCGCTTCAAGGAGCCGGTGGAGGAGGCACCCAGTGAGAAATCCCACAGGTGCTGCCGGATGATGTGAGGGGAGGGTGTGGGCGGGGGAGGGGGAGGGGGCAGGCGGACCCCAGGGGTGGGAGGGGAGGAAGGAGCACCCAGATGTGGGGCCGGGCAGACACCATAGCCCCCACCCCTGAACTTGGCCCCTGCTCACTGCCTCCCCCATCGTTGATGGAGCCAATGATTCACAGAACCAGCGCCCCTCGTCTCCAGTCGGGACGTCCCATACAGCGATGGGAACACGGGAGCCGGGACTGGGACAGGAGCAGCATTCACATCACCAGCAGTGCCCAATGGGGGCACAAGCATCCCCCTCCCAGTGAGGGAAACTCACCAGCCTTCCCTGTCAGAAGCTCAGACACGAGGTTTCTGCTGTTCAACGGACATCCTGGAGATTCCTGATCCCAGGAGCGTGTGACGGGACAGTGTAGAGGGGGCCTCACTCTGTGTCTGACCCCAGGGAGTGTGTGATCAACTTAAGCCGGAATGAGAGTTGTTCCAGTCGCCAGAATCCTTAGTGTACTTCTGAGCAGAAATAATTTGTCTTAATCATGTCAAAAGATAAATAAATGTAATATATTCTGATGTAGAAGGGTGTTTGTCAGCCTCTCTCTGTTGGCTGGGGTCAGGTGGGTTTCAGACATCAGACACACTCACATAGTCTGTGAAACAGGCCGTTCAGCCCACCTGCTCCCTACATGCCCAGTCTCCTGGTCTGTAGCAGCTCCGATGCTGACCCCTTGGCCCGATCCCCCATGTGATGGGTGTGGGTGTGGTGGGCCACACTCACACAGGTACTGTCTGTCCCTGCTCCAGTGGCCGGAGCAGTGTGGTGGGTGTGGGTGTGGTGGGCCACACTCACACAGGTACTGTCTGTCCCTGCTCCAGTGGCCGGAGCAGTGTGGTGGGTGTCTCCCAATCACCCTGACACTGGCCCCACCACTCACTCTGATTGAGGGACAGTCGCTGGTGTATAAGTCAGTGGGTAGACACAAAAAGCTGGAGTAACTCAGCGGGTCAGGCAGCATCTCTGGAGAAAAGGAATAGGTGACGTTTCGGGTCGAGACCCTTCTTCAGTTTGAGCTGCTCCAGTCAGGCCCAAAACGTCACCTATTCTTTTTCTCCAGAGATGCTGTCTGACCCGCTGAGTTACTCCAAGTGTGTGGGTGATGGGCAGGTGGAAGCAGGAGAGGGAGGGAGGTGGAAAATGTGGACAAGAGGAGAGACGCTGGGCAGATTGGTGGTGGGGGAGATACACGGGAGTGGAAGGTTTAGTGTCCATACCATTGGGTTGTCAGCTACCCAAGTGGAATACAGGTGGCAGTGAGGAGGTGACGGATGAACAGGTCTGTGTGGGAATGGGGAATGAAATGTCATAAGTACACGCTCAGGTCACCCAGTCCACGCTTGGCCTTGCGATGTAGAGGAGGCCACATCGAAGGCAGTGGATGAGGTTGGAGTTCAGGTGAATCTGTCTCACCTGGAAGAGCTGTTTGGTCCCTGGACAGTGGTGAGGGAGGAGGTGTAGGAACGATTGTTACACCTGTAGTTGCAGGAGAGGTAGCTTGGGTGGGGGAAGAATGGAGGGATGAGAGACCACGGAGTCATGGAGAGAGTGGTCCCTGAGGAAAGCAGATTGGGGGGGGGGGATCTCATTGGAGCTGGGGGAAATGATGATGGATGATGTGTTGGATGTGGAGTCTGGGGGGGTGAGAGGTGAGGGCCAGGGGAAGGATGTCAGGAGCAAGGGGAGCGAGTGGATGTGCGGCGAGCATGCAGGAGCTCCATCAGCTATGATAGAGGGGAAGCTACGTATCCTGAAGATGCCCTCCATCTCCCCGCTCCTGGTGTGCACACCGCTCTCAGCTTCAGCCGCCACTGAAACCCATCTCTAGTGAACATTGTCTTCATGGTGCCGTGCGGGGGACCACTCTCCGTGAAGACCGGTGGCTCACAGGGCTGTTGCATCTTCCCATCCTCCTCTCCTCCAAACTCTCCGGGAGAACACAGCTGACATTCAGACCGCGGTGATTTCCAGCCGTGGTCAGCTGGCCCTCGGTGACCGTCTAGCTGCTCCAGTCTAGACCACTGTGGGCTGCTGGTGTTGCCAACGCTCGGAGCCCCAGCCCCACCGGTGGACGGGACCACAACCAGTTCGATCCTGACTACGGGTGCTGCCGGAACATTCCCTCTGTGACTGCGTGGGCTTTCTCCGGGCGCTACGCTTTCCTCCCACACTTTGGTAAAATTGTAATTTGTAATCCAAGCATACCGGATGATCGCTGGTCGGTGCGGACTGTGTGCCGATGGGCCTGTTTCCACGCTGTATCTCTAAAGTCAAACTAAACTAAACTCCTGGCTCATCCACTTTGCCCATTTCCATCACATCTCCCCTCCCCCTGGAGAACCCAGTCCCAGTAGTTTCGATCTCTCCACATTCAGTAAACCCCAACCCCCGTCTTGGGGACCAGCCCGTTGAATCCTCACCCTCTCTCCCTGAGGAAAGACTAGAACAGTCCACAACACCCCTGTGCGGCCTCACCAACAGCACCAGTGAATTGTCTGAAGAACAGTGTCCAAGAAGGGCGACACAAAATGCTGGAGTAACTCAGCTGGACAGGCTGCATCTCTGAAGGGAAGGAATGAAGAAGGATCCTGACCTGAAACATCACCTATCGAGTATACCTATTGAGTATAGAAGTTGGGAGGTCATGTTGCAGTTGGTGAGACCACATTTAGAGTATTGTGTTCAGTTCTGGGCACCATGTTATAGGATATTGTCAAGCTTGAAAGGGTTCAGAGAAGATTTATGAAGATGTGGCCAGGACTAGAGAGTCTGAGCTACAGGGAAAGGTTGAGCAGACTGGGTTTCTAATCCTTGGAACACAGGAGGATGAGGGGTGATCGTATAGAGGTGTCAAAATCATGAGAGGAATAGATTGGGTAGATGCACCAAATCTCCTGCCCAGAGTAGGGGAATTGAGGACCAGTGGACATGGGTTCAAGGTGAAGGAGTAAAAGATTTAATAGGAATCTGAGGGGTCACTTTTTCACACAAAGGGTGGTGGGTGTATGGAACAAGCTGCCAGAGGAGGTAGTTGTGGCTGGGACTATTGCAAAGTTTAAGAAACAGACAGGTACATGGATAGGACAAGTTTGGAGGGATATGGACCAAGCACAGGCAGGTGGGACTAGTGTAGCTGGGACATGTTGGCCGGTGTGGGCAAGTTGGGCCACATTGTATTACTCTATGAGTCCATGACTCTACCCTTGTTCTCCAGAGGCTGCCTGTCTGCTGAGTAACTCCAGGACTGTATAGCTTGTGGGGAAGGTGTTTGGCACGCTTGCTTCATTGGGAAGGATACTGAGTATTAAAACTGAGGACGGGTTACAAGTAGAAAACACCTCTGGAGTCAGATGGCCCTGGGCTGACCGGCCGTGACCTGTGACTACAGGGACCCGTGTGTGGGTCAGTGATGTTGCCAGCAGACCCAATGTCTCCCAGCTCACTGACCAGACTAAGCTTAGCAGGTGGGAGAGGCCGCAGTGGGTGGACAGGCTGAGCGAGTGGTGGGAACGTGGCAGAGGGAAGACCACATGTGTTCAGGCCTGGGGCCGGGTACTGGTCATCCCTGGGACGCGGACCAGGCCCACACGTTAAACTGACCATCCAACTCGCGTATGAACAGCAGAACCAGCTTGTTCTCTCTCTCTCTCTCTCCACCTTCTGTATTGTTCTTTCTTCTCAGTCACGTCTGCTGGTGGTCTCTTTCCTTACAACACTGCAGAGGTCTGTCAGAGCGGTCCAGCACAGAGACAGGCCCTTCGGCCCATACTGGCAACAATGGCATACTGAGCTAGTTAGTCCCAGTTGCCGACATTTAACCCATATCCCTCCAAACCCTATCCAAATATCTAACCAAACGTCTTAAAAAGTCAGAATTGTATCTGCTTCAATAACTTCCTCTGGCAGCTCATTCCAGATATGGACTACCCTCTTTGAGTGCAAAAGTTGCCCCTGAGGTCTCTTAATTCTCTCCACTATCACCTTAAGCCTGTGCCCTCCAGTTTTAGAATCCTCTACCCTGGGATAAATACTGTGAGTGTTCACTTCACCCATGCTCCTCATCATCTTGTACACAGTAAGGTCACCCCTCAGCCTCCTACACTCCAAAGAATAACAGTCCCATCCAACTTCTCCCTATAACTCTTGCCCACAGCCCCGGTAACATGCTGGAGAGGGTGGAATCCCTTCTCCTACCTCTTCCCACCATGTTCATAAGTGAGAGCAGAATTAAGCCACTTAGCCCATCAAGTCTACTCCGCCATTCAATCTTGGCTCAACCCCATTCTCCTGCCATCGGCCCGTAACCCCTGACACCACCAGCGGCCGTGGAGGTGGTAGGTGCAGCGCTGTGCCTTGTTGAGTCACCCTGGGAGACGGAGGGGCGGGTGTGAGAGTGGGAATGTTTAATGTAGGTACAGGGCGTCACGAGTAGTTGGCCACGACGGAACGCTCCAGGATGAAGTACCGCTGCACGGACTGGCGCAGGGTAAGCAGCACCGTCTCCACCGGGAACCGGTCCAGGAGCGAGGGGAAGGGGTTCAGCGCCACCTTGGAGACGGGCAGCCGGATCACCCGGCCCATGTTGAAGGAGAGGGGAGGCAGGCGGCTCCCTGTGGAGAGAGGGTGAGAGAGGGTTAGAGACACAACGCCTGGAGGGAGGGGACGGAGCAGGGACGTGTGCGGGGGGTGGGGGGGGGACACGGGACACAAGGCCGAGACACGGGCAATGAAGTGACTGGGTACGCAGACACTAGACGTGGGAACACAGCGCGTGTTCACGGGCACCGCACATGGGAACCCCACACGGGCCGAGTCCACAGCTAGAGGGAGAGGGTGTGAGTGCGAGCAGGAGTGTGCATGCACATGTGTGTGTGCATGCATGTGTGTGAACACGTATATGTGCGTGCATGCAAAGTATGAAACGTGTGCACCTCAGAAGGGCCGTGGGTTAAGACTGAGGTTTACTCCCCCCACGGTGACCGCGGCCAACCCCGCCCGCACTGTGGGAGGGGGTTTCTCCCCCCCCCCCCCCCCGCGGCCGGGTGTGGAGGGGGCATGGTCAACCACAGGACAGGACCCCAGCAGTGGGCAGTCCCAGGCTCCCTCCCCACCATGTGACCAAGACCTTCCACACATCCCCGTCCACCACACTGGCCTCAGCCACACAGTTGGTCACTCGCAGGTCAGCCTGGTGAATGGAGCCATGGGCAGTAGTCAATCACAGTGTGGTCACCCAGGGATGGCCTAGCTCACCCACCCAGCCCAGCTCTTAGTGTTTACTGATGGAGGCACCACTCACTCTCCTTCTTCATGTAGCTCCTGGTTTCTCCCAGTCGCAGGATGGCCTGTTCCCTGCAGAGGAGGAGAAAACGGCATCATTAAACTGTCGTAAGGAACTGTAGACATAGATTATACATGTGTAGGAAGGAACTGCAGATGTTCGTTTAAACCAAAGATAGACACCAAAAGCTGGAGTAACTCAGCAGGACAGGCAGCATCTCTGGAGGGAAGGACAAGGTCATATTTCATGGGATCAGGTAGGTCCAGGTGGATTGAACGAACGTGTTCAGATAAATGGTCCCCCAGTCTACGTTTCCCCAATGTATAAGAGTCCACACCTTGAACAACGGATACAGTGGATGAGGTTGGAGGATGTGCAAGTGAACCTCTGCCGAACACTTTTATTCCCCTTCCCATTCCCATACTGACCTTTCTGTCTGAGGTCTCTTCCATTGGGAGGCTAAACATAAATTAGACGAACGGCATCTCATATTTTGCTTGGGCAGCTTACAACCCAGTGGTATGAATATTGATTTCTCTAACTTGAAGTAACCTCTGCATTCACCTTCTCTCTCCATCCCTCCCCCACTCTACGCACCAACTTAAAAGACGTCTTGTTGGGTCTCATTGTAACTCGTTTTCACCGAACCCACAGGTAACAATGGCCTGTTTCCTTCATCAGCGTTACTTTTTTGCATATCTCATTCATTTGTCCTCTATCTCCACATCATTCTCTATCTTCTAGATGTATATAATATCATATCTATACTATTACTAAAACTCTCATCATGACCACTTCTGGTCTGCTTTGTAATTAAACTTTCGCAAAAATGGCACCCTATCATCGCTAGAATTTTTTCACCATTTTCCTCTGCTCCATGCACACCAAGTTTTGTTCCGATCGGTGGAATATTACAAACATTATGAAGGTTAAAAAAATCGTGAGATGAGCAGATTGGTGTTGTCGCCTATCAGTCACCATGAAGGTAACGCCCTTTCAGGGGGCGAGGAGAATAAAGCCCCGGAAGCCGGACATGAGTCAGTCAGCCTGGAAGCCGTGAGGGAGAGTTGAGCAGAACTATGAGTCCACAAGCCGTTAGTGAGTGAATTGTGAGTACATAAGCCGTGAGTGACTGAACTGTGAGTCCACAAGCCGTGAGTGAGTGAACTGTGAGTCCACGAGCCGTGAGTGACTGAACTGTAAGTCCAGAAGTCGTGCTGAGTCCGGAAATCACGCTGAGTCTGGAAGTCGAGCCTGAGCCCAGAGGTCCACAAGCCGTGAGTGAGTGAACTGTGAGTCCGCAAACCGCGAGTGACTGAACCGTGAGTCCACAAGCTGCGAGTGAGTGAACCATGAGGCCGCAAGCCGCGAGTGAGTGAACCATGAGGCCGCAAGCCGCGAGTGAACCGTGAGTCCGCGAGCCGACTTAGTCTCGACATTACTGGTGAAAAGTCTAAAAATGTCAAAATACTTTTTTGAAATTAAAATGACCACCTTTAACTGATGATGTCACAATGGCTCAGCTAGCAATAATCAGCCTCACTGAAGAGTTCATCCTATATTTGACATGTTATTCACGAATAAAGCTTTAAAAATGCAAAATCTCAAGTTTTTTGCGTATTCTGTTTCACATTTTTCCCCTCGAAGCCAAGTTCACCTTTACGGAACATTTTATCCTTTATTTCTAGACTTATTACTGATTAAAGCTTTAAAAATTCAAAAGACCATTTTATGGTGTGTATATGTGGTTGTCTTTACATCTTGGCAAAAACACTATGCGGTAACGATTGCATTTTTACATATTCCGATTGACATTTTTCCCCTCGATGCCGAAAGCACCTTCACTGAACATTTTATGCTTTATTTCTCCACTGATTAAAAGTCTAAAAAAGTCAAAAGGCTTTGAAATTAAAACGACCAGCTTCAACTCATGACGTCACAATGGTTCAGCTAGTAGTGATCAGCCTCACTAAAGATTTTATCCTATATTTGACACGTTATTCGCGATTATAGCTTTAAAATTTCCAACTTTCATAAGATGTTTACATATTCTGATTCATACTTACCCCCTCTGGGCAGAGACCACCTTCAATGAACATTTTATGCTTTATTTATCGACTTATTCTCGACTCATTACTGATTAACACATCTGGAAGTGGCAGCGCTGCCAAGCAGCTGCGGCTCGCCTGCAGTCCGTCTGTCTTCTTTTTGTTTTGTCTTTGTCTTGTTAGATGTATGTTTTAGTCTATTTTTAGATGTGCATATGTGGGGGGTGGGAGAAACTTTTTTTTGATCTCTTCCTTCAACGGGGATGCGACCTTTTCCTGCTCGTATCTCTGTCCGCGCTGAGGCCTAATATCGTGGAGCTTGCGGGCTCCAACTGGAATCGACCTTGAGGGCTCACCATCTGGCTGACTTAGGAGGCTGTGGCTGTGACCCGACTTCAGAGCTTCGGAGACTTTGGCCACGAGCCCTGTGGACAGTATCATCGGGAGCTCGCAGGTCCCTGGTTGGTGACCGATTTTCGGGAGCTCCCGCAACAACAGCTTCGCCCGCCCCGAATCACGGAGTTTGAATCGGCCCGTTCGCGGAGCTTAAAATCGGCCGCGGGATTTACCATCACCCGGCGGGGGCTTCAATATCGAGAGCCTCAACGCAGCAGTTTGACTGCCTGACCAAGCAAGGAAGAGATAAGACTTTTTGCCTTCCATCACAGTGAGGAGGTGCCTAGAGATTCACTGTGATGGATGTTTGTGTTAAATTGTGTTCATTGTGTTTTGTCGCTTTTTACTGTCATGACTGCATGGTACGAAATTTCGTTCAAACTTGCTCGAATAACAATAAAGGAAATTCAATTCAATTCAATTCAATTAAAAGTCTATGAAAGTCAAAAGACTTTGAAATTAAAACGACCAGCTTCAACTGATTACGTCACAATGGCTCGGCTAGCAGTGATCAGCTTCACTGAAGATTTCATCCTATATTTGACACGTTATTCACGATTAAAGCTTTAAAAATGCCAACTTTCACAAGATTTTTACATATTCTGATTCACATTTTCCCCTCAAGGCAGAGATCACCTTCACTGAACATTTTATACTTTATTTTTCAACTTATTACTGATTAAAGTTTAAAAAAATCAAAAGACTTTGAATTTAAAACAACTAGCTTCAACTGATGACGTCACAATGGTTCGGCTAGCAATGATCAGGAGGATCACGGTTCCAGTGGGGGCTACGGGTAGGGAACGGGTACGTTGGGGGAGCAGACCCAATGGGTCTGTACTTGTCCTAGTATTATATTATACTAAAACTCTTCCCCTTGTTCTTGTATCTGTGTGGGCCAGGGTTGTGTCAGCTTTCTGTCAATCTCCTTAATTCCTATCTTCTTCCAAATGCTAGGCCACAGCTTCCCATTTTCACAATGCTGCTGACATTTTCCCCGCGGACACAATAAATATTTTCCTGTCGCATTTCAACCTATATTTCCCAAATTAATAATCGTTTAAAAATCAGTTTTGTAAAAAATTAAAGTTCTTCAAGCTCACCCATTTTGAAGGAAAAAAATTCGGACTGACACTCCACTCGTACGCTCCGGGCGCAAGGGGCACTCCAACCCGCTTGGCCCCGCTGGGAGCCCTCGCCCTCTCCATCTCTACCATCCCATTCCCGACACTACCTCCCTCTCTCTAACCTCCACCTCTGCCCCTCACCCTCTCTACCCTCGCCCCCTCCCTCTCAACCCCCCTACGAGGGGAACTCCAGCACTCTAACCCGCTCGGCCCCACTGGTAAGCGGCTCTCTCGAAGAGGTGAGGGAGGGATTGTGGGAGTGGAAGAGAGGAAAAAAATCCTGGGGAGTTGTGGAGCGAGAGTGGAGGGATTGAGGGAGAGGGTAGGGAGAGTTGTTCAAACGTCTACACTTCCTCTCATGCCCCCTCCCTCTAAACCCTTCCTCCCCCTCTCTACCCCCTCCCTCACTACCCTCCCTCCCCCTACCCAGACTCTATCTCCCTCTCTAATCCCCTCCCACTATGCTCCTCTCCCTCTCTACCCCCTTCCCCCTACCTCTACCCCCTCACCTCCCTCTCCCTCTCTACCCCCTCCCTCTCTACCCCCCTCACCCTCTCCCTCCTCCCCCACACTCTCTACCCCCCTCACCCTCTCCCTCTCTACCCCTTCCCCCTCACTCTCTACTCCCCATCTTCCCTCTCTACCCCCTCCCTCTACCCTACCCTCTCCCTATCTAGCCGCGCCTGCGCAGTTGGGGGCTATGTGTGAGTGGATAGGGCGGGGAATGGGAGAAAAAGAGCGAATTAAAGCGTTACTTGAAATTAAATAAATCAACGTTCAAATCCTGGGTTGTAAACTGCCCAAGAGAAATCAAAGGTGCTGTTCCACAAATTTGCGTTTGGCTTCATACTGACAGTGGAGCAGGCCCGGGACGAAAAGGTCAGTTTTGGAATGGGGAAGGGGAGTTAATTCATTGACCTGCTCCATTATAATACAGTTGACATCAACACTACATTTGTAAAGGTCCCAGAACCTGACTGCAGTTAGACAAAGCTCCCAGGTTTAATATATTTCGATGAAGTCTGCCGACTTCAATTTGGATTTGTGTCATGATTATAAAACAAACAATGGAAAATCAGTTTGAAGAGAACCATAGACTAGGTTCCAGAATGTGAATGGAAGCAAGCAGATGGGGAACTGATCTCTTATACTACAAACCTTGCAACACCATCCACCTTTGATGCTGAGGATTCCAAGTGTCCCATGGTCACTTTGTGCCAAAGCCACTCATTTACTACAACATTTCAACATTGGATACTTTCCAAATTGGAATTGTCAGATTTACTCCACATGTTCCTGATCAGTAAACCATGTGCTTGATAGTGCAGGGAACCAGAGAGAGATGTTCAAATCCCTCCAAGGCATCTGTGGGATTTAAATCTAACTAACTAAATAAATCTGAAGAAGGGTCTTGATCCAAAATGTCACTTATCCACGTCTTCTAGAGATGCTGTCTGACCCACTCAGTTGCAACACCTTGTGCCTTTTTTGGTAAACCAGCATCTGCAGTTCCTTCTGTCTCTCTCTTAATTAAATATTGATTAATATTAATTATAATATTAATATAATATCAAGGGGGGGGGGGCTAGTGTGTAGTGTGTGTGTGACGCCGCAGGCTGCCCCCACCCCCGTGCAACCGCGCGTTGAGGAGACAGGACCCAGAGGGTCCCACTTGGTCTAGTATCTCTTCATTCTCTTTCCCCTGACTCTCAGTCTGATGAAGGGTCTCAACCCAAAACGTCACCTATTCTTTTTCTCCACAGATGCTGCCTGACCCACTGAGTTACTCCAGCTTTTAGTGCCTATCATAGATTATACAGTCTATATAACTCAATGTCATCTAGCCCACAGCCAACAATGGACCATTGTGGGCTCCACCTTTCCTTGATCATCGCTACTTTTGGCATATCTTTCATTCATTTGTTCTGTGTCTCTCTAATATCACCGTCTATATCTTTCGTTTCCCTTTCCCCTGATTCTCAGTCTGAAGAAAGGTCTCGCCCTGAATCATCATCCATCCATGTTCTCCAGAGATGCTGCCTGACCCGCTGAGTTACTCCAGCACTTGTGTCTGTGTTATATAACCATATAATAATTACAGCACGGAAACAGGCCATCTCGGCCCTTCTAGTCCGTGCCGAACACTTAATCTCACCTAGTCCCATCTACCTGCACTCAGACCATAACCCTCCATTCCTTTCCCGTCCATATACCTATCCAATTTATTTTTAAATGATAAAAACGAACCTGCCTCCACCACTTCCACTGGAAGCTCATTCCACACAGCCACCACTCTCTGAGTAAAGAAGTTCCCCCTCATGTTACCCCTAAACTTCTGTCCCTTAATTCTGAAATCATGTCCTCTTGTTTGAATCTTCCCTAATCTCAATGGAAAAGCTTATTCATGTCAACTCTGTCTATCCCTCTCATCATTTTAAAGACCTCTATCAAGTCCCCCCTTAACCTTCTGCGCTCCAAAGAATAAAGACCTATCTTGTTCAACCTTTCTCAGTAACTTAGTTGCTGAAACCCAGGCAACATTCTAGTAAATCTCCTCTGTACCCTCTCTATTGTTGGGTCTCCCTGACGTGTTGCAGGGCTGCCCACCCTGTGCCCCCTGCCCCACTGACCTGGCCACCTTGGGCGGGAGGAGCACTGTGTTCCTGACACTGCGAGTGTCCTCGGGCTCCGCTTGTGCCCTCAACGCCTGCAGCTTCTGCGCCAGCCGCACTTCACAGAAGTAGTTGACCGCTTCGATCGGCCGCACGATCTCATGGGAACTCTGCCTCTGTTCTGCCAGGGATATGCCCGAACTCCGACTCCTCTCCGCCAGGGAAATGCCCGAACTCCGACTCCTCTCCACCAGGGACATAGCCGAACCCCACCTCCGCTGTGCCAGGGATATGCTCGAACTCATCCTGCTGAAGGTCTGTGGATGGGCAACAGGTGGCTGGCTCCCTGCGTTACAGCAAACCTCCCACACCAGGGAGCATTCTTCCCCGAGACCCACACACACCCCTACACACACCCCCACCCCACACCCCCCCACACCCACACACACACCCCCACACACACCCCCACACTCTCCCACGCCCACACTACCCCACAACCCCCCACACCCATACCCCCACACACACACCCCCACACTCTCCCACACCCCCCCACACCCACACCCACACACACATACCCACTCTCCTATGCCCACACTACCCCACACCCCCCCACACCCACACTCTCCCACATCCACCCACACCCACTCTCCCACGCCCACACTACCCCACCCCCCCCCCCCACACACACACCCCCCACTACCCCACCCCCCACCCCCACACACACCCCCCACTCTCCCACGCCCACACTACCCCACCCCCCACCCCCACACACACCCCCACTCTCCCACGCCCACACTACCCCACACCCAACCACCCATACCAGCAAGCCCCCACACACCCCCCCACACACCCATGCCCCCACACACCCACTCCCCCACACACACACACACCCATGCCCCCACACACCCACTCCCCCACACACACACACACCCACACTCCTACACACCCACAAACCCACCCCAACACCCATCCTGTGCTCCCACTGTCGGCGCTGCTGACATTCACCCCCCCCCCCGGGGCACTGTGTGTGTGGGAGCTGGTGAGGGGTGTGGTGGTTGAGGGGTCTAGCTGTACTCACGCTGTCCCTGTGATGATCTTCGTGGACACTGCTGTCGGTGTGGGGGGCGGTGGCTCTCAGGATGCCGCCTTCCCGCAGGGACTTCCTCGCTCCATGCACGTGATCCTGAGGGAGGACGGGGTGTCACTAAGAACCGCCCAATACCCACCACCCCCGCCCTCGACCCATGAACAGCCACGTTCACTCTGCTCCTCTCCCCACAGTCGCTGCCCGGCTTGCTTAACCTTCTCTCATTTTACCTCAGATCTCCAGCATCTGCAGCTTTTCATGCATCTCCCAGTTGCCAAACATTTAACCTCCCCTTCCCATTCCCACACTGACCCTCCTGTCCTGGGCCTCCTCCGTTGCTCGAGTGAAGACACACGCGGACAGGAGGAACAGCACATATTCAACCCAACACTATGAACATTGAATTCTCCAATCTTAGATAACTGACCCACAAACAGCCCCTTCTCCCCCTCCCTCTCTTCCCTGTGCCCCATTTGGATTCACTCCCTTTTTCCTCCTGTCCCGTACCTCCTCTGACTTCACAATTCGCACCTCTTCTATCATCGTCATAGAGACATACAGCATGGAAACAGGCCCTTCAGCCCACCTTGTCCATGCTGACCAACATACCCCATCTACACTAGTCACACCTGCGTGCACTTGGCCCATATCCCTCTAAACATGTCCTATCCATGGACCTGTCCAAAAGTCCCTGCCTCAACTACCTCCCCAGGCAGCTCGTTCCATACACCCACTACACTTTGTGTAAAAAAAATTACCCCTCAGGTTCCCCCCTGGAAGATTTAATAGGAAGTTCGGCATGTTCAGCCCAACAACTCTCACCATCTTCTACAGATATGGGTAGAAAGCATTTTATCGGGATGCATCACAGCTCGGGGGATGCATCACAGGGAGCAACTCCCTCCAAGACCGCAAGAAATTGCAGAGAATTATGGACGCAGCCCAGACAACCGCACAAACCAACCTCCCTTCCATAGTCTGAAGAAGGGTCCTTCTCACCAGAGAGGCTGCCTGTCCCGCTGAGTTACTTCAGCATTTTGTGTCTCCCCTTCCATTGACTCCATTTACACCTCATGCTGCCTCTGCAAGGCCAGCAGCATAATCAAGGACCAGCCTCACCCTGATCACTCCCTCTTCTCCCCGCTCCCATCAGAAGTTTAAAAACGCACACCAGATTCAGGGACAGTTTCTTCCTAGCTGTTATTAGGCAACTGAACCATCCTCTCACCAGCCAGATTGCAGTCCTCACCTCTAGCTTACCTCATTGGAGACCTTTGAACTAATTTAATTGTACTTTATCTTACATTAAATGCCCTTTAACCCATATCTATAATCTGTGAATATATATCCGATATTGATAAACTGTGGATATATATCCGAGGACATAGTGGGAAAATAGAGACAAAATTGCGGGAGTCCTGGTTGAAATTTATGAGATCTTTAAATACAGGTGTCAAATATTGTGCCTCAATTGAAGAAGGGCTGCAGGGGAAATGCTGGGAACTGTAGGCCAGTGAGCTTAACATCTGTAGTTGTTGGAAAGTTACTAGAGAGTATTCTGAGGGATAGGTTATACAGGCATTTGGATGGACAAGGGCTGATTAGGGATATTCAGCATGGTTTTGTACGTGGGAGGTCATGTCTCGTAAATCTGATTGAGTTTTTTGAAGACGTGACCAAAAAGGTCGACGAGGGCAGAGCTGTAGAAGTTGTATACATGGACTTCAGTGAGGAGTTCGACAGTGTTCCACATGGTAGGCTGCTCTGGAAGGTTAGATCGCATGGGATCCAAGGAGAGATAGCTGCAAGGATTGCAAATTGGCTTCAAGGAAGGAAGCAGAGGGTGATGGTGGAAGGTTGCTTCTCGGATTAATGGTGGGCCTCAGTGTTTGTTGCTGGGCCCATTATGGTTTGTCATCTACATCAATGATTTGGATGAGGACATAGACAGCAAGATTAGCAAGTTTGCTGATTATATAAAAGTGGGTGGTTTTGCGGATAGTGAAGATGGTTGTGAAAGATTGCAGAAGGATCTTGATCGATTTGCCAGGTGGGCTGAGGAATGGTTGATGGAATTTAATACATTGAAGTGTGAGGTGTTACATTTTGGGAAGTCTAACAAGGGCAGGACCTACACAGTGAATGGTGGGGCTCTGGGGAGTGTTGTAGAGCAGAGGGATCTAGGAGTGCAGGTGCATGGTTCCTTGAAGGTGGAGTCGCAGGTAGATAAGGTGGTCAAAAAGGCTTTTGGCACTTTGGCCTTCAACAGTATTAAGTATAGAAGTTGGGAGGTCATGTTGCAGTTGTATAAGACGTTGGTGAGGCCCCATAGGTGCAGGGCCACATCTAACTCCCTCTTAAATATAGCCAATGAACTGGCCTCAACTACCTTCTGTGGCTGGGAGTTCCAGAGGTTCACCACTCTCTGTGTGAAAATGTTTTTCTCATCTCGGTCCTAAGGGATTTCCCCTTTATCCTTAAACTGTGACCCCTTGTCCTGGACTTCCCCAACATCGGGAACAATCTTCCTGCATCTAGCCTGTCCAACCCCTTAAGAATTTTGTAAGTTTCTATAA
The DNA here is from genome assembly GCF_010909765.2 of Amblyraja radiata. Taxonomy (NCBI): domain Eukaryota; kingdom Metazoa; phylum Chordata; class Chondrichthyes; order Rajiformes; family Rajidae; genus Amblyraja; species Amblyraja radiata. The sequence continues at coordinate 37,281,941 of NC_045957.1, read as the reverse complement.
GATCCCCCCTCAATCTTCTAAATTCTAGCGAGTACAAGCCGAACAAAGGTTCAAGGTGAAGGGGAAAAGATTAAATAGGAATCTGAGGGGTAACTTTTTTCACACAAAGGGTGGTGGGTGTAGGGAACAAGCTGCCAGAGGAGGTAGTTGAGGCTGGGACTATCCCAAAGTTTAAGAAACAGTTAGACAGGTATATGGATAGGACAGGTTTGGAGGGATATGGACCAAGCGCAGGCAGGTGGGACATGTTGACCTGTGTACTTTTCACTGTACCTCACTACACGTGACAATAATAAACTAAACTAAACCCAACTCAACTAATCTAGGCAACATTCTGGTAAACCTCTGAACCCTCTCCAAAGCCTCCACATCCTTCCTGTAATGGGGCGACCAGTACTCCAAATGCAGAAGAACCAATGTCATGGTCAGGCAATCTTCAGTGCACCGCAATGCGTGGTCTCCACTGCCGGCCCACGGTCACTCCAGGCCAGCAGTCAGCCACATCAATCCCCTACATTGGTACCTTGAACTTATGCATCCACTCTCTGAGCCAGGCCCGGCTCATGATCCGGAACCTCTGTTGGGTCATGGTCTTCCCACCATCCTTGGAGCCCCAGTTGTTCAGCTCCTCCTCAAAGAGGTCGTGTGGATCATGGAGGCCCAACCCGTCCAGAACGCCTTTGACGGTGTTCCTGGAAAACAAGGCGACACATGAGACCAGGTTCCCGCGAAGGTTCTGCTCCAGAGCAACTGCGCCTAGCCCAGCCTCGACCCTGAGGAATGTCGGGGACTGAGGAGAGAGCTAGGAAGGAAATCAGCAGGGCAACAAGCGGGCAAGAGATGGCTCTGGCAGATACGATTAAGGAGAATCCAAAGAGATTTTATTAGTAAATTAAAGGGAAAGGGGGAACTGGAGAGAGATAGGGCCCCTCAGAAACCAAAGCAGACATCTATGTGAGGAGCCACAGGAGATTGGCCAGGTTGTCAAATAATATTTCTCCTCTATTTTTACTGTGGAGAAAGGCTTGAAGTTTGGGGAACTTGGGACAATGAATGGAAATGACCAAAGATCCTATAGCGGAGCAAGATAGACCACTCCTGCTAAATGCAATGGGCTGATGTGTAGTACGCAATGGAGCGGAACGTGGGTCTTTTATTCATTCATTTCAGTAACCCGACCCGACCCGACTCGCAGTGTAATCAACATTGCGGGGGGACAGTTTGTGTTAATAAATTATAATTCTTAAAATGAGGAGAAGTTTTTTACCAAAGAACTTTGATTTTTACAAGGATGTTTCCATAACCGGCTTCCGTCTCCGCACTACTATCTTTGCTCCGCTTTGGTGTGGAGACGGAAGTCACTTACGGAAATGGGGCCGAAAATTACCCATGAATCTGCCCTTGACCGTACTACGCCTTTTTCGTCGAGTGGTCTATCTTGCTCGCTATAGGATCTTTGGAAATGACTGGAGGACAGTTTGTGTTACCATTGAGGAGGTGCTAGACGACCCGAGTTAGAAGTTAGATTAATCCCCCAGGCTCCCATGCCTGATCTGATATATCGGAGGACAGTATGGGAAGAAGAAATTGCAGGAGCCCTGAGATATTCTGAATCATTGTTAGACACAGGTGAGGTGCCAGAGGATGGCTAATGTTATGCCTCTATTTAAGAAGTACAGCAAGGAAAAGACTAGGAACTAGATCAGTGAGCTAAACATCTGTGGTAGCTAAGTTATTCGAGAAGTTGTATAATAATAATAATAATAATAATAATCTTTATTACGGACTCGAGGTCCAGACAAGGGGCAACATTACATTTTAAAAAAAAATGCATTGCATATTAAAAAATATCATAAAGTACAAAAATAATCTTAGTATATTTCACTTATAAAAGCATCATAAATTATATATTTTTAAAAACACAATACATAAGTTAAAAATCCAGATTAAAAGAATGATCAATGTCCTACAACGAGACAACGATACCAGTGTCTCCACAGCTGGGATTCGTAGCGTGTAGTGCTAACCCTTATGTTTGACAAGGCCACAATAATTACATTTTTAGAGTCATTTATCCTGCAAATGAATTTATACATGTGATTTCTTAGGATAGCTTCTGAAGTACTGACTCCTGCCGCCACAAACATATTACTGGCACTACACCATCTAGGTTTCCTTAGCAGTGTTCTCATGGCATCGTTATATGCCACCCTTAGTCTCTGCATACTTGTCTTTCCATAGTTCGACCACAGGTGCGCAGTGTAGTGTGGTGTGCAGTATGCTCTAAATAGCGACATCTTCACTACATCTGCACACGCACCAAATTTACGCAAGAGAATATTCGCCTTTACATGCAGCATGCGTCGTTGCCTATAAATATCCTCATCATCTGTTATTTGTTCTGTAATAATATGCCCTAGATATTTTACCTTATTACAGACACTAAGATTATTGTCAGACAATTTAAATTCAGGAGATTTTAGACATTTATCCTCTTTGGTTCCACAGATCATAACAGCACTCTTACTAGCATTATATTTAATGTCATGTTCCACACCATACACAGAACATATAGTAAGGAGCTGCTGGAGACCAGCGCTAGATGGACTAAAGACCACAAGATCTGCATACATAATATGGTTCACTAAAATATTACCAGTCACGCACCCAGTGTTACAGGCTTTCAATTGTTTAGACAGATCATCAATATATAGATTAAAAAGGACTGGGGACAAAATTCCCCCTTGTCTAACACCATTGCTAACCCCAAATGGGGCTGAGACCCTATTGCCCCATTTTATTTGCATAGTCTGGTGGGCATACCAGTAGGCCAGAATTCGAACAATGTATTCAGGCACCGCTCTTTGACTCATTTTACCAAACAGCTTTCTGTGATTAACACGGTCAAAGGCTTTGGAAGCATCAATAAAGCACAAGGATTGAAGAGTTTTTGCTTCTATATTTGTTTACAGGTGGATGGTATTGTAGACAGTGAAGATGATTATCAATATTTACAGTGGGATCTTATCTTTGTGGAGTTTGCATGTTCTCGCCGTGACTTGAGGTCGGAACCCTTCTTTGGACTGATTGCAGTGGGGGCAAGAAAACTGGAAGAGGGGTGGGAGTGGGACAAATCCTGGCAAATGATGGGTGAATCCAGGTGAGGGGAGGGGGGTTGATTGCAGATGGGTGGAGTAAGTGATGAAGGCCAGAGATGAAAAGGACATCAAAGGCTGTATGGTAATGAGATAAGTGTAGTGAAATGTGAAGCTAGAGGGTGAAATACAAGGGGAAGGGGAGAAATGGTGTGCATCCGAGATCCGGTAGGTCTTGGCAGACCAAGTACAAGTATTTGGCAAAACAGTCGCCAAGTCTACGCTTAGTCTTGCCGATGTACCGGAATCAACATCGGGAACACCGGATGCAGTAGATGAGGTTAGAGGAGATGCAATGACTCACCTGGAAGGACTGATATCGTCCCTGGATGGAGGTGAGGGAGGGTAGGTGTTGCACCTCCCACGGTTGCAGGGGAAGGTACCTGAAGGGAGATGGTTTTGGAGGGAATGGAGCTGCGGAGCGAGTGGTCTCCACGGAAAGCAGAAAGGGATGGAGACCTGTGGTGACAGCATGTTTAAGATGGTGTAAATGTGGGAGGATGATGTGTTGGAAGCGGAGGCTGGTGGGGAGAAAGGTGAGGGCCAGGGAATGCGTCTGGGGGAGGGGGAGGCAGAGCAGAACTATGGGACATAGAGGAGATGTGGTGATGGTCCCATCTATGACAGCAGGGGGGATCCCACGTTCTCTAAAGAAAGACGTCTTGGATGCCCTGGAATAGAAAGCCTCAGCTTAGGAGCAGATGCAGCGGAGATGGAGGAATTGAAAGTAAGTGATGGGAGGAAAGAGAGGTGATAATGGGATGAAAGGCAGATAACACCAGAAGCAGACGGGGTAAGGGGAGCAGCTGGGGGACGTGGGCCGAGAGGGGCAGGCAGATGAGATCAGTACAATCTGTTTGAGTGGAGGCATGGTGGCGCAGCGGTAGAGCTGCTGCCTCACAGCGCCGGTGACCCGGGTTCGATCCTGACTAAGGGTGCTGTCTGTATGGGGTTTATATGTCCTCCCAGTGACCTGCGTGGGTTTTCTCCAGGTTCTCCGCTTTCCTACCACACTCCAAAGGCGTACAGGTTTGTAGGTTAATTGGACTTGGTAAGTTGTAAATTGTCCCTAGTGTGTAGGGTCATGGGCAGAAATCCTGGTGGGGTGGGGGGGGGGGGGGGGTAACAGGGGGACAGGTCCCTCCATGTTTTGAGAGGTGGGGGACAATCCCCCCCATGTTTTGTAATCTGGATTTTGAAATTCGGTGAAAAAAAATCTATTAAAAATCTCCGCTTTCTGCGAGACAGTGGGGGTGGGACTGATGATCGAGGGCGCCGATTGGACGAGAGAGACGTCGGTCAGCAGGCAGTGGGGGGAGGGGGCGGTACATGAAGATTCATCACGATGATTGGAGGAGGGAGGTGTAGGTCAGAGGCGGAAGTAGAGGGGGTGGGCCTGAGGATAGAGCACGGTGATTGGAGGAGGGAGAGGTCCTGGTGGAGTAAAGATCATAGAGTGGAGCTTGAATCGGTCCGTTCAGGGGGGCCTTTCATCACCCGGCGCGGCTTAAAATCGGCTGCGGGATCTTCCATCGCCCTGCGGTCAAATTTCTGCGTCGAGGCGATCGAGGCTCCTGATGTTGAAGCCCCCGCCGGGTGATGGAAAATCCCGCGGCCGATTTTAAGCCGCGCCAGGCGATGAAAGGCCCCTGCGAACGGGCCGCTTGAAGCCCCACGATTCAGGGCGGATGAAGCTGCTGTTGCTGGAGTTCGGAGTCGGTCACCAACCAGGTCAGCTCCCGATGTTACCGTCCACAGGGCCCACGGTCGAAGCCTCGTGTGTGTGTGTGTGTGTGTGTGTGTGCATGCATGCATCAAAAAATTATGTCCCCCCCCTTGTTTTGATAGCGATTTCCGCCCGTTAGGGTAGTGCTATTGTGCAGAGGTCGCTGGTGGGGGGGCGTGGGCTCGGTGGGCTGAAGGGCCTATTTCCGCGCTGTATCTCTAAAGCGTAAAGTAAAGAACGACCAACCTGAGGTCGATGTCGCCCTGGAAGTATGTGACCATTAGCTCCACCATCAATTCCATGGAGTGTGGGTTCGTCTCATTCATTACGAACAGGGCAGCCCGGATAAACTCCTCATAATCTGCGGTCTGCAGGCGGGGTGTGAGGAGGAGAGGAGCGAGTCAGGTGAGGGGGTCAGCTCGTGAGGATGGGTGGGTGGGGGGAGCCCCAGGGTGAGGGTGGGGGGTGCCCCTGGGGGGAGGGGGTGCGGAGAGGGGAGGGGGGAGAAGTAAGTGGTGGGGAGCCCCAGGGTGGGGGTTAGAGTGGGGGAAGCCCCTGGTTGTGGTGGTGGGGAAGGGGGGTGGTGAGCCCAAGGGTCAGGTCGCGAGGATCCCCAGGATGATGGGGTGGGGGGAGTGGAGGGGGAACCCCAGGGTCAGGTCGCGAGGATCCCCAGGGTGGGGGGGTGGGGGGGGGAGTGGAAGGGTCAGGTCGCAAGGATGATGGGGTGGGGGGGGGGGGAAGTGGTGGTGAGCCCCAGGGTGGAGAGGGGGTTAGATGGGGGGGGCGTGCGATGAGGAGGGTGGGCGGGGAGCCGCTGGGTGGGGGGGGGTGAGGATCCTTCGGGAGGGGGTGCGCCCCCATGGTGGGGTTTGGTTCGTACCTTTCTCCGGTCCCTGACCCTTCTTAAGATGGTTATGATGATCTCTTCTGCGGACTCGGTGATGTGCGAGGGCTTGTTTGGCAGCAGGACACTCAGAGCCTTCATGATCTCCTGTTTCAGATCAAAATCGGCCGTTTTCAGCATCTCCAGCAGCATCTCGATAAATTCCTCCTCCGTCATGTCCAGAGGGAAGACCTGCAGCGCACCACGGGAGAAAGGAGAGAGGGGTCAGTGGGGGGCACGCTGGCCCTCGGGGAATGAACAAGAGAGGCAGGCCATCTTGGGAAGCAGAGGATGGGGAGCTCTCATTCGCAGATACATTGAGGCCCAGCGCCGTGAATCCCCAAATCCGGCGAACGAAGAAGGTTGCAGAGAGTGGTGAACGTCACGGGTACTGACCTCCCCACCGACATGTTCATAAGGGATAGGAGCAGAATTAGGCCATTCGGCCCATCAATCACAGCTGATCCATCTTTCCCATTGCAACACCAATCTCCTGCCTTCTCCCCATCACAGGAATCTGCAGGAGGCACTGCCTCACAGCCAGCATCAACAAAGACCCACACCACCCTGACCACGCTCATCGCTACCTTCGGGAAGGAGGTACAGGAGCATGAAAACTGTGACCTCCAGGTTCAAGAAGAGCTTTGGCCCAATAACCATCAGCTCACTGAATGTTGAACGCTGCACAACATTAACCTCAAGCCTACCCCAGCACCAATCTGTTATGGACTTTGTTAAGATCGACTCAAAGTGTTGGGGTATCTCAGCGGGTCAGGCAGCATCTCTGGAGAACATGGATAGGTGACATTTCAGATTGGGACCCTTCTTTAGACCCAAAACGTCACCTATCCTTTATCTCCAGAGATGCTGCCTGCCCATTGAGTTACTCCAGCATTTTGTATCTATCTTTGGTATAAACCAGCATCTGCAGCTCCTTTTTATTACATATGGGTTTTGTTATTTAATTTGTTTTGCACTGTTATGGTCTGGATACTTTGTGCTGCTACTAATTATTTTTAATTATTGCTGTTTGTGCAGTTAGTTGTTGCGATGTTGTGTTAATGTGTCTGTAAAGCTGCAACAAGTAAAAATGTCCTTAGTCCGTTCAGTTGCATTTGACAATGATAGTCTCTTGACTTTTATAGAAGTCTGAAATATTAGAGAGAACAAAGAGGACACACAGTATAAAACAGTTTACAAGGAATTGCAGATGCTGGTTTACAAGAAAAGACACAAAATGCTGGGGTAACTCAACGGGTCAGGCAGCATCTCTGGAGAACGTAGATAGGTGACGTTTCAGTCCGGGACCCTCCTTCAATCTGAAGACTGTTCTTCAAACATCAGACTGACGAAGGGTCCCGACCTGAAACGTCACCTCTCCACAATCTCGAGATGTTGCCTGACCTGCTGAGTTAATCCAGCACTGTCTGTCTTTTTATATGAAAGGGTCTCGCCTTTTTGAAACTGGATACATTTCCACGGTGCGATGAAAAGTGTCTTAAATGTTGGAAGGTGATAGAAACTGTGGCGTGGGGATCATTGTTTCTCACCTCCCAGCTTTCCTGGATCCGGAAGTGGCGGCGCTGTGATACAGCTGCGGCTCGCCTGCAGTCTGTCTGTTTTTACTTTTTATGTTGTTTTTTTTTGTCTAGTTTAGTACATTTTTTGGTTATTAGGTGGTGTTATGTGTGTGGGGGGAGGGTGAAACAGAGCTTTCTGTCTCTCCCTTCGGGGGAATGCGACTTTTTGTCGTATTCCCCTTCTCTTCCCCCGTCTGCGCTGAGGCCTAATGGCGGAGCTGGCGGCCTCCAACCTGCGACCGACCTCGAGGGTCCGGAGGTAGAGCCAGCCAGGACTCACCAACGCGAGGCTGGCCGTCTTCGAGCTGTGGCGACGTCCGGGTAGCGGCACGACTCGGCGCTCCGGTGAGGGCGGACGGCGCGGAGCTGAGACACTCCCGTGTGAGCGGCACGGCTACTGGCTGGAAGGCGCTCCCGTGTGAGCAGCCTGGTGCGGGGCTGAGACGCTGCCGTGAGGGTGGACCGGCTCCCGGCTGGAAGGTGCTTCCGTGGGGGCAGCCCGGTGCGGGGCTGAGACGCTGCCTTGTGGGCGGCCCGGTGCGGAGCGGAGACGGTGCTACGGCGGCGGCGACCTGGATCCGGGGCTCGGCCGCGGGCCAGTGGAGGACAATGTCAGGAGCTCGCAGGTCACAGGCTGGTGCCTGTTTTCCGGAGCACCCGTTGCAACAGCTGCGTCCTGGACTGGAGGGCGGCAGCTTTGACCACCCCCGGGCCGCGGAGCTTGAACCGCGGACTGACTTTCCATCGCCCGGTGGGGTATCGCCTCGGCGCAGAGGGAGAAGAGGAGGGAAGAGACAGTAACTCTAAGACTTTTGCCTCCATCACAGTGAGGAGGTGTTTGGTGAACTCACTGTGGTGGATGTTAATTTGTGTTTATTGTGTTTTGTTATTATTACATGTATGGCTGCAGGCAACAGCATTTCGTTCAGACCGAAAGGTCTGAATGACAAATAAAGGTATTCTATTCTATTCTATTCTATTCAGGAGAGGTTCATAAGTGATAGATGCAGAATTAGGCCATTCGGCCCATCATGTCTCCTCCGCCATTCAATCATGGCCTTCCCTCTCAACCCCATTCTCCCCATTAACCCCAGACACCGGTACAAATCAAGAATCTATCCATCTCTGCCGTAAAACATATATCCATGATGCTGGGAAACTGGAACCTGGGACTGGTGTAAGGATATCAAAGTTAGGGCAGGCCAGTTAGTTTACAAGATTGGAATTGATGCTGTGAACATATATGTCGAGGGGCACAGAGATATGGCGGTGAGCAAACAGGAAGATGTGATTGCCTTCAGCAAGGTGTTGTTCACAGTTATCAGCACTTACGTTGTTATCGGGGAAGTCGGGGAAGATCTTCTTGAACCAGTCCTCGTCCTTGTACTGCTCCACCACGGCTGGTAAAGTGGAAGCGGGTGGTAACTCAGGCATCTGTTGCACGGGGGGGGTCTGCGGTTGTGGGCTGCCGATGGAATCGGTGGTGGTCCTGGACACGAGGCTGTCCCTGGACATCAGGCTGCGCCTGGACGCTATGCTCGGCCTGGATATCGTTTTGGACATTTTCTGTGCAGAGAATTACAGTCACACAGTCGTACAGCTCGGCAATAGTGCACAGATAACCAAGTAACGACAGGCACGTTAGTTTACAAGATTGGAATCGATGCTGTGAGCAGATGAGTTCCGCCCACTCATCCATGCTGACCAAGATGCCCCAACTACGCTCGTCCCACATGCTCGCCCATATCCCTCCATACCTTTCCTATCTTCCTGTCCAAATGTCTTTTAAATGTCATCATAGTCCCTGCCTGAACTACCTCCTCTGACAGCTCGTTCCATACACCCACCACCCTCTGTGTGAATAAGTTGACTCTCTTTCTTTCCCCTCTCACCTTAAACTTACCTCCTCTGGTTCTTGATTCCCCGATCCTGGGCAAAAGACTGTGCGTTCACTATCTATTCCCCTCGTGATTTTGTACACCTCCATAAGATCACCCCTCAGCCTCCTGCGCTTCAAGGAATAAAGTCCTAGCCTGCCATCCATGTCCTCCAGAGATGATGCCTGACCCGCTGAGTTACAGCAGCACTTTGTACCTATCCTAGCCAGTTGTTCAACCACGGTGCCAACATCAACCACTCCCAGTGCAGGGATAGCACGGGTTGGACACAAAGTGAATGGCCCTTACACCATACCAGCACCGATCCCATAACACTGATCCCCACCAGAACATCTGGAGCCATGGCCTCGGCAAGGCCAGCAGCATAATCAAAGACGAGTCGCACCCTGGCCACTCCCTCTTCTCTCCTCTCCCATCAGGCATAAGTTATAGAAGTGTGAAAACGCACATCTCCAGATTCAGGGACAGTTTCTTCCCAGCTGTTATCAGGCAACTGAATCATCCTACCACAAGCAGAGAGCAGTGCTGAACTACTATCTACCTCATTGGTGACCCTCAGACTATCCTTGATCAGACTTTGCTGGCTTTACCTTGCACTAAACGTTATTCGTTTATCATGTATCTATACACTGTACATGGATTGATTGTAATCATGTATTGTTTCTGCCGACTGGTTAGCACGCAACAAAAGCTTTTCACTGTACCTCGCTACACGTGACAATAAACTAAACTGAAATGAACTGAACCATGCACTAGGGCTCTGCCTTATTTTCCACATGAATTCACAGCTCCTCAACCCACAGTTGACCTGTTTATTGCTCTGTGTTCAGCCAATCCTCCAACTAGGTGCTGATTTTATTTCACGTTTCCCGCCTCTGCGTTTTTCTACTTTCAGTTGCTGTTGTTTTCGATGGTTGCAGTACCGTCTGGTCCTTCCAGGTGGCACTGCTGAGTCATACTTCGGCAGGGCACCTGTGGATTTGCAGCCAGGGTTTAAACTGTGTCATAAAAAGCTGGAGTAACTCAGCGCGTCAGGCGGCATCATCTCTGGATGGAAGGAATAGGTGATGTTTTGGGTCCTTCTTCAGATTGAGAGTCAGGGGAAAGGGAAATGAGAGATATAGACTGTGATATATATTGAGAGATGTAGAACAAATGAATGAAAGAGATGCCAAAAGGTAGCAATGATCAAGGAAAGGTGGAGCCCACAATGGACCATTGTTGGCTGTGAGCTCAGTGATAACGAGTTAGACTATGAAACTCAACAGGACAACAGTGAAACTAGTACGACAACTAGGGTGGGGGAGAGGACGGAGAGAGGAGATGCAAGTTACTTGGTCAGACAGATGGCACAATGGGCTAAGTGTTCGGCTGGCAACCGGAAGGTAGCTGGTTCGAATCCCGCTTGGAGTGCATACTGTCGTTGTGTCCTTGGGCAAGACACTTCACCCACCTTTGCCTGTGTGTGTCCTTGGGCAAGACACTTCACCCACCTTTGCCTGTCTGTGTGGATGTAATTATGTGAAGCACTTTGGGGTCAATGCAAGTTGACTAAAAATGTGCTATATAAATAAAGAAATTTAATTTAATTTAATTTAATATTCGTTGTAAGCTGCTCAAAGAAAATATGAGGTGCTGTCCCTCCAATTTGCGTTTGACCTAACTCTGACAATGGAGGAGGCCCTGGACAGAAAGGCGACTATGGGAATGAGAAATGGGAATGGGAAATTAGTTAAAGTGTTTTGTAACCGGGAGAAGGGGATGTTGTGGAGATTGAGAGGAAGATGTTTTTACAATAAAACTACCAAACCCCCCCTAGCCCTGCTGCCTTCACACAATATCCCACTCTCACTTGAAGTATTCAAAAGTACAAAGTACAGAGGTTACAACTGAATTACAATCACAAATATAGTTGATGGGGCAGGTAGTGTAGAGAAAGCAGGGACTCACTCTGCAGAAGGACTTGGATGGGTGGGCAGAGAAGTGGTAGGTGGGGTCTTGCATTTTGGTAGTAGGGATGAAGGCCTAGGCTATTTTCTGAATGGGGAGAGAATTCAGAAATCGGAGGTGCAAAGGGATTTGGGAGTGCTGGTGCAGTATTCCCAAAAAAATTGCATTTCGAATCGGTAGTAAGGAAGGCAAAGCATTTATTTCAAGAAGGCTATAAGGCGCTGGTCAGGCCACATTTGGAGTATTGCGAGCTGATTTGGACCTCATATCAGAGGAATATGGAGTTGCAGAGGGTCCAGAGGAGGTTTACGGGAATGATCCCAGGAATGAGTGGGTTAACACATGAAGAGCGTTTGTCGGCATTGGGCCTGTACTCGCTGGAGTTTAGAAGGATGACTGCATTGAAACTTACCAAATAGTGAAAGGCTTGTATAGAGTGGGTGTGTAGAGGATGTTTCCACTAGTGGGAGAGTCCAGGACTAGGGGTCATAGCTTCAGAATAGCTTCAGGACGTTCCTTTAGAAAGGAGATGAAGAGGAATTTATTGTCAGAGGGGGGTGAATCTGTGGAATTCATTGCCACTGAAGGCTGTGGAGGTCATCAATGCATATATATTTATGCAGGTTGACAGATTCCTGATTAGTACGAGTGTCAGGGGTTATGGCGAATGGGGTTGAGAGGGGGAAAGATAGGTCAGACATGATTGAATGGCGGAGTAGATTTGACGGGCCGAATGGCCTAATTCTGCTCCTACAACTTACAAACTTATGAATGTGTTTATGAGGCCACATTTGGAGTACTGTTGCAGGAAAGATATCCTTCAGCTGGAAAGAGAGCAGAGAAGATTTAGAAGGATGTTGACAGTACTTATGGACCTGAGCTGTAGGGAGAGGTTGGGCACACTCTCACTTTAATCCTTGGAGCACAGGAGGGTGAGGGGTGATCATATAGAAACATAGAAAATAGGTGCAGAAGTAGGCCATTCGGCCCTTCGAGCCTGCACCGCCATTCAATATGATCATGACTGATCATCCAACTTAGTATCCTGTACCTGCCTTCTCTCCATACCCCCTGATCCCTTTAGCCACAAGGGCCACATCTAACTCCATCTTAAATATAGCCAATGAACTGGCCTCAACTACCTTCTGTGGCAGAGAGTTCCAGAGATTCACCACTCCCTGTGTGAAAAATGTTTTTCTCATCTCGGTCCTAAAGGATTTCCCCTCTATCCTCAAACTGTGACCCCTTGTCCTGGACTTCCCCAACATCGGGAACAATCTTCCTGCATCTAGCCTGTCCAACACATTAAGAATTTTGTAAGTTTCTATAAGATCCCCCCTCAATCTCCTAAATTCTAGCGAGTACAAGCCGAGTCTATCCAATCTTTCTTCATATGAAAGTCCTGACATCCCAGGAATCAGTCTGGTGAACCTTCTCTGTACTCCCACTATGGCAAGAATGTCTTTCCTCAGATTTGGAGACCAGAACTGTACGCAATACTCCAGGTGTGGTCTCACCAAGACCCTGTACAACTGCAGTAGAACCTCCCTGCTCCTATACTCAAATCCTTTTGCTATGAATGCTAACATACCATTGGCTTTCTTCACTGCCTGCTGCACCTGCATACCTACTTTCAATGACTGGTGTACCATTACACCCAGGTCTCGTTGCATCTCCCCTTTTCCTAATCGGCCACCATTTAGATAATAGTCTACTTTCCTGTTTTTGCCACCAAAGTGGATAACCTCACATTTATCCACATTATACTGCATCTGCCATGCATTTGCCCACTCACCCAACCTATCCAAGTCACCTTGCAGCCTCCTAGTATCCTCCTCACAGCTAACACTGCCCCCCAGCTTCGTGTCATCCGCAAACTTGGAGATGTTGCATTCAATTCCCTCGTCCAAATCATTAATATATATCGTAAATAACTGGGGTCCCAGAACTGAGCCTTGCGGTACCCCACTAGTCACTGCCTGCCATTGTGAAAAGGACCCGTTTACTCCTCCTCTTTGCTTCCTGTTTGCCAGCCAATTCTCTATCCACATCAATACTGAACCCCCAATATAGAGGTGTATAAAATCATGAGGGGAGTAGAGAGAGAGCGAGAGCGAGAGAGCGTGAGAGAGCGAGAGAGAGCGAGAGAGAGCGCGAGAGAGCGAGAGAGAGCGCGAGAGAGCGAGAGAGAGCGCGAGAGAGCGAGAGTTGGTTGGGTGATAGTGAGTGAGCGAGAGGTAGGGTACCCGAACAGACAGCAGATCACTTTCACTCTTGATTTCCATCTTGTCCAGCGACTCATTGTCCAACGCCTCTAGTCTGTCCAGGAAGCTGTTGGTGTGCTCAGTATCCGAGAGCTGAAACAGAACAAAGGCAGGCAATGTCGTGAGTGAACAGTCTCCAAACACAGTGGCTGCAACAGCAGGTCACGGAGTCAGAGAGTGATATAGTATGGAAACAGGCCCTTCGGCCCAACTTGCCCACACCGACCAACATGTCCCACCTACACTAGTCTCGCCTGCCTGCATTTGGCCCATATCACTCTAGAATAGAATGCATTTTATTGTCATTCAAACAGCTTGGTTTGAACGAAATTGCATTTCTACAGTCTTAACATTACAAAAAAAAACAAGACCCACACTTAACACAGTTTACACAAATATCCATCACAGTGAATCTCCCACACGTCCTCACTGTGATGGAAGGCAAAAGTCTTATCTCTTCCCTTTGTTCTTCTCCCGCGGTACAGCAGTCCAACTGCAACGTCGAGGCGACTGGGGCTCCCGGTGTTAAAGCCCCTGGCGGGCGATGGTAAGTCCCGCGTCCATTTAAGCCGCGCCGGGCGATGTTAGGCCCCGATCCGAGTAATTTAAACCCCGCGATTCCGGAGGGAGAAGTTGCCGTTGCGGGAGCTCCTAAAAGCGGTCTCCCACCAGGGACCTGCGAGCTCCCGATGTACCTGTCCACCGGGCCTGCGGCCGGAGCCTCCGAAGCTCCGGTCGGGTCTAAAGCTGCCCTGTCCATGTACCTGCCTAAATGTTTCTTAAACTTTGCGATAATACCTGCCTCAACTACTTCCTCCGGCAGTTCATTCCATACACCAACTACCCTTTGTGTGAAAAAGTTCCCCCTCAGGTTCTCATTAAATCTTTCCCCTCTCACCTTAAACCCATGTCCTCTGGTTCTCTATTGCACAGAACAGAACACAATACACTAGATTGTGCCTCGCCGATGCCTTATACAACTGCAACATGACTTCCCAACTTCTACACCCAATACTCTGTACTCGTACTATAGGTCAGAGAGCGGGGATCCTGTGAGGAAGCTACTCAAACTCTGACTCCAAGAACTTGCCACCATCTACACGCCATGACTCAGGGGTGTGATGGGACACTCTCCACTAATCTGGGCGAGAGCGGCTCTAACAACACTCGAGAAGCTCGACACCGACCCAGACAAGGCAGCTGCTGGATCACCCCTCCCCCCCAACTCCCCATCCACCCCCCTCGACACCCCCCCCCCTTAAACCCACCCCCCCTCCCATTCTCCATCCACCCCCCCTCAACACCTCCTCCGTCCCACTCCCCATCCACCCCCCCACTCCCCATCCACCTCCCTCGACACCCCCCTTAAACTCACACCCCCCCCCACTCTCCATCCACCCCCCTCAACACCTCCTCTGTCCCACTCCCCATTCAACCCCCTCGACATCACCCCCCACCCCCCCTCCCATTCTCCATCCACCCCCCCTCAACACCTCCTCCGTCCCACTCCCCATCCACCCCCCCACTCCCCATCCACCCCCCCGCACCCCCAAACCCACACTCCCCCCACTCTCCATCCACCCCCCTCAGCACCTCCTCTGTCCCACTCCCCATTCACCCCCCTCGACACCACCCCCCACCCCCTTAAACCCACCCCCCCTCCCACTCTCCATCCACCCCCCTCAACACCTCCTCCGTCCCACTCCCCATTCACCCCCCTCGACACCACCCCCACTTCCCATCCATCCCCCTCGACATCCATCCCCCTCGACACCCCCCCCCTCAACACCTCCTCCCTCCCACTCCCCATCCACCCCTCCGCTCCCCATCCACCCCCCTCGACACCCCCCCCCTCAACACCTCCTCCCTCCCACTCCCCATCCACCCCCCCGCTCCCCATCCACCCCCCTCGACACCCCCCCACTTCCCGTCCACCCCTCTCGACACCCCCCCCTCAACACCTCCTCCCCCCCACTCCCCATCCACCCCCCTCAACACCTCCTCTCTCCACCACTGACACGCAGTGGCTGCAGAACTCAATACGGTTACTCACCCAGGCTACGCTGACAGCACCTCTCAAACCCCTCACGCCCAGACACCACCACCTGCAGGTTCCCTCGACTCACGCGCCATGCTGAGTTGGCCTATTCCCGTTCCTGCATCGCCACCGGGTCTAAATCCTAGAATTCCCTCCCCACCAGCACCACAGGATAGCAGCGGTTCAAGGCAACAACACCCCAACTTCTCACAGGGCAGGTAGGGACGTGATAAATGCTGGCCTTGCCACTGACCCCATGACACAAAAATGTGTTTGTTAAAATTGTCGGCAGGACCAACAACTCAGCAGCCTTTCGGAAGGAGCAGGAAAGTACACGTGGAATGATCCCAGATTCTATCCAAAGGAAGGGATTTGAAGGGATAATTACCAGGGGGTCACCTTTGGGAGAGTCCAGGACCAGAGCACATAGCCTCAGAATAAAAGGATGTATACTTGGAAAGGAGACGAGGAGGAATTTCAAGTCTCCTCCGCCAGATTCTTGATTAGTATGGCTGTTATGGGGAGATGGCAGGAGATTGGGGTTAAGAAGGAAAGATAGATCAGCCATGATTGAATGGCGGAGTAGAATTGAAATTCATCCTCATTTCATTTGTAAAGGGACGTCCTTTTATTCTGAGGTTGTGCCCTCTGGTCCTAGACTCTCCCATTAATGGAAACATCCTCTCCTCATCAACTCTATCCAAGCCTTTCACTCAAGAGCGGAACTCGCTATCAAAACATGGAGGGACACAATTTTTCGCGGCCTCGCGCACATGCGCACACTCACGCGCGAGGCTTCGGAGGCTCAATCCAGCGCTACAAACGGAGATTTTAAAATCGGGATCACAAAAACTTGGGGGGATGTCCTCCACCTCTCAAAACATGGGGGGGGAAGTGACCCTCTGGCCCCCCCGGGTTTTCCGCCCCTGCTTTCACTATTCGCTAAGTTTCAATGAGGATCACCCCACATTCTTCTAAACTCCAGCGAGTACAGGCCCATTGCCGTCAAACGATCATCGTATGTTAACCCGCTCGTTCCTGGGATCATTCGTGTAAACCTCCTCTGGACCCTCTCCAGAGCCAGCACATCCTTCCTCAGACGTGGGGCCCAAAACTGCTCACAGTACTCCAAAATGCGGCCTGACCTGCGCCTTATAGAGAGCCTCAGCATTACATCCCTGTCCATAACTGTAGCTCCTTGGAAGTCACATTCTACACCTCCCCGCCCCAGCCCCGCTCAGCGCCCTGGATATTCCAGTCTCACCCTCCCCCCCATTCCCTCACCCCCTCGCCCCGTACCTGCAGCTCCTTTGGGATGTGGATCTTGGCGGGCAGCTTGACCTCGGCTTTGGGCTCCTCCTGCGCTGCCAGCTGCTCCTCGGAGTCCAAATCGTCTAGGGAATGCCAGGGCTCCATGGGCCACAGCAGCCGCAGGAAGACTGAGTTGGGGATGAATCCGTCCAGGGCGATGGGAACCTCGGGCATATCGGACCAGTAGGGCAGTCCCCGGGCCTGGGGGAGAGAGGGGTAGGAGGGGGGGAGAAGGTGGAGGGCGAGAGGGTGGTGGAAGGGGAGCAGCGGGTGGGAGAAAGGGGAGGGGGAGATAGGAAGGGGAGAGAAAGGGGGGTGAGAAATGGGAGGTGGAGAAATGGGAAGGGAAAAAATGGGGGGGGGGGGGGAAGGTTAGGTGGGAGAAAGGGGAGGGGAGAGATTGGGAGGGGGAGATAGGGAGGGGGGAGATAGGGAGGGGGAGATAGGGAGGGGGAGATAGGGAGGGGGAGATAGGGAGGGGGGAGATAGGGAGGGGGGAGATAGGGAGGGGGGAGATAGGGAGGGGGGAGATAGGGAGGGGGGAGATAGGGAGGGGGGAGATAGGGAGGGGGGAGATAGGGAGGTGGTAGTGAGGGGTAGGTGACGGGAAGGTAATGGGGGAATGGGGGGAGGAGTAGTGGGAGTGAGGGGACAAAGGAGGGGGGAGGGGGGTGGGGATGATGGGAGGAGGATGGGAGAGGGGTGGGGTAAGAGATTAACAGGTGGAAGCAACAGAATCTCCAGCAGACCACTCCCCGCTCCAGAACCTCCTCACCCTGATGGGGGCACATAACGCCGAGCCTGCCCCACGTTTGGCCCAGTCGTGGTTTATTTCGCCCCACCCCTCCCACAGCACCGCACTACCTCACCGCCCCTCCCTCAGTGCGCACTCTCACCTCTCTCTCGCTCTCCGTAACCTCGCTCCAGGGATGGGGTATCGTCAAGTGAGGAAAGAAGCCCTTCCTGATGTTGGTGCAAACGTGCGGTGGCTCACTACGAGCTGGGGGCTTCATCAGCACGTCCGCAAAGCCATCCGCCTCCTGATCGCGAATCTGCTAAAGCATCGCCAGTGAGGCAGAGGTTTCAGTGAGGGAGACAGAGAGAGAGGTTTCAGAGGGTAGAGGAGGGGAAGAGGGGGTGGGGAGGGGAGGGGAGTGGAGTGGTGGGATGGTTAGGGGGGGGGAGGGGTAGTTAGCTGTGGGGAGGGGAGGGGTGGTTAGGATGTGGGGGAGGGGAAGCGGGTGGTTAGTTGACTGGGGGGGAGGGTGGTTAGCTGTGGGGAGGGAGGGGGTGGTTAGCTGTGGGGAGGGGAGGGGTGGTTAGGTGTGGGGAGGGGAGGGGAGGGGTAGTTAGGTGTGGGGAGGGGTGGGGTGGTTAGGTGTGGGGAGGGGAGGGGTGGTTAGGTGTGGGGAGGGGAGGGGTGGTTCGGTGTGGGGAGGGGAGGGGTAGTTAGGTGTGGGGAGGGGTGGGGTGGTTAGGTGTGGGGAGGGGAGGGGTGGTTAGTGATGGGGTGGTTTAGGTTGGGGAGGGGTGAGGTGGTTAGAGGTGGTGAGGAGAAGGTGGTTAGGTGTGGGGAGGGGTGGGGTGGTTAGTGGTGGGGTGGTTTAGGTTGGGGAGGGATGAGGTGGTTAGAGGTGGTGAGGAGAAGGTGGTTAGGTGTGGGGAGTGGTTAGTGGTGGGGAGGGATGGTTATTGTTGGGGAGGGGTGGGGGATGGAGCTGAGGGTTGAGTGTACCTTGATGTGTGGGCCATCTCCGTACAGGAGGCGCATGTATCCCCGGAAGCCCTCCTGCAGGACCTCCTTGGTGTGCTGCCGCTTCTTCTTGCTCTTCAGCTCTCCACGTTGGATCAGGAGGATCTCCGCCTCCCTTGCTGCCAGCACGGCGTAGGCCTGGAGTACGAAAGAGACGGTCACACAGTCACGCTGCCTCGGCAAGGCCAGCAGCCTACACAATGACCAGTCTTCATCCCGCGCACTCCCTCCTCTCCCCTCAGGCAAGAGGTATTAAAATATGAAAACGCCTGACAACAGTTTCTTCCCAGCTGTTATCAGGCCACTGAACCATCCCACCAACAACTAGAGAGAGGGCCTGATCTCCCATCCACCTCATTGGAGACCCTTTAATAGAACCCATCTCAACTTTATCTTGCACTAAACTTTATTACCGTTATCCTGCATCTGTACACTGTGGACGGATCGACTGTAATCATGTATTGTCTTTCTGCTGACTGGTTAGCACACAACAAAAGCTTTACACTGTATCACGTGACAATATACTCAACCGCACAGCACACTGAATGTTTTCTGAGGGGTCAGTCGTGGAACGCACTAAACCCAGTCTAGCCAGTGGCCTTGCCCCACTGCAGTTCACCTACCGCCACAACAGGTTCATGGATGATGCCATCGTCCTGGCCCTACACTCATCCCAGGAACACCTGGATAAGAGAGACGCTTACATCAGACTCCTATTCATAGACTGCAGCTCTGCCTTTAACACCATGATCCCATCCAAGCTCATCATCAAACTCCTGGGTCTTGGAGTCAGCACTCATCCCTGCAACTGGATCCTCGACTTCCTGACCAACAGATCCCAATCAGTGAGGATAGGGGAACAAATCATCCTCCACAATAATCCTCAACGGGGGCTCCACAATGATGCGTTCTCAGCACCTTCTTAACTCCTTGTAAACCCACGACTGTGTAGCCATGCACAGATCTAATTTAATTTACAAATTCACAGACGACACCACCGCTGTGGGCCAGATATCAAATAATGATGAGACGGAGTAGAGGAAGGAGATCGAGAACCTTGTGTCCTGGTGTCGAGACAACAACCTTTCTCTCAATGTCAGCAAGACAATGGAGATAGTGATTGGCTTCAGGATGCAATGTGGTCCACACACCCCAGTCTGCATTGACGACGCCGAAGTAGAGATGGTTGAAAAGTTCAAACTCCTAGAAGTCAATATCACCAACAACATCTCCTGGACCACCCATATTGAAGCAACGGCCAAGAAAGCACACCAACGTCTCTACTTCCTTAGAAGGCTCAGGAGGTTCGGCATGTCCCCATCAACTCTCACCAACTTCTACAGATGCGCCATACACAGCATTTTATCAGGATACATCACAGTTTGGTTTGGAAACAGCTCCATCCAAGGCCGCAAGAAATTGCAGAGAATTGTGGACGCAGCCCAGACCATCACACAAAGAAGGGTCTCAACCCAAAACATCACCCATTCCTTCTCTCCAGAGATGCTGCCTAACCCGCTGAGTTACTCCAGCATTTTGTGTCCTTCTCCCTTCCATTGACTCAATTTACACCTCACGCTGCCTCGGCAAGGCCAGCAGCATAATCAAGGACCAGTCACACCCTGGCCACTCCCTCTTCTCCCCTCTCCCATCAGGCAAAAGATATAGAAATGTGAAAACGCACACCTCCAGATTCAGGGGCAGTTTCTTCCCAGCTGTTATCAGGCATCTGAATCATTCTCCTACAACCAGAGGGCAGTACTGAAGTACTATCTACCTCATTGGTGACCCTCGGACTATCTTTGATCGGACTTTGCTGGCTTTACCTTGCAATAAACATTATTCCCTTATCATGGTATGACTGTATTAGATTAGATTAGATTAGATTATTCCTTTAATAATCCTTTTCAGGAAATTACAGTGCCACGACAGCTTCAAGACAAACATAACACCACGCTTTCATACATAACAAGTTAAAATACGTTAAAATACAAGTTAAAATACAATTAATTTAAAAAAAAGTGCAGTTATTTATGCTCATTATAAAGTCTTATAGCAGCTGGTAAACAGGACTTCCTGTATCTCTCCGTTTTGCACATTGGTGCAATCAGCCTCTGATCACCTTCAGGGCATGGAGTGGGTGAGTGGGGTTTGTCATTATAGAACCTAGTTTATTTAGAGTTCTGGCCTCTGCCACCTGCTGGACCGTTCGTTGCTCAGCCCCGACCATGGCAAACCAAATTCCGCATATGTTGCAAAACATACTTGGCTAATAAATTACTATTATGATTATAATGCATCACTGTAAATGGCTCGATTGTAATCATGTACTGTCTTTCTACTGACTGGATAGCACGCAACAAAAGCTTTTCACTGGACACGTGACAATCAACTAAACTGTAACTGCAAACAGTCCCTCCGGTCTGGCTTGACCAAGGGGCCCAACTACACTGGTCCCACCTCCCTACATTTGGTCTGTATCACTCAAAACTATTCCTTAGCTTTTACCCGTCCAAATGTCCTTTAAATGTTGCTATTATACCTGCCTCAATTACCTCTTCTGGCACCTTGTTCCATACACCCACCACCCCGTGTGAAAACGTTGTCCCTCAGGTTCCTATTGAATCTTTCTTCCCTCGCCTTAAACCTTTGCCCTCTGCTTCTTGATTCCCCTACTCTGGGTAAAATACTGTGTGCGGTCAGCAGACAGCACCATGCAAGGGCAGCACAGTGGCGCAGCGGCAGAGTTGCTGCCTGACAGCAGAGACCTGGGTTCCACCCTGACTATGGCCACTGTCGTATGGAGTTTGTACGTTGTCCCTGTGATAACGAGTGGGTTTTCCCAGGGTGCTCCGGTTTCCTCCCACACTCCAAAGACATAGAGGTGAATTGGCTTCAGTAAATTGTCCCAGCGTGCAGGTTGTGGAGGAGAAAGTGGGATAACATGGAAACATAAAAAACAGGTGCAGGAGGAGACCATTTGGCCCTTTGAGCCAGCACCGCCAATCACTGTGATCATGGCCGATCATCTACAATCAGTAACCCGTGCCTGCCTTCTCCCCATACCCCCTGATTCCGCTAGCCCCAAGAACGCTATCTAACTTTCTTTTAAATTCATCCAGTGAATTGGCCTCCATTGCCTTCCGTGGCAGAGAAATGTTTTTTATCATCTCAGTTTTAAATGGCCTCCCCTTTATTCTTAGACTGTGGCCCCTGGTTCTGGACTCCCCCAACATTGGGTACATTTTTCCTGCATCTAGCTTGTCCAGTCCTTTTATAATTTTATATGTTTCTATAAGGTATCCCCTCATCCTTCTAAACTCCAGTGAATACAAGCCTAGTCTTTTCAATCTTTCCCATGACAGTCCCGCCATCCTGGGGATTAACCTCATGAACCTACGCTGCACTCTCTCAATAGCAAGGATGTCCTTCCACAAATTAGGAGACCAAAACTGTACACAATACTCCAGATGTGGTCTCACCAGGGCCCTGACCAACTACAAAAGGACCTCTTTACTCCTATACTCAAATCCTCTCGTTAAGAAGGCCAACACGCCATTAGCTTTCTTCACTGCCTGCTGTACCTGCATGTTTACTTTTAGTGACTGGTGTACAAGGAAACCCAGGTCTCGTTGCACTTCCCTTTTTCCTAATCTGACACCATTGAGATAATAATCTGCCTCCTTGTTCTTGTCGCCAAAGTGGATAACCTCACATTTATCTACATTATACTGCATCTGCCATGCATCTGCCCACTCACTCAACCTGTTCAAGTCACCCTGCAACCTCCTAGCATCTTCGCAGTTCACACTGCCACCCAGCTTTGTGTCATCTGCAAATTTGCTAATGTTACTTTTAATTCCATCATCCAAATCATTAATATATATTGTAAATAGTTGCGACCCCAGCACCAAGCCTTGTGGCACTCCACTCGCCACTGCCAGCCATTCTGACAGGGACCCGTTTATTCCTACTCTTTGTTTCCTGTCTGCCAACCAATTCTCTTTCCATGTCAATACTCTACCCACAATACCATGCGCTCTAATTTTGCCCACTAATCTCCTGTGTGGGACCTTAACAAAGGCTTTCTGAAAGTCTGGATACGCTATATCCACTAGCTCTCCTTCATCCATTTTACTTGTCACATCCTCAAAAAATTCCAGAAGATTAGTCAAGCAGGATTTCCCCTTCATAAATCCATGTTGACTTGGACCCATCCTTTTACTGCTATTACTTCTTTAATAATTGACTCCAGCATCTTCCCCACCACCGAAGTCAGGCTAACTGGTCTATAATTCCCCGTTTTCTCTCTCGCTCCAATCTTGAATAGTGGGATAACATTAGCTACCGTCCAATCCACAGGAACTGATCCTGAATCTACGGAACATTGTAAAATGATCACCAATGAGTCAACGATTTCTGGAGCCGCCTCTTTGAGTACCCTGGTATGCAGACCATCGGGCCCTGGGGATTCATCAGCCTTCAGTCCCATCAATCTATCCAGTACTATTTCTCACCTAATGCAAATTTCTTACAGTTCCTCTGTCTCCCTAGATCCTCTGTCCCCTAGTACATCTGGGAGATTGTTTGTGTCTTTCTTAGTGAAGACAGAACCAAAGTACCTGTTCAACTCTTCTGCCATTTCCTTGTTCACCATAATAATTTCACCTGTTTCTGCCTTCAAGGGACCCACATTTGTCTGTGCTAAACTTTTCCTCTTAACATACCCAAAGAAGCTTTTACTATCCTTTATATCCTTGGCCGAGCTTACCTTCGTACTTCATCTTTTGTATTGCCCTTTTTGTTACCTTCTGATGTCCTTTGAAAGTTTCCCAATCCTCAGGCTTCCCGTTACTCATTGCTATGTTTTACACCTTTTCTTTTAGTTTTATACCGTCCCTAACTTCCCTTGTCATCCACGGTCGCCTCTTACTCCTCTTAGAATCTTTCTTCCCCTTTGGAATGAAATGATCCTGCATCTTCTGGATTATGCCCAGAAATTCTTGCCATTGCTAGAACTAGTGTGAATGGGTGATCGATGGGTGACATGGACTCAGTGGGCCATAGGGCCTGTTTCACAGATAAGTGTAGGTTTAGAAACAAGGAACTACAGATGCTAGTTTACAGAAAAATACATCAAGTGCTGGAATAACTCAGCAGGTCAGGCAGCATCTCTAGAGAACATAGATGGGTGACATTTCAGGTCGGGACCCATCTTCAGACTCTTCTTCAGAAGGGTCTCGCCACGAAACATCATATATCCATGTTCTCCAGAGACGCTGCCTGACCCGTTGAGTTACTCCAGCACTTTATTTTCGTAAACCAGCATCTGCAGTTCCTTGTTTCTACACCTACACAGTTGTATGTGATATGTAACACAACACTTTTTCAAACTGGATCCCGAAACATCACCTGTCCATGTTCTCCAGAGATGCTGCCTGGCCCGTTGAGTTCCTCCAGCACTTTGTTTCTTTACTCAGGATTCCCGCGTCTGCAGTTCCTTGTATCTCCTCTCAGTCATCTAACAGGAATGGGGTACTGATTGGGGATGATCAGCCATGATCACATTGAATGGCGGTGCTGGCTCATAGGGCCGAATGGCCTACTCCTGCATCTATTGTCTATTGTCTAACCTTGCTCCAAACACAACTCCTTCTTCTGGGCAGGACCGCCTGCAAGCAACCGTCAAACATAACAATCCCACACCCAGAGTAGAGTTCAGGCCTTTACCTCCTTCAAGTGCTCCTGTTTCTTCATGATTTCCTCGTCTGGCTTTTCGGGGATGATCTGCGGGTGTTCTCCGCTGAAGTCAAGAGCAATAACATTAACTTTAGACCCACACCCTCACCCAGGACTCCCAACCCACCAGCTGGGACGGGGAATCAGTTCTGTGAGAAGGCCCTGATACACTGGATTTATTTATGGGTGGCAGAGTGGTGCAGCAGTAGAGTTGCTGCCTCACAGCGTCAGAGACCCAGGTTCCATCCTGACCTCGGGTGCTGCCTGTACGGAGTGTGCACGTTCTCCCTTTGACCCAGTGGGTTTTCTCCGGGTGCTCTGGTTTCCTCCCACATCCCGAAGACGTACAGGTTTGTAGGTTAATTGGCTTCAGCAAAATTGTAAATTCTTGCTAGCGTGTAGGATAGTGTATGGGGAGATCACTGGTTGGCACGGACCCGGTGGGCCAAAGGGCCTGTTTCCACGCTGTTTATCTAAAGTCTAAAGTCAACCCTTCCATGCTAACCAAGATGCCCCATCTTAGATTAGATTAGATTAGATTAGATTTGTTTATTGTCATTCAGACCTTTCGGTCTGAACGAAATTTCGTTTCCCTGCAGTCATACATATAATTAAAAATGACAAAAACACACAATCAACACAAATTTAACATCCACCACAGTGAGTTCACCAAACACCTCCTCACTGTGGTGGAAGGCAAAGTCTTAAAGTCTCTGTCTCTTCCCTCTTTGTTCTCCCTCTGCGCCGAGGCGAGGGTTCAAACTCCTGCCTCCGCCGCCGCCACAGCTCCGAGGCTGAATCTGGGCCTGCACCAACCAATGATACCAGAAGCCAGTTAACCTACAAACATGCACTTCTTAGGAGTGTGGGAGGAAACGCACACGGTCGCAGGGAGACCCGTAGTCAGGTTTGAACCCGGATCTCCGGCGCTGTAAGGCAGCACCACCATGCCTCCCCATGTTCCCTGTATCGGCCAGTTGCAACGGGATCCCACAGCCAGAGTAGGTCTGGAACAAGGGCGGTTCCACGTAGCCAATGACAAAATAGACATTGCTGGCGCCAATGTCAGTCCCCTGTAGAGAGTAGGAGGGATTTGAGGAAGGACACCCTCCTAATTTGGACATCCTAATTTGAGGAAGGACATCCTTGTGATGGAGGCAGTGCAGCGTAGGTTCACGAGATTGATCCCTGGGAGGGCGGGACTGTCATATGAGGAAAGATTGAAAAGACTAGGCTTGTATTCACTGGAGTTTAGAAGGATGAGGGGGCTCTTATAGAAACATATAAAATAATAAAAGGACTGGACAAGCTAGATGCAGGAAAAATGTTCCCAATGTTGGGCGAGTCCAGAACCAGGGGCCACAGTCTTAGAATAAAGGGGAGGCCATTTAAGACTGAGGTGAGAAAAACGTTTTCACCAAGAGAGGTGTGAATTTGTGGAATTCCCTGCCACAGAGGGCGGTGGAGGCCAAGTCACTGGGTGGATTTAAGAGAGAGTTAGAGCTCCAGGGGCTAGTGGAATCAAGGGATATGGGGAGAAGGCAGGCACAGATTATTGATTGGAGCCATGATTACAATGAATCGAAGGGCCGAATGGCCTCCTCCTGCACCTATTTTTTATGTTTCTATGATTGAAAGTTATAGATTGTGTCTTTGTTCCAGAAAGTCACAGAGAACCTGAAGATTCACCATCAGACTCAGGAACAGCTTCCTCCCCACTGTTATCAAGCGACTGAATGGTCCTCCCATAAAGCTAGGGTGTAGTCCTGATCTTCCAACCTACCTCATTGTGCACCCTACACTTTTTTTTAAATCACATGTACCAAGGTAAATGAAATACCTTTTTGCATACATCAGCAAGACTATCTCCATACATAAGCACACTCCCCCAGTTAGAACAGGACGTATAGAACAGCCCACTGAGTCCCTATGCAAGAGGTGCCATTTTGGCACAATTTTACAGTCCCAGCCGTAGCTGGACACAAATGGCCGTTGCCTTCATCCCAGCCATCCCGTGAACCGTCGTCCCTCTCCTTGCACGGCCCTCGTCAGCCCTTGTTCCCCGGGATGGGTGGTGCCTCCTGCAGCCGACCTTGAGCGCGTGGAAGATAAGACCATTCGCTTCCTCTGACTGGGCCTGCTGTCCAGCCTCGGCTGCCGTCGCTGACTCCCTCCACCCTCGTCTCCGATCCCTGGTCTTCGGGGCCGAGCAGGGGCCGTGTTTTGCACTCTGGTATTTCTCTCTTTGCACGACAGTTTGTACTTGTGTGTGGCTTGATCGTACTTGATGTATTACACGGGTTGACTGGACAGCACGCAAAGCCTTTCACTGTATCCCGGTACGCCTGACAATAACAAAGCAATGCCGATACCTTTTCCTACCTGTGCTTGAATGAGCGGACTTGGGTCAAACGCCAGCGATCTGACGGTGACAGGGAATTCACGGCACTCTTGGATAGTGGAACGGGATTATCCGACACTGGGTCACTGTGATCCCGACACGCCACCTGCATCAGAGAGCAAAGAACGATCAGCCAGAGAGTTCTCCTGTGCAGAACGACAACGGGAGCCGCTGCCTCTCAGAGCCGGGTTCGATCCTGACCTCAGCTGCTGCCTGTGTGGAGTTTGCAAGTTCACCCTGTGATCGTGTGGGCTTCCTCCCACATCCCAAGGACGTGCAGGTTTGTAGCTTACTTGGCTCTCTCTAAATTGTCCCCAGTGTGTAGGAAGTGGATGTGAAAGTGGGATAAGGCAGAATTAGAGTGAAAGGGTGATCGATGGTCGGCGCGGACTCGGTGGGCATGCTTCCACGCTGTCTCTCTGAAAACATTACCATGACCGTATAATGTGTTTGAAGGGACAGTGTGGAGGGAGCTTTACTTTGTAAGTGAGCGTTGTCTGTGGGACAATGCAAAGGGAGTCTTTGTCCAGTAGCCTTCTGCGCATGGTATTTTGTGTGCATCTAAATATGTCTTAATGGCACCACCCCACAAGCAATGCGTTCCAGGTTTCATCTTCCTCAATATTCTTCCTCAAATCCCTTCCAAATCTCCTGCTCGCCCTCAGCCTTCCCTGTGGTTTTCGACACCTCCTTCTGCCATGGGGTGAAGGTTCCTTCGATTTACTCCATACATGCCCCTCATTATGTCCACCTCCTGTGGATATTCCCTCAGCCTCCTCTGCTTCACGGAAAACAAATCCAACCCTCGGTCCCTCCTCGTGGGCGAAACACTCCATCCCCAAGCAACGTTCTCATGAAAAGGGACACAAAGTGCTGGAGTAACTCAGCGGGTCAGGCAGCATCTCTGGAGAACATGGATAGGTGACATTTCGGGTCGGGACCCTTCTTCAGACCAAACTGCACTGTCTGCAACTGTAACACTATATTCTGCACTCTGGTATTTTTACACTACCTGCTGTGTATGGCTAGATTCTACTCATGTATAGTATGACTTGACTGGACAGCGCATAGACCAACGTTTTCACTGGATCCTAGTGCACGTGACAATAATAAATTAAAATGAATATAATTCACACTGAAATCCAGATCTACACAGGCACACAGTCAACACACACACACACACACACACACACCAACACACACGTACACAGATGCACAGGCAGACAGACACACAGACTGACAGATGTACAGACAGACAGATACACAGACAAATAGACGTACAGACAAACATACAGACGCACAGAAAGACAGACACGTACAGGCAGACACACATGCAAACATACACACAGGCAGACAGACAAGCATAGACACATATACGTACAGACAGACAGACAGACACACACACGCACGGACACAGCCTCGAGGCCAGTCATGGCCCTGTGCCTGCACTCCTACCTACCCGTAGCCTGTAGGACTGAATGAGGAACTCATCGCTGCTCATGTAGTGCAGGTTCTTTTCGATGCCCAGCAGCATGTCTCCCTTGTTGTTGCAGAACGAGATGCTGTCGGCAAAGGCCATCAAGTGCACGATTCTGGGAGTGTGACGGAAACCAGTCGTTATCGGGCCTGGAGGCACCCCGTGTTTTTCGGGGGCAGTGTGAAATAATAACGTGCAAAAGTCTCTCCATCACCCAGCTCACGTTAAACCCAGTGTCCGGCAACACACAAAGCTTCAGGGTGCAAGCACTGGTCACCCCCTTACCCCAGAGCCAGACCCACCCATGACGTGGTGAAGAGTTTCAGGACTCCACTGGATGTCACTGAGAGGGTGGGAGACGTGGGGCCCCCACCCCAACTCCTACCTACAATCCCATTCATAAACAGTCATCTGGCAAGGAAACAGGCCCTTCGGCCCATCTTGTCTATGCCAACCACACTCCATTTGCCTACGTTTGGCCCATATCAATGATTTGGATTAGAACATACATGGCAAGATTAGCAAGTTTGCTGATTATATCGAAGTGGGTGGTTTTGCAGATAGTGAAGATGGTTGTGAAAGATGGCAGCAGGAGCTTAATCGATTGGCCAGGTAGGCTGAGGAATGGGGGTTGATGGAATTTAATAGAAAAATGTGAGATGTTGCGTTTTGGGACGTCTAACATGGGTAGGACCTACACAGTGAATGGTAGGGCTCTGGGGAGTGTTGTACAGCAGAGGGGTCTAGGAGTGCAGGTGCATGGTTCCTTGAAGGTGAAGTTGCAGGTAGATAGGGTGGTCAAAAAGGCTTTTGGCGCATTGGCCTTCATCAGGCAGAATATAGAAGTTAGGAAGTCATGTTGCAGTTGTATAAGATGCTGTTAAAACCACATTTAGAGTATTGCGTTCAGTTCTGGGCACCATGTTATAAGAAAGATGTTGTCAAGCTGGAAAGGGTACAGAGAAAATTTACGAGGATGTTGCCAGGACTAGAGGGTCTGAGCTATAGGGAGAGGTTGAGTAGGTTGGGACTTTATCTTGGAGCACAGGAGGGTGAGGGGTGATCTTATAGAGGTGTATAAAATCAGGAGATGAATAGATTGGGAAGATGCACAGTCTCTTGCCCAGAGTCGGTGATTCGAGGACCAGAGGACATAGGTTCAAGGTGAAGGGGAAAAGATTTAATAGGGATCTGAGGGGTAACTTTTTCACACAAAGGGTGGTGGGTGCGTTAAAGTTTGTCGTGCCCGAAGTGTAGAATAATTCAAAGAGTCAAAGTCTCAGTGAAAAAGTCTTTACTAAAGTCACCCGGGTGAAATTAGAATTCAGCCAGCTGTGTGCACAGTGTCCACACAGAAGACTGGCGCTGTTCAAACTGGTGATACAGAGAAATTACAAGCATCTTTATACTGATAAAACGGCCATAGGCACATGGTTAGTAGACATAAATGAACAAAGGAATTCAGTTAAACACAATGAAGCCCCTTAACTATATTAGGGAGATATAGGAGTAAAGGGGAGAGACAGAAGCAGCACAGGCAAGAAGAGCTCTGTTGTATATCTTGCCACTCCCATGCAGGATGCTGGTATCGCAATGGAATGCTAGAATGCCGGGAACGGCTCTTATCTTAGTTCCCGCTGGAACAGCGAAGGTCGCCTTCACATGCTTTTGCAGATTTCTATAGTGGCTAATTTAAAATACTACCCGCATTCTGCCCACAAAATGGCGGTTGTGGCTAAAATGACTAAAACAAGCTAAATAGATGGAGGAGACCGCACTAGCTCTTACAGGTGTATGGAACAAGCTGCCAGAGGAGGTAGTTGGGGCTGGGATTAAACCAACGTTTAAGAAACTGCTAGACAAGTACATGAATGGACAGGTTTGGAAGGATACGGCCCAAATGTGGGAGGTGGGACCAGTGTAGCTGGGACATGTTGGCCGGTGTGGGCAAGTTGGTCCAAGGGGCCCGTTTCCACGCTGTAT
The DNA here is from genome assembly GCF_010909765.2 of Amblyraja radiata. Lineage (NCBI taxonomy): Eukaryota > Metazoa > Chordata > Chondrichthyes > Rajiformes > Rajidae > Amblyraja > Amblyraja radiata. Next base: position 37,251,780 of record NC_045957.1, on the reverse strand, counting down.
CACTCTATGACTATTTCTCTATCCTATCCATATACCTGTCCAACTGTCTTTTAAATGTTGTTTAAATATTGTTATAGTAGTTGCCTCAACTACCTCCTCTGGCAGCTTGTTCCATTCACTCATCACACTCTGTGTGAAAAAGTTGCCCCTCAGGTTCCTATTAAATTTCCCCTTTCACCTTAAACCTATGTTATCAGGTTCTCGATTCCCTACTCCGTGAAAAAAGATTCTGCACCCCAGTTTGAACATCAAAATTGTAACACCTCAGACTATTTTAATTATTTTCCCATTTGCCATTCTTCAGCCCACTTGATCAAGATCTCACAGTAATTCTCAATAACGTCTTCACTACCTATTTCAATGTCATCTGTAAATGTATTAACTGTGCCTTGTACATTCCCATTCAAATCATTGACAAACAATGGGCCTGGCACCAATCCCTAAGGAATGCCACTATTCACAGGCCTATAGTCCAAAAAACACCCTTTCACTACCGCCCTCCGCTTCCTACCATCAAGCCAATTCCACTTCTAGTTAAGTCGCCCTTCCTGGATCCCTAGCCATCTAACCTTCCTTGCATGTTGAAACTTGTCAAAGCCATTGAGGGGGGAAGCTCATTGAAACTTACCGAATAGTGAAAGGCCTGGATAGAGTGGATGTTTCCACCAGTGGGAGAGTCTAGGACCAGAGGTCATAAGATGAATTAAAGGATATTTCTTTAGCAAGGAGATGAGGAGGAATTTCTCTAGTCCGTGGAATTCTTTGACACAGAAGGATATTTTTAAGGCAGAGATAGATAGATACTTGAATAGTACAGGTGTCAGGGGTTATGGGCCGGAGAATGGGATTCTGAGGGAAAGATAGACCAGGCATGATTGAATGGCGGAGTAGACTTGATGGGCCGAATGGACTAATTCTACTCCTATTACTTATGAACTTAAGGCGACCGACTACACCTATGTCTCTGCCCTCATTTTCAGCACTAGATGCATCTTGCCTCATCTACCCGAGGATGTCTGTGTGTGTGTGTGTGTGTGTGTGTGTGTGTGTGTGTGTGTGTGTGTGTGTGTGTGTTTATGGTTGAAGATAACGTCATCCCCACTGGGTGCCCCAGCACAGACTTGCCGGTCATTAGCTGTGACATTACAAATGCCGCTGTGCCGCGCCGCACCGCACCGTATCTCCGCACCTTAGCAGCTGGTTTTTGTGGTCCCAGATTTTCAGTGTCCCTCTTCTGCTGGTGGATGCGAATATCTTCAGCTCCGGCAATGAGCACAGGTCTGGGAGACACAGAAACGGGATGGAGCTGATTAAGGAACACGTTGAACACACCCACAACGGGAGGCCGCTGAGTGACGCGAAGGAACAGAGGTACTTGGAGTGTACGTCCACAGATCCTGCAAGTTGTCAGGGCAGGTCAATTGAGGTGGTGTACATGGGACATTCTCCTCTGATGGCCAAGTCAAAGGGGACATCTAGCGCACACCAGCGGGTCTGCGCACAGCTCTTACACCAGCGACTGAAGGCTCTGGACTGCGGCAGCAACCCAGTGATTCCTGTTGCCCCAGAGGGCTTCTTCTGGATCTCTGCAGTCATAGCAGTGGGCAGGACCAAAGTGACTAACCTGGATTGGTAAGGACTGATTAGGGATAGTCAGCATGGGAGATTGTGCCTCACAACAATCTAAGAAGAGGTGGCGAAGAAGACTGACAAGAACAGGGCAATAGACATTGTCTACATGGACTTTAACAAGGTCCTCCATGGTGGCGGGTCCGGAAGGTTAAACCACATCGAAACTCAGGGTAAGATGACCAACTAGATACAGAACTGCCTTGGTAGAAGGAGTCAGAAGATGGTAGAGGAGGGTTGTTATTCAGATTGGAGGTATGTGACCGGTAGTGTGCCATAGGGACCAGTGCTGGGTCCACTGTTGTTTGTCATCTCTATAAAGGAGAAAAAAAAACAAAGTGTTGGACTAACTCAGTAAGTCAGGCAACATCTCTTGAGAATATGGATAGGTGATGGTTTGAGTCAGGCCCCTTCTTCAGACTCAACATGTATATATCTGAAGGACATGTCTGAAGAGGGTCCCGACCTGAAACATCCCCCACCCATCTTCACCAGAGATACTGCCCGACCGGCCGAGTTACCCCAGCCCTTTGTGTCTTGTTTTGTAAACCAGCATCTGCAGTTTCTTGTTTCTACATCTATATTATGGATTGGGATGAAGGTATAGGAAAGATTCACAAAGATTTTACTGAAGGGTTTGTGTTATGAGGAAAGGCTGGCTATGCTGGTGATCTTCCCTGGAATAAAGGAGGTTGAGAGGGGTGACCTTATAAAATTATGAGTGGTATGTATAAAGTGGACAGTCACAGTCTTTTACCTGGGGTTAACGGCCTGTCCCACTGTACGAGATAATTCAAGAGTTCTCCCTAGTTTCCCCTGATTCGAACTCGGACAATTACGGTAATAGCCGTTCGTAGGTCCTCGGGGCTCTCGTGGACATTTTTCACTGTGCTGAAAAAACTTCACGAGTTACCGCTTTTCCCAAGTACCTGCCGTTAGCGTTATGAGCCGCTACGAGACATCCACGAGCTCTGACGTAGCCGCTACGTACATTCTACGTACTTACCACGAGTTTTATTTTTTTTTTAAACTCAGGAGTGCTCTTGAATTACCTCGCAGAGTGGGACAGACCTTTAAGGGTGTCTAAAAACAGGAGGGCATAGGTTTGAGGTGAGAGGGAAAGATTTAAAAGGGAACTAAGGAGAAAACTTTTCACTCAGAGGGTGGTGGGTATATGGAACGAGCTGGCATATGTGAAGCTATGGAGGCAGGCACAATTGTAATTTTTAAAAGACATTTGTACAGGTTTAGGATAGGAAAGATCCAGAGGGATATGGGCCAAACGCAGGTGTGAGATTAGCTCAGATAGACATCTTGGCTGACATGGATGAGTTAGGGCAAAAGCCCTGTTTCCGTGCTATACCCCATGACTCCATGACATGCCGTCAAAGATCAAAAGTGTGCAAAGTGTGATCCAAGTCTGTTGAACGACTTCCCTTGGTCAAGGGAGGTGACTGACAGACCAGCCCTCTGGAAAGGTGGGACGGGTACTGCACAAATAAGAACCGGTCTGTGTCCCTCTCCTGTGTGACGGGCCAATATAGGCAGAGTTTTACACCCTCTGGAAAGGTGGACCAGGTTCTGCACCAGATGTGGACCAGTGTGGACAACACTGGATCTAATCTGCGCAGTGTTCTCCCGACAGTCTCTTACCGGTGATCTCATCATGGTGGTCATGGTCGGGATGATGGTCTTTGCGTATCTTCTTTTTCAGGTCGTACAGTACGATGGAGTGGACCGCACTGGCGGCGCTCTGCAGGGCCGCGATGAAGGCGCCCTTCAGCAGGCACAGGTGGGTGGGAGGGTGGGCACCGAAGAAGCTCATCAGAAGCGCGAGGGAGTCCTGGGCGTACGGAAACACCCGCCACAGCTTCACCGCATTGTCCATACCTGCAACCAGTACCAGCACACGTGTCTTTGCATCAAATACCCCTCGCACCTCAAACTCAATGCTCAATTCTCCAAGTATAGACACACAGTGCTGGGGGAACTCAATGGGTCAGGCAGCATCTCTGGAGGAAGAGGATGGGTGACATTTCAGGTCAAGAGAAGGGTCTCGATCTGAAACGTTACCTATTCCTTCGCTCCATAGAGGCTGCCTAACCCGCTGAGTTTCTCCAGCATTTTAGTCTACTTTCAGGTCAAGACCTTTCTTCAGTCCATCTTTAGTATAAACTAGCATTTGCAGTTCTTTATTTCTACATTGAATTCTCCAATTTTAGTTAATTACGTAACCCTCTCCTTCCACATAAACCCCCTCTCCTTCTTCCCCCCCTCTCTTCTCTGACCCCACTTAGATTCCCACCTATTCCTAATTCTCCCTCCCCCTCCCCTTCTACCTACGTTCCTTCCTCTAGCTTCACAATCTGCAACCTTTTGTTTCACACCTTCTGTCCTTTCATCTCTGGCCCCTTGTCCACCATCTCCCCATCAAATAACCATCCTCACCTGTATCAACCTATTACCTGCCCGGCTTTGTCCTGCCCCTTCCTCTCTTTTCACCACAACCCCCACCCCAACCATTAATCAGTCTGAAGAAGGTTCCCAACCCGAAACGTCGCCTAACCATGTTCTCCTGACATACTGCCTGACCTGCTGAGCGACTCCAGCACTGTGTTTTTTTCTGTAAACCAACTTCTGCAGTTCCTTATTTCTAAATCTCCTTCACCTTGCCTGCATCAAAGGATAAAGGGTGGATAAAGGACAATGGGCTCCCCCCTGAAGTACACATACCCCAGTCCAGCCAATCCTTCCCGGGACTCAAATGGCGGCCATTATTCCCACCGTTCCCCAACATTTTCTTCCCAGACATTGAATGACTGAATGGCCACACAGACCAGACCCTCTGGTGAGGTTCACTGTATCAGTGGTGAGGAATAGACATGTGGTAGAACCAGCAGTAAACAAAAGCCAAAGATCAGAAACGATCTCTGACAATGAAGTATCATCTCTAAATGGGGAGAGAATCCAGAAATCGGAGTTGCAAAGGGGCTTGGGAGTGCTGGTGCAAGATTCCCAAAATGTTAACCTGCAAGTCGAATCAGTTGTAAAGAAAGCAAACTCAATGCTAGCATTTATTTCAAGAGGGCTTGTATACAAAAACAGGGATGTAATGCTGAGGCTCTATAAGGCGCTGGTCAGGCCACATTTGGAATATTGTGAGCAATTTTGGGCCATGTCTGAAGGATGTGTTGGCTCTGGAGAGGGTCCAGAGAAGGTTTACAGGAATGATCCCAGGAAGTGTAGGTTAATCTATGATGAGCGTTTGTCGGCACTGGGCCTGTACTCACTGGAGTTTAGAAGGATGAGGGGGCACCTCATTGAAACATACAGAATAGTGAAAGGCTTGGATAGAGTGGATGTGGAAAGGATGTTTCCATTAGTGGGAGAGTCGAGGACTTGAGGTCAGAGTCTCAGAATTAAAGGATGTTCTTTTAGGAAGAAGAGGAGACATTTCTTTAGTCAGAGGGTGGTGAATCTGTGGAATTCTTTGCCACAAGGCTGTGGAGGCCAAGTCAGTCGATATTTTTAAGTCAGAGATAGATAGATTCTTGATTAGTACGGGTGTCAGAGGTTATAGGGCGATGGCAGGAGAATGGGGTTAAGAGGGAGAGATAGATCAGCCATGATCATATTGAATGGTGGTGCAGGCTCGAAGGGCCGAATGGCCTACTCCTGCACCTATTTTCTACGTTTCTATGTCTACGATTGAATGGCGGAGTAGACTTGATGGGCCGAATGGCCTAATTCTACTCCTATCACCTATGACCTTATGAATCTCATCAACCTCTACAGATGCACCATGGAAAGCATCCTATCGGGATGCACCACAGCTTGGTTTGGGAACAGCTCTGCCCAAGACCACAAGAGTTGTGGATGTAGCCCAGTCCATCACACAGACCGGACTCCCCAAAATTGACTCTATCTGCACTTCACGCTGCCTCGGGAAGGCAGCCGACATAATCAAGGAGCACTCACACCTTTCTTCTGCTCTCCCCCATCAGGCAGAAGGTACAAAAGCTTGAGAGCCAACGAGGGTGAAGACGCACCTGATGAAAAGAGGCGTTGGTTCTCGGGATCCGGCACCAGGGTCAATACCTTTCCAGACTCGTGAGCTTGTACCTTGTACTGAGTGTTCCCCGATCTCCAGTCCAGCACGGACAGCAGCCCGCTGGCATGGCCAGCCACGATCAAGTACCTGCCACGAGGGATGCGGAGACAAGGCCATCAGTGAACTGTCACAAACTCACTCACCTCAGTGGGTTACATAGACTGCCTCTCCTTCCTGCCTGCACCGCCTCAGTGATGACAACCTGCTGGGGTTTCTGTGAGTGCGCAACTGTGGGATGGATGGTACTGTGGGAGAACCGCACTGTGGGTGGGGGGGGGGGGCAGTGAGGGATTGCGGTACAGTAGGAGGGAGGGTGAGGGAGGGCCGCACTGTGGGAGAGGGGGTGAGGGGGGGGGGGGGTGAGGGAGGGCCGCACTGTGGGGGGCGGGGGTGAGGGAGGGCCGCACTGTGGGAGGGGCGGGGGTGAGGGAGGGCCGCACTGTGGGAGGGGCGGGGGTGAGGGAGGGCCGCACTGTGGGAGGGGGGGGGGGGGGGTGAGGGAGTGAGAATCCGAATAAAACATTGCCCTCTGAACAGTAATATCTTTCAGCTAAGATGCTAAACAAAGGTGGTGTCTTGTTTTGTGGGGTTCGCTATGCTGGGGGAGAAGGAGAATTGCCCTCAGTTCCTGGGACCTCATTGCTCATTGCAAAGCCCATAACCTGTGTAGACTGTGAATTATCTGTAACCTGTCCAGATGGCAAACCATTACAAAGCACCGTGTCGGCCTACAGTTTGTACCATCTCCAGGATTGACAGCAGCAGCTCACCAATACTCCTGAGACAGCACTACCATGTGAGCACAACCACCTGGAAGTTGCCTTCCATGCCACGTAACGTCCTGACGGGGAAACATATCGCTGTTTATTTACCGGCTCTGTTTAGTTTAGTTTATTTTTAGCTATCCTGACTGCGGCTGCTGTCTGTACGGAGTTTGTACGTTCATCCTGTGACCTGCGTGGGTTTTCTCCGGGTGCTCCGGTTTCCTCCCACACTCCAAAGACGTGCAGGTTTGTAGGTTAATTGGTTTGGTATAATTGTAAATTGCCCCTAGCGTGTGTAGGATAATGCTAGTGTACAGGATGATTGCTTGCTGGCGTGGACTCAGTGGGCCTTGACGCCTGATTGCGTGCCGTATCTCTAAACAAAATTAAACCATTATTGTCATATGTACTGAGGCACAGTGAAAAGTTTTTTTTTTGTTGAGTGCTATCCAGTCAGCAGAAAGGCTGAAACATGATTACAATCAAGCCATCCACACTCTAGGTTAAAACCCTATAACCCCCTCCTTAACGGCATTGTGGGTATACCTATACCCGAGGGACTGCAGTGGTTGTGGGAGGCACCTTCCCTTGGACATTGTGGAGGGGCAATTAAATAAACAACAGTCAATAGGTGCAGGGAACACCGTAGACAATAGGCAATAGGACATTCGGCCCTTCGAGCCAGCACCGCCATTCAATGAGATCATGGCTGATCATCCCCAATCAGTACCCCGTTCCTGCCTTCTCCCCATATCCTCTGACTCCGCTATTTTTAAGAGCCCTATCTAGCTCTCTCTTGAAAGTATCCGGAGAACTGGCCTCCACCACCCTCTGAGGCAGAGAATTCCACAGACTCACAACTCTGTGTGAAAAAGTGTTTCCTTTTGCTGGCTCACCTTGCAAAGCCCACATCCCGTCAACGATAATAAAAGAAAATGTGGGTCTTTGTTTCTCACCAGTCTCTGTCTTTCATGCCAAAGTGCTTGATCTTCTCTTCACTTCCTCCAGCCACCACCTGCAGCCAGCGGGAGTGTGCAATGCTCACCTTCGCCATCTGTGCGTAGATGCAGAAGCAGCAGATTGGCGTCACCTGGTTGCTGTGCGGCACCTTCATCAGCACCTAGAGTCACACACAGTGTCATAGAGTCACACAAAGTGTCACAGTCAAAGAGTTGTAGAAACATACACAGTCAGAGTCATGCATAAGAGTTATAGTCATGCCATCATAGACTCACAGTCATAGTCATTCACTTTGTCACAGACATAGTCACAGAGTCATGCATACAGCCACCAAATCATAGACACACATACAGTCACAGATTCTCACATATAGTCAGCCAGAGAGTTATACACTCACAGTCATAGCCTTACATAGTCACAGACTCATAATCTTACATACAGTCACAGTCATAAATACAGTCACCAAGTCGGTCATACGTCACAGATTCTTACATATAGTCGACCAGAGAGTTATACACACACAGACTCATAGCCTTACACAGTCAGTCATAGCCTTACATACAGTCACAGACTCATAGTTTTACATACAGTCACAGTCATAGTCTGTATGACTGTATGAGTCATACATAAGAGTTATAGTACAGTCTAGAGTCAGAGTCGGTTTGTCAAGGAGGACTCTCTTTAACTTCTACAGGTGCACAGTAGAGAGCATGCTGACCGGTTGTATCGTGGCTTGGTTCGGCAACTTGAGTGCCCTGGAGAGGAAGAGACTACAAAAAGTAGTAAACACTGCCCAGTCCATCATCGGCTCTGACCTTCCTTCCATCGAGGGGATTTATCGAAGTCGCTGCCTCAAAAAGGCTGGCAGTATCATCAAAGACCCACACCATCCTGGCCACACACTCATCTCCCTGCTACCTTCAGGTAGAAGGTACAGGAGCCTTAAGACTGCAACGACCAGGTTCAGGAATAGCTACTTCCCCACAGCCATCAGGCTATTAAACCTGGTTCGGACAAAACTCTGAACATTAGTAACCCATTATTTGTTATTTGCACTTTATCAGTTTATTTATTCTTATGTTTTGTAGTCAATGCCTATTATGTTCTGTGTGCTGAAGCAAAGCAAGAATTTCATTGTCCTATCAGGGACACATGACAATGAACTTGAACTTGAGTCGTACATAGTGTCATAGAGTCACACGGTCTAGATTCACAGATTCATTCATGCAGTTATAGAGACATACATACAGACAGACACACCTTGTCCATGCCGACCAAGTTGGCATTCTGGGATAGTCCCATTGGCCTGCATTCCACCCATATCTCTGTAAACCCTTCTTATGCATATTTCTGTCCAAATGTATTTTGAAAGTCATAATTGTATCCATTTCCAAAGCTTCCTCTGGCAGCTCATTCCAGTTACGGACGACTCTGTGAATGAAAAGGTTGCCCCTGAGGTCCCTCTTCTATCTCTCGGCTCTCACATTAAGCCTGTGCCCTCTAGTTTTAGAATCCTCTACCCTGGGAAAAAGACTATGAGTGTTCATTTTATCCATGCCCTTGGTGATCCTGTACACCTCAATAATGTCACCCCTCAGCCTCCTACACTTCATAGAAAAAGGTCCCCGTATATCAACCTCTCCCTAAAACACAAAGCCCAGGTGAGTCTGGTGAATCTCTTCTGCACCCTTTCTATCAATGCCATCTTCCTGTAAATAGACACAAAATGCTGGAGTAACTCAGCGGGACAGGCAGCATCACTGGATAGAAGGAATAGGAGACTCTTCTTCAGACTCGACCCGAAACGTCACCCATTCCTTCTCTCCAGAGATGCTGCCTGTCCCGCTGAGTTACTCCAGCAGTTTGAGTATACCTTTGGTTTTAACCAGCATCTGCTGTTCCTTCCTACTCCATCCTTCCTCAGCTGGGCGACCAGACTGGGCAGACTACTCCAAGTGTGATCTCACCATTGTCTTATGCTTAATGCCCTTCCCAATGAAGGCTAACGTGCCAAACCACCCTCTTCTTAACCTTCTTAACCACCCTGCCCAACTGAATCGCCACTTTCAGGGAACCATGTACTAACTACATTGTCATCCAAACCGATAACATAATTAAAAATATGGAACGAGCTGCCAGAGGAAGTAGCTGAGGCAGGTGCAATAAAATTTAAAAATCACTTGGACAGATACATGGATAAGAAAGACCTAGAGGGAATGGACCAAACGTGAGCAAGTGGGACTAGCGTAGATGGAGCATCTCGGTCAGCATGGCTGAAGGGCCCGTTGTGATGCCGTATGACTCTCTAAGAGTGGAGCAGCACTGACCTCCATGGGGTTGGTGAGGGAGTTGGCCTTCAGGAGATCCCCTTGGTCTGTCAGCACCAGCAGGGCCTCTCGGGGTAAGCAGTAGTCCAGGCCTACCACCAGCTGGCCCTGCTCCAGCAGCAAGGTGGAGTGGACGTCTCCGGTCTCCGGGGAGATGAGCCGTGCCGTGCCGTCATCACAGGAGCAGGCTGCCCGCAGCGGGAAGAGGCTGGCCAGGGAGATGTGGTCGACGTTGATGGACCTCACGGCGTGGCCGATGGACATGTGCCGGCGGTACAGACGCTCGATGCTCCAGAGGTCCAGCTGCTGTTTTGCGTAGGTGAAGACATTGTCCTCCCCCGGCACCGTGCCCAGGCAGGTGATGGTCGCGCCCACCTGGATCTCTCCCACCTGATCTACCATCTCCAGGCTCCACAGTCGCAGGCTCCCGTCCTTGGAGGCTGAGAGGAGGCAGGGGCCGTCTGGGTAAGCTGCAAGAGCCGTGACAGGGCCTGCAGGACAAACATTCAACATCTGGGTCTATTCCAGGCACGTTCAGATCACAGACATAGGGTTAAGACCAGGGGGGAAAGATTTAATAGGAAACCGAGGGGCAACTTTTACACGCAAAGTTTATAATTTAGTTTAGAGATATAACATGGAAACAGGCCCTTCGGCACACCAAGTCCACGCAGACCAGCAATCAACCGTACACTAGTTCAATGCTACACGCTTACGGAAGCCAAATAACCTACAGACCCGCACGTCTTTGGAGCGCGGGAGGAATCCCACGTGGTCCCAGGGAGAACGTGCAAACTCCACACAAGCAGTACCCAAGGTTAAGATGGAACCTGGGTCTTTGGTGCTGTGAGGCAGTGGCTCTACCCGCTGCGCCTCTATGCTCCTGTCCTGAGGTGCTTTACCAGACCCAATGTCAGGCAAAAGAACCACATCAGGGGAGGGGTTGAGCACAGTTTACACAATGCAGCAGGCTTTCTTACATTAGTAGTAATCTAGGAGGCCACTCAGCCCATCAGGACCATGCCAACTCGTAGGGTAGCAATCCCTTCAGTCTCACTTCCCATTTCAATGTACTCTCTGTCTCTCTCACACACACACACACTGATCAATTCCTCTTTGATTTTGTTTCCCCATAACCCACATAAAGGTTACGTTACAGAAACTAATGAAACTAGCAGCATGAAAAATAATGTGATGTCATGCACTTCAGTGCACACAAATCAGTCAAGCAGATCATTTTCTATATGGTCAAAAAAACAAAGTCACCTGTGGGTCAGGCAGTATCTGTGGAGGGAATGGACAGTCGATATTTTGAGTCAGGACCCTTCAGACTGATTCATAACATAATCAAGGACCATTTTTTCACCCTGGTCATTCCTTCTCCTCCACCCTCCCGTTGGACAGAAGATCAAACGCTTGAGAGCAAGTATTTCTCGATTCAGGAACAGCTTCTTCTTCTCTGTTATTGAATGATTCCCCCATAAGCTAGGGCGTAGTCCGGGTCACCCAATCTACCTCATTGTAGTCCTCACTTTTTTCTACCTGCACTTTCTTTGTAACTGTAACACTATAATGCTGTAACACTGTACTCTGCATTCTATCTTTGTTATCTTTGCACTATCAGTTGTACTTGTCTATGGTTTGATTGTACTCACAGAGAGTATAATTAGCTTCAGTGCTGTGACCGCCGTGATCAACACTGTCGAGCTGCGGGACTGTGGAGCGGCCAGCCGCGGGCGGCGGCGCTGACTTTAACATCGGGAGCCTCGGAGCACCAACCGACGCGGCCCTGTCGGCTTCGGAAAGCCACGGACTCCGGTAGGGAATCGGCCGTTCCAGCCGTCCCAGCCGCAGTGAGGACTCTCCCGACGCCGGAGCAACACCACCCGGCGAGAACGGCCAGGAACATCGGGCCTCCGTAGAGGCAACTGTGGAGGCCTCAATAGGCCTGACTATGGGAGAACTGGGGATGGGGACTGGACATTGTGCCTTCCCCCACAGTAGTAACCATTGTGGGGGGATGTTTTTTTGTGTGTAAATGATTATTTTATTCTGTGTCCAAGATGGCTGCCGGAAGGGAGAGTGGATGCTGGCGCGCTTTAGCTGCCGCTGCTCTCTCTTCATATTGTATTTTTGATTTTTGTCTTTGGATTGAATTCTGTCTTTAATTTGTGTACTGGTGATGTCTTTACTATTTATTTCATTCCGCTTACATGTTTTTACTCTATTTGCTAAATTTTGTAAGGTGTCCTTGAGACTCTTGAAAGGCGCCCATAAATAAAATGTATTATTATTATTATTAGTTTAGCTTGGTTTAGTGATAAAGCACGGAAACAGGCCAATTGGCCCACCAAGACCGCGCCGACCAACAATCACCTTGTACACTGGCACTATCCTACACACTAGGGACAATTTACAAATTTTACTGAAGCCAAATTAACCTACAAACCTGCACGTCTTTGGAGTGTGGGAGGAAACCAGGGCTCCCGGGGAAAATCCATGTGAAAAGCTGAGGAAATTCAGCGGGTGAGGCAGCATCTATGGAGCTAAGGAATAGACAAGGTTTCGGATCGAGACCCTTCTTCAGACTGATGTCGAGTTGGGGGGGAGAAGGGGAAAAAGAAAGGAAGAGGCGGATACAGTAGGCTTGTGGGAGAGCTGGGAAGGGGAGGGGAAGGAGGGAGAAAGCAAGGACTACCTGAAATTGGAGAAGTCAATGTTCATACAGCTCAAGCGAAAAATCCTGGTGCCTTGTAGATGATGGCTATACTTTGGAGAGCCAGGAAGTGAATCAGACACTCCATGACAATCAGTCCCTGACTTGCTCGTAGTCAGTATTTGTCAGACTAATCCAGGTAAGTTTCTTGTCATTGTTTACTAGGAAACAAGGCAGCCTAGATGTGTGTGGTTTCTTACTCGTGCCCAATGTGATGGTTCAGTCATTTATTTACCCCCCACCCCTCCCATCCGCCCACGGGCAGAAACTCTGGCTGCTGAGACAATCAGGTCTCCACTCACCTAGGTGCCCGACAAACATCATCTGAAGGTTCCAGTTTTGATCCCATACTTTTATATTCCCATCCCGGGAAGAAGTGGCCACACATCTCAGCGTCGCCACGATGACGATTCCAGTGATTTTCCTGATGGGAATGTTATAATGTTAGCCAACAGAAAGGTCCAGAGCCCACACAGGCACACTGCAATAAACATCAGAGCCTCAACTGAACAGCTGTAACTTTATTGTGTAGGAAGGAACAGCAGATGCTGGTTTAAACCGAAGAGACACACAAAATGCTGGAGTAACTCAGTGGGACAGGCAGCATCTCTGGAGAGAAGGAATGGGTGACGTTTCAGGTCTGAAGAAGGATCTCGATCCTAAACGTCACCCATTCCTTCTCTCCAGAGATGCTGCCTGTCCCGCTGAGTTACTCCATCTGTTTGTGTCTAGCTGTGACTGTATTCGTTGGGAGAGAAAACTAGCTTGGTGATAGGAGTAAGAGGGCGGTTGTGGGAGGGCGGTTGTGGAAGGGTGGTTTCTCAGAATGGAGGCACCGATTGGAGCGGTGGAACACAGGGCTCGCTTATGAATCGCCCGTCGCTTGTCATATATAATTAAAGATTTGGATGAGAACGTATATGGGGCGTGATCAGTTAGTTTGTAAATGATGGCCAAATTGACGGTGTAGTGGACAGCGAAGAAAGTTGCCCAAGCATCTAGATCAACTGGGAAAGTGGGCAAGGGAATGGTAGATGGAGTTTAACTCTGACAAATGTGAGATGATGCAATTTGGGAAGTTAAACCTGGACAGGAATTAATTGAGTGAATGGCAGGGTTCTGAAGACCAGAGAGGCCAAGAAGTACAAGTACATAGTCTCCTGGAAGTGGCAACACACGTAGGCAGGGTGTGAAGAAGGCACTTGTCACGCTGGCCTTCATCAGTCGAGTGTAAAAGTTGGGAATCTCATCTGGCAGGCAGGCATACAAAGCATAGGTTAGAAAATGCAATAAAGCTAGAAAAGGTGCACAAAAGATTCATAAAGAAGTTGCCTCAATTTGAGGGTTTGAGTTACGGGGAGAAACTGGATAGGTTGGAGCAGTTATCCTGAGCAAACAAGGTTGTGAGGTGTAATGATGGTCTATAAAATAATGAAAGCCATAGATATGGTAGTAGACAGAGTCTGTCTCCCATGGGAGGAATTGTTCTTTGGTTAGATCATAAGATCATAGGTGATAGGAGTAGAATTAGGCCATTCGGACCATTAAGTCTACTACGCCATTCAATCATGGCTGATCTATCTCTGCCTACCCCCATTCTCCTGCCTTCTCCCCATAACCTTTGACACCCGTACTAATCAAGAATCTATCTGTCTCTGCCTTAAATATATCCATTGACTTTGCCTCCACAGCCGTCTGTGGCAAAGAATTCCACAGATTCACCACCCCCTGACTAAAGAAATTCCTCCCCATCTCCTTCCTAAAACTCCTTCCTTGTATTCTGTGGCTATGACCTCTAGTCCTAGACTCTCCCACTTGTGGAAACATCCTCTCCACATCCACTCCATCCAAGCCTTTCACTATTCTGTACGTTTCAATGAGGACACCCCTCATTCTTCTAAACTCCAGGCCCAGTGCTGTCAAACGCTCATCATATGTTAACCTACTCATTCCTGGGATCCTTCTTGTTTGCATTTGTAGTATTGCGGACGGTTCTGGTCGCCACATTACAAGATGGATGTGGAGGCTTTGGAGAGGATGCAGAAGAGTTTTACCAGAATGCTGCCTGGATTTGAGGGTGATAGCTATAAGCAGAGGTTGGACAGACGGACTGTTTTCCCTGGAACGTCGGAGGTTGGGAGGAGACCTGATAGAAGTTTATAACATTATGAAAAGCATAGATAGGTCAGAATCTTTTACCCAAAGTGGAAATGTCAAAGACTAGAGGGCCTTAAAGGTGAGAGGGGGAAAGTTTAAAGGAGATGTGCAGGGCAAGTTTTCTTCGCAGAGAGTATTGGGTGCTGGAACGTACTGCCGGGGGTGGCGGTGGAGGCAGCTACAATAGCGGCATTTAAGAGGATTTTAGATAGATACATGTACATGTAGGGAGTGGAGAGCTATGGATCATGAGCAGGAAGGAGAGATTAATTTAACTTGGCATCAACTCGGCACAATCATTGGGCGGATAAGGACCTATTCCTGCCTTATGTTTTATGCGCTATTAAAGGAGGGTGTAGAACTAGAGGTCAATGGTCGAGGACAAGAGGGAGGACTTTTAAAGAGAATTTGAAGGGTAAATGTTTTCAACAGGGTGCTGTTGCTACCTGGAATGAGGTGGTAGAGGAGGTGTGGAGAGGTGGGAGAACCTCCAGGCACGGAGATGTGAGGTGGGGGGGGGGGGGGGGGGGGGGCGTCTGGGTGTGGAGACCACTTTAGACTTTAGAGACACAGTGAGGCCTACTGAGTCTGTGCCAACCAGCAACCACCCATACACTAATGCCCCTGTCCCACAGCGGTTCCCGGAGGTTGCAGGTGGTTGCAGGTAGTGGAAGCAGGTAGGGAGACTAACAAAAACCTCCAGGAACCGCACGGAAACCTTGGGAGGGGCGCAAAGTCTCCAGAGGTTTCCGTTCAGGTTTACTAAGTGGGACAGGGGCATTACGCTACCCTACACACTAGGGACAATTTCACCAAAGCCAATTAACCTACCCGCACATCTTTGGGATGTGGGAGGAGACCGGAGCAACCAGAGGAAACCCACACGGTCATAAGTCATGCGAACTCCACACAGACAGCACCCGTAGTCAGGATTGAACCCGGGTCTCTGGCGCTGTGAGGCAGCAACTGTATTGGTGCGCCATCTTGCCGCTCTAACGTGGGGGGTGGGGGGAGCCTCTGGGTGCAGGGATGGGGGGGGGGGGGGGGAAGAGGATACCTCCTGGGGAGAAATGTCCTGGTGCGGAGGAGAATTAGCCAGGTGTGGGTTTACCTGCCGTGCAGGTGTTTCTCGTAGGAGAGGAGAGTTCCCTTGGTCAGGTTGAAGGCAGCGACCCCGGTGCGACACACGGCATAGCAGCGCTGGTCGATGGTGGCTGCCGGCATGGAGGCAGGGCACCTCTCCAGCACCAGGTGGGTGAAAACGTCCTCCTGGGTCAGCCCGTCGGTGACAACGGTGCCGCATAAAAGGTCCCGGCAGCCGAAGAAGAAGTGCCAGCAGCAGACGTTGCCGGCACCAGCGGTGACGATCTGGTTCAGGTCCTGGTTGTAGCAGCAGCAGGTGACGCTGTGGCCGGCCTGGTTGACGGAGAGGGTCTGGAAGTCGGAGCTGAGCACCTTCAGCTGAGGGCAACGGTTCCAGCCCACATAGCGGTCGATGTGCTTGGCGTAGACCAGCCCCTCCAGCGGCTCGCGCAGGCTCAGCTCCAGGGTCTTGCGCCCATCACTTTGGTAGATGTGCACCTTCGTTTTGGACACCATGCAGACAAACTCCTTGCTGACCACGTTGAACATGATGTGCTGGATGTCCCTCTTGAATCGCACCCGCTGCACAAGCTGTAGACCGTGCTCCAGCTCCAGTGGCTTCCAGTCCGTCCGTCTGATCTGCAACAGTACAGGACAAGTGGGGTACAGACAGCCAGAGGTTGAGCTTCATTACAGTCACGGGTACCGAGACAGAGTGAGAAGCCTCGTGTTGCATGCTATCCAAACACATCAGATGATATATAAGGCCAGCAGCATAATCAAGGACGAGTGTCACTCCAGTCACTCCCTCCTCCCCACTCCCATCAGACAAGAGGTACAGACTGTGAAAAGGCGCACCTCCAGATACAGAGACAGTTTCTTCCCAGCTGTTATCAGGCAACTGAACCATCAACCAGAGAGTGGCCCTGACCTCCTATCCACCTCATTGGAGACCTTCGAACTGTCTTTAATTGGAATTCACTGGATTTTACTTTGCACTAAACACTATACCCTCTATCTCCTAACTGTATACTGTAGACAGCTTGATTGTAATCGCATATAGTCATTTGCTGACTGGATAGCATGCAACAAAAGCTATTCACTGTATGTCGGCACATATGACAATAATAAACTAAACTAAATCCAATTAAGTCACTCAAGTATAATAGGTCGAGCAACGGGGAAGATACAGAGTGCCTTTTTTTGTAACCCAGCACCCGCAGTTCTTTGTTTCTGCACTACAAAGTCTATGTCCGCAATGGGGTAGAGGTGAATCGGACAGTCCATTAGCTTAGGTAGGCTTTGCTACTGTCAAGTGCGTAAGTTCCATAGACAAAGTCCAATGTCCACAATGGGGTGGAGGTGAATCGGACATTACCCAAGCTTATGGAAAGACAGTTCAACATCCTGATAACAGGGAGGAATAAGCTGCTGCTGGTGGCGTGCACTTCCAAGGTTCTGTACCTTCAGACGGACAGGAGCAGGGAGAAGAAGGAATGACTGGATGGGACAAGCCTTTGATATTGTTGAAACAAGGAACTGCAGCTGCTGGTTTACCAAAAAAAAGACACAAAATGCTGGAGTATTTCAGCAGATCAAGTGGCACCTCTGCAGAACCTGAAGAGGTGAAGTTTTGGCTCGTGACCTTTTTACAGACTTTCAGATTATGGTGGTTGCTTTTTCGAGGCAGTGTGAAGTGTAGATGGTCAATGGTGGGAAGTCTGATCAGAGAATTATATAAGCAAGGGCGGCATGGTGGCGCAGCGGTATAGTTGCTGCCTTACAGCGCTGGAGACCCGGGTTCGATCCCAACTACGGGTGCTGTCTGTATGGAGTTGGTACTTTTTCCTGGGTGGGTTTTCTCCGAGATCTTCGGTTTCCTCCCACACTCCAAAGACGAACGGGTATGTAGGTTAATTGGCTCGGTGTAAATTGTCCCTAGTGATGTGCAGGGATCGCTGGACGGCGCGGACTCGGTGAGCCAAAGGGCCTGTTTCCGTGCTGTATGTCTAAATTAAACGAAGCATGACCGGAAAGGCTGTGAGGAACATAGAACACAACATAACATGGAACTGAGCCGGGCTGAGGGGCAGTGAGCAGAAGGGCAGGAGGCTGGTCTCATAATATAAAACACTCCAGCACAGGAACAGCCCTGTTGCCCCACAATGTCCGTGCCCAACATGATGCCAAGTAAAATGAATCTGCTCTGTCTGCTCGTGCTCCATATCCCTGTATTTCCTGCATATCCATGTGTCTATCCATAAGCCTCTCAAACGACACTATCGTATCTATCTTCACCACCAACCTTGGTAGCGTGTTCCAGGCACCCACCACCCTCTGTGTAAACAAAAAAATCCCTGCACGGGACCTGGAGCTGGGGCGGCGGCCTGGAGCGGAGACTGCGGGACCTGGAGCTGGGGCAGCGGCCTGGAGCGGGGTCGGCGGCCCGGAGCTGGGGCGGCGGCCCGGAGCGGAGACTGCGGGACCTGGAGCTGGGGCAGCGGCCTGGAGCGGGGGCGGCGGCCCGGAGCTGATGCTGTGGCGGGCCGTCTCGGAGCGGAGACGGCGTTCCGGCTTTCGGCGGCGGCGACATCACCACGGAGGTCCGCTGGACTGGAGAGCGGCACCTTCGGCCTGGATCGATCGCCTCAGCGCAGAGGGAGAACAAGGAGGGAAGAGACGGAGACTAAGACTTTGCCTCCATCACAGTAAGGATGTGTTTGGTGAACTCACTGTGGTGGATGTTTAATTTGTGTTTATTGTATGTTTTGTTATTATTGATTCTGTGTATGACTGCAGGCAACATAATTTCGTTCAGACCGAAAGGTCTGAATGACAATAAAGGATCTATCTATCTATATGATATTTCCACACAGGGAAAAAGGTTCTGCCTGTCTGCCCCTCAACCCCCAACAATCCAGGTCTGTCCGACCTCTTCTTGTACCTGGCACCCTCTAATCCAAGCAGCATTCCGGTAAACCTCTCTGTACCCTCTCAAAATCCTCCACACCCTTCCTGTAATGGGGTGCAATACGGCAAATACAGCCTAAGCTAAGTCTTATAGAAACAGTGGCCCCATAGCAGAAGCGTCCACGTCACGGGGCTGGAAACTGGAAGTATCCTGAGCTAATTCTGCTACCACCATCATCTATTGCAACAAGTGATGGCTTCCACTGATTGTCGCCGGAAGCTTGCGTCCTTTTCAGGACGGACAATAACAGCGAGGTCAACATTTGTAACAAGATGGACACGAAAAGAAGAAGAATAGAGACAGTCAGAGCCCTTTTCCCAGGATGAAAATGTCAAAGACTAGAGGGCACATCTTTACAGTTAGAGGCGGAAGGTTTAGAGGAGATCTATGAGGCCTGTTTTTTTTTAGGCTGACTGAAACGCAAAGTCAGGGGAAACAGTGGAAGTAGATTCAATAGCCATGTTTAAGAGACATTTAGACTGACATGTAAATAGGCTGGGAATGGAGTGATATGGATCATGTGTAGGCAGATGGGATTAGTTTAAATTGCCATTATGGTCGGCACACACATTGTGGGCAGAAGGGCCTGTTCCCGTGTTGCACCGTTCTGTGGAACAAACTTGGATGCAACTTTCCCTGGAGTTGCCCGGGGACATGTTGTGGCCAGCCCATGCCTCAGTTGGTCAGAAGAGTCCCACTCAAGACCACAACCATGGCTACGA
Source organism: Amblyraja radiata (assembly GCF_010909765.2). NCBI lineage: Eukaryota > Metazoa > Chordata > Chondrichthyes > Rajiformes > Rajidae > Amblyraja > Amblyraja radiata. The sequence continues at coordinate 37,232,340 of NC_045957.1, read as the reverse complement.
GGTGCAGAGCTGAGGGAGCGCTGCACTGTCTTGAGACCGTGAGCCGATTGCCTGACCTATACCCAGAGATTGAAATAGAAACGGATATATTTACAACTTCTAAAAGATATTGGGCAGATATACGGATATATTTCCGCACAAAATTGCAGTAATTGTGGACGCAGCCAGACCATCACGCAAACCAACCTCCCTGCTATTGATTCCATTTATACCTCACGTTGCCTCTGCAAGGCCAGTAGCATAATCAAGGACAAGTCGCACCTTGGCCACTCCGTCTTCTCCACTCTCCCATCGGGCAAACGGTATAGAAGTGTGAAAACGCACACCTCCAGATTCAGAGACAGTTTCTTCCCAGTTGTTATCAGGCAACTGAATCATCCTACCACAACCAGAGAGCAGTGCTGAACTACTATCTACCTCACAGGTGACCCCCAGACTATCTTTGATCAGGCTTTACTGGCTTTACCTTGCACTAAACATTATTTCCTTATCTAGACACTGTAAATGGCTCGATGTATTGTCTTTCCACTGTCTGGTTAGCACACAACAAAAACTTTTGACTGGTCCTCGATACACATGACAATAAACTAAACTGAAATAAATAAAACTAAACTGAACTGGGATAAGAAGGGTTTAGAGGGATATGGGACAAGGGCAGGCAAATGGGACTAGTCCACTAAGCCAGATCAGCAATGCTGTATGGCTCAAAAAGACACAAAATTCTGGAGTAATCACAGTGAGATTGTTTTTTTTGTGTAAACAAGGTACACAAAGAGTTGCCACGTATAGGGTGTCAACAAAGTTATAAAGTGTTCCATTTAGTCCCCAATGGTCCCCCTTTGTTCCAATGGTTGTGGACGGCAGCCCAACACCGGGCCCCACTTTGTTCTCTCGTCTGCTACCCATGCCTTGCTCCCATCGTTCTCGGTGGCCCCTCAATGCTGGGTTCCCCTTTGTTCTCCTGGCGGTCCCCCCATGCAGGGCTCTTCTTTGTTCTCAGCGGCACATCCGACCCGCGCACATCCAACCGTAGTCCCGGCCGACCCCCCAACACCCACATGGCGCCATCCGATCCGCAGCACTCACGTGGCCCCTGCTGACCCCCAGCACTCATGCAGCCCTGTCCGAACGCCATCATCCACGTGGCCCTGTCCGACCCCCATCATCCACGTGGCCCTGTCCGACCCCCAGCACCCACGTGGTCCCGGCCGACCCCCATCATCCACGTGGTCCCGGCCGACCCCCATCATCCATGTGGCCCTGTCCGACCCCCATCATCCACGTGGCCCCGGCCGACCCCCAGCACCCATGTGGTCCCGGCCGACCCCCATCATCCATGTGGTCCCGGCCGACCCCCATCATCCATGTGGCCCTGTCCGACCCCCATCATCCACGTGGCCCCGGCCGACCCCCAGCATCCACGTAGCCCCGGCCGACCCCCATCATCCACATGACCCCCGGCCGACTCCCAGCACCCACGTGGCCCCATCCGACCCCCAGCACTGATGAGGCCCCAGCCGACCTCCAGCACAACCCGGAGGAAGCTTTGTACCTTATCTATGGACAAGTGAATAGCTGAGCCCAGAGTGGACCACAAGTGCTGGGCTTTGGCGTGTACCGCCTGGTCCTCCCCTGTGTTTGCTTCAGTCATGTGATGGGCCGGCTGGTTGGCCCGTTCGGCAGCTTCACAAGAGATGGGAGAATGGAAAAAGGCTTAAACACAGTAATAAAGTGGCCCTGATCGAAACATTAACTACGTTTTTCCCTCCGTGGATGCTGTCTGACCTGCGGAGTGTTTCCAGCATTTTTTAGTTTAGTTCAGATTTCCAACGTGCAATTTTTATTGCTTCTAAAATATAATTTGACAAGATTCCTTGACAAAACAATAATCGAATATTTCAGTGAGTCAGAAGAGGGGAAACATTTTCATTTTCAGTGGAGCTTAAGAGGGTTTAAAGATAAAGAAGGCAAGCGATCATGGATGAATAGAGGGAAGATCAAGAGATCTGGGTCAAAGAGAGAGAAGAGGAAGTGAAGCAGATGAGATAAAGCAGGTAAGGCAGAGAAAGAGACATAGACACATAAAGAGACAGAGACAGACAGAGAGAGTGAGAGAAAGAGAGAGAGAAACGGTGAGAGACACAGAGAGAGTGAGAGAAAGAGACAGTGCGAGAGAGAGAGTGAGAGAGAAACAGACAGACAGAGAGACTGACAGAGACAGACAGTGAGAGACAGGGACAGAGGGAGAGAGTGGGTGAGAGAGAGAGAGAGAGAGAGAGAGAGAGAGAGAGAGAGAGAGAGAGAGAGAGAGAGAGACAGACAGACAGACAGACTGACAAAGAGAGAGACGTGGAGAGAGCGAGACAGAGGCAAAGACACAGAGAGAGAAGACTAAGCACCCTAAGTACCAGAGGGTAGAGGGAATAGAGAAAGGGATGCGAAAGAGGAGTCGATAAAACAATAAGTACAGAGAAAGAGGCGGAGACAGGGGATAGAGTCCCAAAGCAAGTGGTTGGTCACTTAGGATAGAGATGAGAAAACTCTTCAATAAGAGAAACTTTAGAGGACCTAAAGGGGAACTGTGCAGGCTCACTCACTGAGTCGGTTGTGGACAGGAAGTGAAAAAGCCTCAGATGTGAAGTGATTCAAATGGTCTGGGGTTAATGCGGGGTGGTGCAGAGGTAAGTGATCAAACATTATCTTATTGAGTATGGGGTAGGCTTCGAGATCCAACTCCTGCTGCTATTGCTTGTGTTGTAGAGAGTGGGAGCAGGCGAGGGGGTAGAGGGAGTGGAACGGAGCACTCACCCGCCTGGCTCAGCATTTCCGGGGGTTCCATGGCTTTGCAGTCCTACGCAGCAGTCAGGATGATGATTACGGCACGGTCTCCTCACATCATCATGTCCTGTGCAAAATGGAGTCAAGATTAAAGCTTGTTCCTGTGTCTTCAACGTGGGAAACAGCTTCTCTGGCAGCTTGTTCCATATACCTACCACTGTCTGTGTGAAAAAGTTGCCCCTCAGGTTCCTTGTCAATGAACAACTAGTTGTCTACTGCAACTAGAGAACGGTCCTGATCTATTATCTACCTCATTGGAGACCCTCAGGCAGACGTTGATCGGACTTTACTGGCTTTATCTTGCACTAAACGCAATTCCCTTATCATGAATCTGTACACTGTGAATGGCTTGATTGTATTCACGTATTGTCTTTCCGTTGACTGGCGTTGGTGTGCTTTCTTGGTCGTTGCTTCAATATGGGTGGTCCATAAAGATTCAAGAGGATGCTGTGGACTCATAGAATCATACAGTGTGGAAGCAGGCTCTTTGGCCCAACTTGACTACTCTGACCAACATGCCCCATCTCCACTAGTCCCACCTGCCTGCTTTTGGCCCAATTCCCTCTAAAGCTTTCATATCCATGTCTAAATGTTTTTTAAACTTTGTGATAGTACCTGCATTAACTTCCTCATCAGTTTGTTTCATACACCCACCACCCTTAGTGTAAAAATGTTGCCCCTTAGGTTCCTATTAAATCTTTCTCCCTCACCTTAAACCAATGTCCTTGGGTTCTAGATTCCCATATTCTGGGTAAAAGACTCTGTGCATTTAGGAGTGGAGGGTTTGAGTTACAAAGAGAGGCCAAATGGGCTGGAACTGTGTTCCTTGGAGTGAAGGACGTTGGCGATTACTTTATAAAGGCATGGATAGACACAGTCTCTTTCCCAGGATAGGAGAGTCTAAAACTAGAGGGCATAGTTTATGTGCGAGGTGAAAGACATAAAAGGGACCCGAGAGGCACTGTTTTCACACAAGTGGTACTTAGAATGAACTGCCAGTGAAAGTGGGCACATTTACAATGTAAAAATGTTTAAGAAGGAACGCCAGATGCTGGAAAATCGGTAGACAAAAATGCTGGAGAAACACCAGCATTTTTGTCTACCTTTACAATGTTAAAAGATTAGTTTAGTTTATTGTCACGTGTATCGAGGTACAGTGAAAAGCTTTCTTGTTGCGTGCTAACGAGTCAGCGGAAAGACAATACATGATTACAATCGAGCCATCAACAGTGTACAGATACATGATTCAAGGAATAAGATGAATAACGTTTAGTGCACGATAAAATCCAGTAAAGTATTTGACAGGTGCATGGATAGGAGAGTTTTTGAGGGATATGGGACGCCCAGCAAATGGGACAAGCTCAGGAAGATATCTCAGTCAGATTAGGGCAAGTTAGGCTGAAGTGATGTCTAACTCCATGAATTATTGATTAAAACTTAAAACTTCACCAGATTACAGCTGATTTAATTAGTTACAAATGACTTAATTACAAACGTTTATAATCATTGTTGTGATGAGGAACTTTGGAACTTGAGAATATTCAGCCCTTCCAAGCTGCTATGCCTTGGCGCCATATAGAAGGTACAGAAGTGTGAAAACGCACACCTCCAGATTCAGGGACAGATTCTTCCCAGCTGTTATCAAGCAACTGAATCATCCAACCACAACCAGAGAGCAGTGCTGAACTACTATCTACCTCATTGGAGACCCTCGGACTATCCTTGATCGGACTTTGCACTAAACGTTATTCCCTTATCTATCTATACACTGTAAATGGCTCGATTGTAATCATGTATTGTCTTTCTGCCGACTGGTTAGCACGCAAGGCTTTTCACTGTACCTCGGTACACGTGACAGTAAACTAAACATAATCACATGTCCTAGATTTAAAACTATTGATTAATTATGTCTGAAATTGTGTTTAACCAGATTCCGTACCACGCCTGCTGTTTGGAAACGTGGGCATGTGGAAGTGACAAAATTAACCGATCTTGCTGGAGAAACGTGACTGATAGTGCCAGCACACAGCAGCAAGTTAACCCATCACCAAATTAACTTCAATCATCATCGATCAATCTCAAACCTACCTTTCCAGCAGCTTCTCACAAACGTGTAGTGGCACGGCACTTAGTCTTTAATCGGTTATTAACTAATTTAAAAACGCATTAGATGATCCCAGCCTCTCAAAACTATCCAATAGTGTTAACTAATTTCCCAGTTAACATTAAACAGTATCAGATTCTCAATAATTTATCACTAATCAAACTGCTCATCTCTTATCTTACCCTCTAACCAACCACATCTCTTGACAAAGAGTCTTCAGCAAGCTATTAATTTTTCCTTAAAACTCTCTATTTAATGTTATATTTCTAATCTCTCACGATGTAGTCTGTAATCTAAATTACCACAATTTTATATATCAATATATCAGTGTTAGTAACCAATGTCCCACTTGTTTTCCAAATAAATGTTTACTAACCAAATCTAAATCCTTAATATATTTCCTTTGATTGGTTAAAAATCTTTGACTAAAAACTGTAATCTTTCAATAGATTTCATTTAATAAGCAACAAATCCCTGATATTTCCTGATTGTTAAATAAAGTTTACTCTGTTCGGCATTGTATCAACATTGTATTAACCTGCACCTAATATTGCAATAGCTACTGATTGATGAAATAATTATAAATTTGAATACTTAACCCAGTTTGTTACTCCAATATAAATAATTAGCAGGATGACCAATATTTAAACTATCTGAGTCTCAGTATTTAACTGGCCAACTATTGCTTGCGCTCCCCAGAGTTGGTGTCAAATTGGTGCCAGGCTGCTTACTAGTAGTGCCCGATCTTTAACTAGCTGGTTGCCAAAGCTATCATCAACTTGTCCTAAATCGTTGACTAACTCTCATTAACCAGTATCTGATCTTTAACTTTGGTTGACAAAGCTATCAACAACTAGTCAGTCTCTGACGCACTAAACACTATCTGATCTTTAACTAGCTAGTTGCCAAAGTTATCAAGAGTTACAACTCTCACTAATCAGTGCCTGATCATTAACTACCTGGTTACCAAAGTTCAAATTAGGTTGTGCCCAACCTCCAACCTAACCAGTTCGCGCTCCGACTAGCCAGTGCCCAGTCAGTGACCAACTCCAGCCACTGACGGTCTCACTAACTAGTGGCCGGTCTGTGCCTAACTCTTACTAACCAGCCCCCCGCCGGCTCTGTGACCGGTAACCAGCGCCTAACCCGCCGGATGACCAGCGGCGCGCGGACGCTCCGGGCAACGGTTGCCGGGAGACGGGGCGCGCCGCCGACGACAGGCCACGCCCCCGAACACGTGACACTCCGGATCATCAAAGATCATAGAGCTCCATGATCTATGGACCACACCTCGCCCCCCGTCACGTGACTGCGTCCTGAGACAGCGACCACACCACCCCCACGTGACACGCCCCCTGACACTCCGGGCACACCCCGCCCCCGTCACGTGACTGCGTCCTGAGACAGCGACCACACCCCCCCCCTTGACACGCCCCCTGACACTCCGTGCACACCCCGCCCCCGTCACGTGACTACGTCTTGAGACAGCGATCACCCCCCCCCGTGACACGCCCCCTGACACTCCGGGCAGCACCCCGCCCCCGTCACGTGACTACGTCCTGAGACACGCCCCCTGACACTCTGGGCACACCCCGCCCCCGTCACATGACCGCGTCCTGGGACATCGACCATAAACCTTGTGACCAAAGATCTTAGAGCAGAGCTCTAAGGTCTTTGCTTGTGACCGCGCAGTCTTAGAGCACGCCCCCCGACATGTGACCACGACCAGTCTCCTCGCCCTCGACACGTGACCACATCCCCCTGGGACACAGGCACCGCCAGGAGGGAAGACGCTGCATCCAATGGATTAATCTCTCCAAGAGCTCCAGGGGGGAGGCACATGCCCCTCACTCACTCCCTGAGTGCGTGGAAACACAAGAACTGCGGATGCTGCAATCCTGAGCCAAAACACAAAATGCTGGAGGAACTCAGCAGGTCAGACAGCATCTGTGGAGGGTATGGTATGGTATGGCACTTTGTTTGCCCATCCCGAATCCATGCCAACCACCTGTTCGCATTAGTTTGATGTTATTCCCACTTTTGCTTTCACTCCATGCACACGAGGGGCAATTTACAGAGGGCCAATTAGCCTCCAATCAATGTCTTTGGGGTGTGGGGGGAAACCGGAGCACCTGCAAGCAACCCGCACGGTCACAGGGAGAGCGTGCAAGCTCCACACAAACAGCACCCACGATCAGGATCGAACTGGGGTCTCTGGTGCTTAGAGGCAGCTCTACCAGTTGCGCTGCTGTGTGTGACATCCAGGCCTCGCTTTAATATGAATAATAATCCTAATAATGAGAATAATAATCCTAAACTTAACTCTAACCTTAAACCTAACCGAGGCTGACCCAGAGGTCCTCCACAACGTTGGTTCTTTGCTGCATTCAGTTCCATCTTGTGGGAGAGCTGTTTTGTGGGAGGGGGCATCTTAACCACGCTCTCAGGTAGACACATTCCTTCTCTCCAGAGGTGCTGCCTGTCCTGCTGAGTTACTCCAGCATTTTGTGTATCTTTGGTTTAAACCAGCATCTGCGGTTCCTTCCTACACTTAACCACACTCTCAGCCCAGTTGTAACTGGAGTAGAGTTTGCACGGCTCCCAGCCAGTCTTTAACTCATGACCTGCACTAAAATCACGCCTGCTCATATTTCAATTGTTATTTATAGGAGACAGAAGTTACTGCGAATGCTGGAATCTCATGTACTCCAAAGAGCTAGAGTAACTCATCAGGTCAGGCAACATCAGTGTACGATATGGATAGGCGACAACCCTGCCACCCTCGACTACAAGGTTAATTCCCGGGATGGCGGGACTGTCATATGCTGAGAGAATGGACCAGCTGGGCTTGTATACTCTGGAGTTTAGAAGGATGAGAGGATATCTTATTGAAACATATAGGATTATTAAGGGGTTGGACACACTAGAGGCAGGTAACATGTTCCCGATGTTGGGGGAGTCCAGAACCAGGAGCCAGTTTAAGAATAAGGGGTAAGCCATTCAGAACGGAGACAAGGAAACACTTTTTCTCACAGAGAGCTGTTTAAGAAGGAACTGCAGATGCTGGAAAATCGAAGGTAGACAAAAATGCTGAAGAAACTCAGCGGGTGCAGCAGCATCTATGGGACAAAAATGTTGTCTACTTTTCTCACAGAGTTGTGAGTCTGTAGAATTCTCTGCCTCAGAGGGCGGTGGAGGTCGGTTCTCTGGATACTTTCAAGGGACAGCTAGATAGGGCTCTTAAAGATAGCGGAGTCAGGGGATATGGGGAGAAGGCAGGAACGGGGTACTGATTGGGGATGATAAGCCATGATCACATTGAATGTCGGTGCTGGCTCGATGGGCCGAATGGCCTACTCTTGCACCTGTTGTCTAATCAATGATGGGTCCCGACCCAAAATATCACCTATCCTAGTTCCCCTGAGATGCTACCTGACCGGTTGAGTTACCCGAGCACTTTGTGTTCTATGCTATTTATAGCAGTTTGTTTTGCAACTCGTTCATCCACGGCTCCAACATTACCAGACGAGTACATTTCAGAAACATTCATTGGTTGGTTCCAGCACTTCACATGAGCCCGCTTGGCAGCTCTCCCACAGCTGGTTCAAGTTTCACTGCAGAGATTAACATTCCAATCCTCAAGTATTGCATTGTTGTAAGTGCAGTAATTCCTGTGCTCTGAAACAGGGGGGACATTGCACTGTCTGGAAGAGGAGAGAAACAATTCCATCAGGCATTTTGATCATGGCAATAAGCGAGTTCGGTATTCTGACTGCGCATGCCCAGGTCATAGGTCACTCGCTATAAATATACTCGGTAGCTGTGCTGCTACGTTGTGTGCAGGCTTGCGTTTCTTCCGTGATCGGGGTCGGGTCACCAGCGCTGTTGAGTTGCTGCTGGGCCGTCCCCTCCCGTCTAACTCCCTCTTAAATATAGCCAATGAGTTGGCCTCAACTACCTTCTGTGGCAGAGAATTCCACAGATCACAAACCAGCCTCCCTTCTATTGACTCCATTTTACCTCACGTTGCCTCGGCAAGGCCAGCAGCATAATCAAGGATGAGTCGCACCCTGTCCACTCCCTCTTCTCCCCTCTGGCAAAAGGTACAGAAGTGTGAAAACGCACACCTCCAGATTCTTCCCAGCTGTTATCAGGCAACTGAACCATCCTACCACAACCAGAGAGCAGTCCGGAACTACTATCCACCTCATTGGCGTTCCTCAGACTATCCTTGATTGGACTTTGCTGGCTTTACCTTGCACTAAACGTTATTCTCTTATCATGTGTCTACACACTGTAAATGGCTCGATTGTAATCATGAATTGTCTTTCCGCTAACTGGATAGCACGCAACAAAAGCTTTTCACTGTACCTCGCTACACGTGACAATAAAGTAAACTGAGGTTGGACAAATATGGAATGTTTTCTCTAAGCCTCAAAGGATGCAGGAGATCTGATAGCACATTAAAATCATGAGGGGACTAATTCCTCTCACAGGATGAAAATGTCAATATGAGGGACGCATAGCTTTAAAGTGAGGGAGAAAGCTTAAATGGGGTGTGCAGGGCAAGATTTTTTTTTAAACAGAGTTTTAAAACACACTGCCAGGGTGGTGGTGGAGGGAGACACAGTCAGCCTTTATTTTAGATAAACACATGGATATGGAGGGTGGATAACAGAGACAATGATTTGCTTATCTTGACATCCTGTTCAGCACATACATTGTGAACTGAAGGGTCTGTCCCTGGGCTGTTCTGTGTTAAATGGGATTAATGTTGATCGGTAAAGTATACAGCAGAGACATGGGGGGCTGAAGGTCCCATTTCTATGCTGTACCCCTGATGAGTGCAGCATCTGGCACCCAGCCTCTCACCACAGCTGCAATGCACGACCAGTGTTCTTTAGCTGCCCACACCATATACCAATCAACACCATGTCTAAAACTGAAAGCAACATAATCAAACACATCCCATTCCCAGCCATTCCTTCTCCTTGATCCCGTCAGGCAGAAGGTACTAAAGCTTGAAAGTGCGCACCAGACTCAGGAACAACTTCTCCCGCTCAGTTATCAGGCTTTTGAACGGTCCTTCCATAAGCTAGGGCAGTCTGATTCACCTCTACCCCCTTTGCAGACATTGGACTTTGTCAATGGAACTGATTTTCACTCTACCTTGCTCCAGATGCCAATAATAAACCTAAAACGAAGGGCATGGAGTTGTACAGTTTAAAAATACACAGGGGACTTGTATTTTAAAGATTTAATCCAACAATAACAAAAAAAACAATCATCCTTCTTTAGGTAAGCAAACCAAGTTTTATTGGCATGGCGAGAGGTTGCTGCAAAGACCAGACATAGCCCTTACTTAATCAGTCAGTCATGGTGGACAGACGAGGACTGAGTGTCACAGGTCCCAGGACATCCAGCAGGTCAACTCAGTTTACAGAACCAGTGGTCATCCCTTGTGAGTGAAGCTGCAGCAAGACGATGGCTGCTCGAGCTGCTGCAGAGTGGTGGCTGTTAGCTGACTGGGACTTGTGGCCTAGTTTAGCTATCTCAGCTGTCTTATTCTACAAGATATCAGATAGAAGTACAACAGCAGAGGGAAAAAAAAGGACAAATCCTCCTGTCAGGGACATTGATGTAGTAAGAGTTGTGAGCCCATCACTGATCAAAATGGTTAAAGAATGAATATAATTTGTTTTAAATAAATAGTTTAGAAATAGCATAGAAACAGCGTAGGCCCACCGACCATCCACCCTGGTCACACTAGTTCTATGTTATCTCACATTCTTATCCATCCCTGATACACCAGGGGCAATTTACAGAGGCCAATTACCCTCCAAATGGGACTCGCTTAGATGGGACATCTTAGTCAGCACAGAAGGCAGTTGAGGCCAGTTCATTGGCTATATTTAAGAGGGAGTTAGATGTGGCCCTTGTGGCTAAAGGGATCAGGGGGTATGGAGAGAAGGCAGGTACAGGATACTGAGTTGGATGATCAGCCATGATCATATTGAATGGCTGTCGGTGCAGGCTCGAAGGGCCGACTCCTGCACCTGTTTTCTGTTTCTATGTCAGTAGGGCCAAATGGCTCGTTTCCATGCCGTGCAGCTCTGACTAATCGTTAGGAGTAGTTGACAACTCTTGTTACCGCTGAATCATGCAAATGTCAGCATGGTTTAATGGACACTAGCCCACAATGGTACAGAAATTAGAAGACTACAAAATGCAGGAGGAACTTGGTGGGTCGGGCAGCATCTGTGTAGGGAAAGGACAGATGACACTCAAGGTCAGGACCATCCTTCACTACGCTCTGCGAGTATGCTTTGGGCTGAAATTGTCCCCAAAAGCAACTTAGACAAACTGCGGCTTCATTGCATCCAATAACTCGTTTACCCAATGCAATCCTGTGAAAGACATCCCAATATACAAATAAAAAATCAAAACAAAAAAAGCACAGTAAGCAGATATAATTTGGGTTTACAACAGTTGGCTTGTATCAGTCAGAGGAGATCTGCGCAATACATAAGAGACAGCTCCCTCTTATTAATAGAGTAACAAGGAACTGCAGATGCTGGTTTACAAAAAGACTCTAGATGCTGGAGTAACTCAGCAGATCAGGCACCGTCTCCAGAGAATGATGCAGTGGCGCAGTGGTAGAGATGCTGCCTCACTGCGCCAGAGCCCCGGGTTCGATCCTAACTGCAGGTGTTGTCTGTGCAGAGTTTGTAACCCCCCCCCCCCCCCTGCTGTAACCAAATTCTCTCCGGGTGCTCTGGTTTCCTCCCACACTCCAAAGATGTACTAGTTCGCAGGTTCATTGGCTTCAGTAAAATTGTAAATTATCCCTAGCATGCAGGATAGCGTTAGTTTAAGGCGGGGGGGGGGGGTGAGAAGAGGAAGAAACTGGGCGTGTATTCAAGTGGGCTGTTTCTGCACTGCCTCTCGAAAGTCTAAAACATGGTTAGGTGACATTTCTAAAGGGTCTGATGAATGTCATCTAACCATGCTTTCCAGAGATGGTGTCTGACCCACCGAGTTACTTCAGCACTTTGTGTCCCGATTACTAATGTGGCTCTTCACCACAACACATACATACACTCACAAAAACAAGCCTGAATCACCAAGATCACCAAACTTCAGGCATGAGCTTCTGGTCTTAATTCCAATTGAAAGGTGCAATTGGGGGAAAACATGATGCTGGTGATATATATATTTTTTTAAACAGATGTTAAGACCAACTTTGCTCAAAGAATCTGCCTGTGGTTTCAACTACTCTAGTAAGAAAACACAAAATCCCAATAAATATGAACAGGGCATACAAAACAAAAAGTGCATTTTGTTTATCCAAATGGCTGCAAAAAGCTGTTGGGAACAGATTCAACTAATGTTTCACTGTGTCTGGCCGCAGACGTCCCAAATTTCAGCAAAGCTTCTGCAAGTAAAGGTTTAATTGCTCCATTGTCAGTACATAGGACAATTAAACACTCTTGACATCAGCAGGGTGTATAGACTGCACCAAAAGCAAGCAGTGGCTGAGATCAGCATGTTAAGATACTCTGTCGGATTCAGTCTAGGGATTAGATTCTCAGTCAGAGGGAACACAATAAATACAAGCATCAAATGAAGAGGGGAGGGGGGGATGATATAAAACAGGGATTATACCACAACCTGTGCGAGTGGTATACATGTATTACGCCTGGTTGCCACCACTTGTTTCACCTACTTGCCCGTCAGCTGAATGATTTGACCACCATTCAGATGTGGCATCTTATTTCAGTTGGGAGTGGGTGAGGGAGATTCTTTTAAGAGGGGGAAGTTCCTAAATGTATTTTAAAGGTAATCTTTGCCAGATAGACAGGGCAGCACAGTGGCAGAGCAAGCAGAGCCACTCCCTCACAGCACCAGTAGATCCTGACCTTTGGCACTGTGTGTGTGGAGTTTGCACATTCTCCCCGTGACCGCGTGGGTTTCCTCCGGGCGCTCTGGTTTCCTCCCGCGTCCCAAAGACGTGCGGGTTTGCAGTCGAATTGGCCTCTGAACTTTCCCTGGTGTAGGGAGTGGATGAGAAAGTGGGATAACAGACCAAGTGTGAATGGGTAATCGATGGTGAATGGACTTTGTGGGCTGAAGGACTGGTTTCCATGCTGTATCTCAAAACTAAACCAAGATGGTGTTGAACTGTAATGGTCAAAGTGCAGGCACGTGAAGTCACGTCTCTTCAGCTCCCGGCATCTATATCCTGAGTGTCAGGCAACTTTGGTTTGGGCACGCTGACAAAACATTTCACATGTGTACGTTGAGTCACACTTTGTCCTGCAATGGTACTCGGCTTGGCCTTCAGGCAGAGTGGACTATGCCACATTGCATCCATGAGCACAGGCCACAGATACATGGAAAGAATGGTGGAGATCTGGAATAAAGGTATCCAAGGGGTGATGCAACACAGAAGGGGTGGTGGAGGCAGCATAGAAAGAGCTCAGGGAAACAATGCCAAGGTCGAGCCTGCAGCCTTTGCCAACACCAGCGGGAGTCTCCCTGATACTGGGGAATGGAGACCTGAAACAATGGCAGGAGTAGGACATCACACATTGTGCGAACAATCAGAAGCATCTGCCAGTAGTTGAGGCAGGTGCAATAACAGCATTAAAAAAACATTTGGACAGGTACATGGATAGGAAAAGTTTAGAGGGATATGGAGTGAATGCAAGCAAATGGGACGAGCATGGATGGGGCACCCTGGTCAGCATAGATGAGTTGGGCAAAAGAGCCTGATTCTGTGCTGCATGACCAACTGGGAAATTGTATAATTCACCATGGAAACGTTCTCTCAGCTCATTTCAGGCCAAAATTCAACGCAGAACCCTCAACTTCAATTCTAATCAAAACCAAAACATGTTTCTTTAATAGTTGGTGCAAAGAACAAAAATATATTTTAGTAGCATACTCATTAAAAGGATTTATTGTACAACAATTTGTATTTTTGTAAACCAAAAAATTGTAGAAAGGACTGAACAGGACGAGACAGCAAGGCTCTGCTCATGTTAGAGCTCTAGTCCAGAAGTGTAACCCAGCCAGAGTAAAACCAGGTGGCCGTCTAGTCTGATGACCTGGAAGAACCAGCTGAAAGGTGAACCGCCCTGTCGGATGAAGGAGGCAGAGAGATTAGCAGAAAGCACAACCACTTCAGAAGCAGAACGGCGTAATGATAAATCTGTTGTTTGGAAGTGAGATCTGCTCCAGACTGTTAGCACCAGCCACTTTCCCCACCAGCAGTGCAAGTTGCCACTCAGTAAGCTCTGCTGAGGCCCCAGGAAGTCAGTGGCGTGCCGACTCAGTGAGCGGTGTCTCAATGGGATGGATCCTGGACAATGTTTGTGGCCTGCCAGGGACTAGTCGTACCCTGATCCATGGAACACCAGGGAGCGCACACTTGATGCTTGCACGAGAAACGCCGTTGACCTTGCTTGCTCACTGTGTTTCACACTGAGCTTGTTGACACCAGATGAAGGCCAGCAATGGAGACCACACTCGGAGATCCATCCGCCCCTGCAGTGCTGGAATAAGCCACTCCAGAACAAAACAAGGCCCGCAAAGCTTCAGGTACAATTCCTCTTGGAAGCCACAGGTTAGAGGTTTTAACGCCTGAGATTTAAGTGCTGGTCTCACATTCAGCTCCATAGAAGCAGTCAGTCTGAAGGTTGAAGGAAGCAGATGGTGTTGCAGGGAAGGTGATCGGTGTGGCGCTTAGACACACACCGTTTGGTACCTAAGGGGAGAGGGAATGTCAATGCATAGTTCTCAGAACCCTGCCTACCAAACTTGTGCCTTCTCTTACCCCAGCACTTGTAGACAGTTCCTGCTCATCGCCCAACTAGCGTCTCCACCTCCTTCCTCTCCCCCTCACATGCCTCTATTTCCATTATCTGATCAGAGTGGATAGGATGCAAAACAAAGCTTTTCACTGTACCTTGATAAAGCTAAACCTTTAATCTGCCTGCACCGATCACCCACCTGCCTCCATCTCACAATTCCACCCCTTCCATCTCCCCAGGTTTTATCTGTCCATTGCCCTTCACCTCTCCAGTCTACCAATCACCCACTGGCCCATCTCACCACCCGACTCTCCTCTTTATACTTGCTATCTTTCCTCTAGTCTTAGTCCTGATGCAGGATTTCAACCAGTGACCCCGATAGATGCTGCTTGACCCGTCGAGTTCCTCCAGCAGATTGTTTGTCCCACTCGAGTCCAACATCCAGTACATGACGCAAACCAGCCTCCTCCACGACCACCAAAGCACCACCCCCCATCACACTTCACTCTGCTGTGGGAAAGCAGCCGATATAATCAAGGACCACTCTCATTCCCACTTCTCCACTCGCACATTGGGCAGAAGATAAAGAAACATTAAAGCACCAGATACAGGAACAGCTTCTTACCCATTGTTATCAAGCCACTGTACATTCCTCTCAAGCTCGGATGCAGTTCTGATCTCCCAACCGACCTCATTGTGGGCCTTGCACTTTTCTTTTTTAATCTGCACTCTCTGTAACTATTGCTGTGATCCTATATTCCATTTATAGCTAATAAACTAATCCAGACAACATTCTGGTGAACCTCTTCTGCATCCTCTCCGAAGAATGGTCGCATTGGAGGCAGTTCAAGAGATTCCTCAGGCAAATTCTTGGGAAGAGGGTTGTCCTATCAAGTTTGTATCTGTATTCTTTGGTGTTTTGAAGAATGATGGCAAGCTTATTCAAAGATCCTAATGGGGCCTGACAGATGGGATGTTTTCACTACTGGAAGAGCCTCAAACAAGGGGACCTAGTTAGAAGGGGACCTAGTCTGAAGAAGGGTTTCGCCCTGAAACGTTGCCTACTTCCTTCGCTCCATAGATGCTGCCTCACCCGCTGAGTTTCTCAAGCATTTTTGTCGACCTAGTTAGAAGACACTGAGTCAATCATTTAGAAACTGGGTAGAAATGTCTTCTCACAGAGGCAAATGAATCTCTGGAATGCTCTGCCCTAGCAGAAGCTAGATCAAGTATTTAAAGAGCTGGTCGATCGAGGAACAGAGGGGTATAGAGGAGTGCAAAAGGAGTCGAGGCCAGCACAGATCAGCCACAATTGTATTAAACGGAGGGATAGGCTTGAAGAGCCTATAACCTAGTTGCACTTCTATTCTCTGATGTTTGTGCGAGTGACAAACAATATGCATGGACACTTGCCCGGTTTAATCAGCAGAATTCCCACACTGTATCAGTGTTGGGAATACAATTAACTCAACGTCACTGGACCAGGCTGGAGGAGAGCTGGTTAGACAATGTTCCCAGATGGTGATTAGCAGACAAATAATCCTCCACTACAAGGTTACATTTGACTGTAAAATCACTCACTAACCCAGACACAACTAATTTGATTATGCAAACCGCCTCTCCTCCCAGGCTTCGACGCTTGTGTGCCAGGATTAATCTCTGGTCCTGGAAGTACACGCAGCCCGTTTTAATGGCTCAAGGATGGGACAAACCTGGTCTCTTCCAAGGCCTCTGCTTCATCCTCATCCTCCTCGTCTGGATCCTGATCCAGGGACTCCTCATTGTCCAGGTCCATGTCAAAGTTGTTGCTGATTTCAGTGCACTGACTGTACAAGTACCCACTGCAAGCCAAGGTTCAAAGTCAGCTGATGTTAGTGCTCAATTTTAGCAAGTATACACCCTAGAACATAGTCAGTCTTTCTGCCCGATTTGTCCATGTCAACCAAGATGCCTTATCTGAACTACAACTTCTGCCCTCATATGGCCTCTTTGAACTTTTCCCATCCATGTACCCATCCAAATGTGATTGTACTCGATTCAACTACCTGCCCTGGCGGCTGCTCCACTTGCTTTCCACACCCTCTGAAAAAGTTCAGGGTGCTATTAAATTTCTCTCCACCCCCCCCACATTTAGCCTATGCACTCTGGAAAATAAGATATCGCATTCACTCTATCTATCCCCTCATGATTTTATACACTTTAAGATCACCCCTCAGCCTTCTGAGCTCCAAGGAACAAAGTCCTAGCCTGTCTAACCACTCACTATACCTCAGGCCTTTGTGTCCTGGCAACATCCTCGTAAATTTACCCTGCAATCTCTCCAGCTTAATATCCTTCCTACAAAAGGGAGATCAAAACTGAACGCAACACTCAAAATGCGGCCTCACCGACTTCTACAACTGTGACGCAACACAGCTTCTATACCCAATAAGTTAATTGAAGGCAGCCTTTGGCCACCCTATCGACCGCACTTAAGGAACTATACACCTGCATTCCTAGATCCCTCAGCTCCACAGCACTTCAAAACCTTGTTATTCACTGTGAAGCACCTGCCCTGGTTTGACCTACAAAATGCAACACCTCACATTTATTTGCCTTATAAACACCATGAACCATTTCTCGGCTGATCAAGATGGCGCAGCAATTTTTGGCAACCATCCTCACTGTGTACGGTACCAACCACTTGTGCGTCATCTACAAATTTACAAATCCTGACTTGTACGTTTGTATCCAAATAGTTGATAGAAACTAAACAGCAATAGGCCCAGCACTGATCCCAGAGGCACACCACTAGTCACAGGCCTCCTGTCTGTAAAATATACTTCCACCATCACCCGGTTTCCTTCCCTAAAGCCAATTTTCTATCCAGTTGGCTCGCTCGACCTGGATCCCACATGATCCAACCCAAGGATTTGTCCACATAATTTAGATAGGCTTTGACAATCCAGTGATGACTGGCAATTCTTTTATCCCCAGCTTTAGATTCCCCAGCCACATTAGTAAAATTCTAACTCTAATCTCCTACATCCTAGACATCCAATGCTGGTGAGTACTTTAACCAACACACCTGTGATTGACAGAAATACACTAGTACGCAGTTCAACGCTTTTTAGTCTTAGGGAAAGTTTTTTTTTGTTACAGAAGGTGATGGATGCCTAGAAGTGTTGGCAGATATAATAGCGGCGTTTAAGCAGGCTTTAAATAGGTACATGGATATGCAGGGAATGGAGGGATATGGAGCACCTACAGGTAGAGGAAACTAGCTTAACTTGGCATCACATTCTGCATACACAATGCGGGCCGAAGGGCCTGTACCTGAGCTGCACCGTCCTGTTCCAAGTCTTCTAATGCCTCTATTTCCCCCTAATCACAAGGTGGTGGGAGCACATCTCTGGCCCAGAGGGCTGATGACTGGATCAGAGTCCAGCCTTTTCCAGTCATATAGCTTGGAAACACGTCCTTCAGCCCATCATCTGTATGCCGACCATCTACACCAATTACCAGCACTGGATCTGCAGCCTTCCCTGCCTTGGAGATTCAAGTGTCAATTGTGTACTCGGCCTCAGAAGAGGCAGTGTAATCAGACTCTGGGTGGGACAAATCCCTGCAGATTGCACACAGACCAGACTCCCCACTATCCACTCCATCTACACTTCACGCTTTCACGGGAATGCAGCCAACATAATCAAGGACCACTCACCATTCTCTCTTCTCCCTATTCCCATAGGGCAGAAGATACAAAATCCTGAAAGCACGTGCCACCAGATTCAGGAACAGCAGCCTCCCTGCTGTTACCAGACTACTGGATGGTCCCGCCATAAACTAGCATGTAGTCCTGGCATTGCAGACTGGACTTTTTCTTTGGGACTGTTACACTACGATGCCGACAAACTACATTCTGCACTCTGGTACTTTTCGCTTTGCACCACCTGTTGTACTGTGCATGGCTTGTGCCAGCATCATGTGCGTAGGAAAGAGCTGAAGATGCTGGATTAAATCGCACCCATTCCTTCTCTTCAGAGTCGCTGCCTGTCCCGCTCAGTTACTCCAGTGTGTCTACCTCCAGTGCTAGCATCATATCTCTGATGGCTTCCACTGGCGTCACTGCCTCCCCTCAACATGCTGCGGATACAAACAGCACAGACCACTCATACGGGAACCTCACCTGACGGAGCGATAAGTGAAAAATACAATCCTCTTCAGCCTCTTGTTGTGGAAGAAATAGTTGAACGACCAGAGGCTGCCCTCTTCTCCATAAGGATCACAGTCCAGATCAGGGTTGTAGCTGAAATAAAGATCACAGAACATTTAATAACAAGCTAGTGTAAGAACAGCACAGAATGGGCTCTTCATGCCTACCTATACTAACTGTACGTGCCTGCATTAATTCCATGTCCCTTCACACCCTGCTCATTCCAGTACCTGGCCAGATTCCTCAACTGTTCCCGCCAGCACATTATTCCTCAGATATGGGGCTCAATATGTCATGATTCAGGTATTTTGTGTTTTTTAATGACTGTTGGCATATTAATTTCCCTCCTGGGATAAATAAAGTTCTATCGTATCAATGTTGTTGTACACCAGGATACAACTACACCCTCTCCTGAACTCATGGCTTCCATGTCCTTCTGCACAGTAAATACAGACAAGACATATTCATTCCAAGACCTCCCCCATGGCTTCACATTTCACCACGCTGGGACCCATTCTCTCCCTGGCTACCTTTTATTTAAATTCATGATTCTGCAAATATTTTACTCAGTGAACTTGTATACTTGTAGAATGTAATAACAAACACATAGCCAAAGGTTAACAGCAACCAGAGGGATCCTGGTACATGGTATCTTGCACATAATTACATCTGGAATAAGCCTCAAAACAGAGCCTCCTGCAGCACAGCGTGTCCTGGTATTGACACGTTGAGTTCTTTCTGCTCTGATGGACGGACAAGACTAACCAGGTGCTGCCAACTCCCAGTCTAGAAGCAGGCTGAATGGGAAACGGAAAATACCAGTCTGAAAGTGTAGGAAGGAACTGCAGATGCTGATTTAAACCGTAAACACAAAATGCTGGAGTAATCAGCGGGTGAGGCAGCATCTCTGGAGAGAAGGAATGAGTGACGTTTCTTCAGACTGATGTCAGGGGAGTGGGCGGGACAAAAGGCACACCATGCTGCCTTCTCCCAGTCTGGAAGGTGGCAAACTGCGCTGCCATCTCCCAGTCTAGAAGCAGGCGCACAGTGCTGCATTCTTCCAGCCAGGCGAATGATCGGATCGAGTGCAGTTGAACGAGTCGGCGACAACTCTGTATGTGACAATCTTAAACTAAACAGTTAATTCCAGATTACCTGTAGATGTCACACTCGGAGAGAGAGATCTCTTCATCAACAGCATCCCACAGCTGAGGCTTCAAAGTGTTAAACTCTTCTCCCACAGCAGAAACCAGGCTGGTGTTCACAGCATTCACCACCTGAATGTATAAAGTACATGGGTAAGAGAAACCATTGGAAGCAGAGCCAACCAAAATTGAAACTGACCCTTCAGCTCAAGTCGCCCATGCCCACCAAGATGCCGTATCTAAGCTAGTCCCATTTGCACACGTTTGACCCATATCCCACTAAACCCTTCCTCTCCATGTACCTGCCCAAATGTTTTAAATGTTGTGATAGTTATCTTGTGGTGGCACCGGGCGGTGGTCCACGCACTACACATAACCTTCAGCTCTTGGGGGGGGGGGTCACATGTCCTGGTGACGAGAGGTAGGGGGTCACGGTGTGGGCACGGGTGCCCCTAGGGAGTACTTAAGGTGTTAATCGCGCGCGCACGAGGTTGGTGAGTGAGGAGGATTAGTGTAGCAATAAAGGACAGTATTTTCGGACAAACTTCGTGTCTGCCTCATTCTTTAACGGACAACTCCGTCCGCTACAATCTGCACTTTATCTGCTGCAGTAACTCTATAACACTATATTCTGCACTCTGGTGTTTTCCATTTGCACTATCCATTTTGTACAGTGCATTCAGAAAGTATTCAGACGACTTCACTTTTTCCACATTTTGTTACGTTACGGCCTTATTCTAAAATGGATTAAATCCATGTCTTATTATCATCAATTTACACGCAATACCCCATAATAAAGCAAAAACAAGTAATTAAAAAGAAATAACTGAAATACCACATTTACATAAGTATTCAGACCCTTTACTCAGTACTTTGTTGGGGCACCTTTGGCAGCGATTACAGCCTCAAGTCTTCTTGGGTATAACACTACAAGCTTGGCACACCTGTATTTGGGTAATGTATCCCATTCTTCTCTGCAGATCCTCTCGAGCTCCGACAGGTTGGATGGGGAGCGTCGATGCAGAGCTATTTTCAGGTCCAGAGATGATCGGTCGGGTTCAAGTCCGGGCTCTGGCTGGGCCACTCAAGGACATTCACAGACATGTCATGAAGCCACCCCTGCTTTGTCTTGGCTGTGTGCTTAGGGTCGTTGTCCTGTTGGAAGGTGAACCTCCACTTCAGTCTGAGGTCAAGAATGCTCTGGAGCAGATTTTTATCAAAGATCTCTCTGTACTTTGCTCCATTCATCTTTCCCTCGATCCTGACTAGTCTCCCAGTTCCTGCCGCTGAAAAACATCCCCACAGCATGATACTGCCACCACCATGCTTCACCGTAGGTATGATATTGGCCAGGTGATGAGCAGTGCCTGGTTTCCTCCATACGTGACGCTTGGCAGTCCAGGCCATAGAGTTCAATCTTGGTTTCATCAGGCCAGATAATCTTGTTTCTCATGCCTCTTGGCAAACTCCAAGCAGGCGGTCAATAGACATTACACAATAGGTGCAGGAGTAGGCCATTCGGCCCTTCGAGCCAGCACCGCCATTCAATGTGATCATGGCTGATCATCCCCAATCAGTACCCCGGTCCTGCCTTCTCCCCATATCCCCTAACTCCGCTATCTTTAAGAGCCCTATCTAGCTCTTTCTTGAAAGTATCCAGAGAACCGGCCTCCACCGCCCCAAGGCAGTGAATTCCAGACTCACAACTCAGTGTGAAAAAATGTTTCCTCATCTCCATTCTAAATGGTTTACTACTTATTCTTAAACTGTGGCCCCTGGTTCTGGACTCCCAAACGTCGGGAACATGTTTCCTGCCTCTAGTGTGTCCAAGCCATTAATAATCTTATATGTTTCAATAAGGTCCTCGCTCATCCTTCTAAACTCCAGAGTATACAATCCCAGTCGCTCCATTCTCTCAGCATATGACAGTCCCGTCATACCAGGAATTAACCTTGTAAACCTACGCTGCACTCCCTCAATAGAACGCATGTCCATCCTCAAATTAGGGGACCAAAACTGCACACAATACTCCAGGTGTGGTCCCACTAGGGCCCTGTACAACTGCAGAAGGACCTCTTTACTCAACTCCTCTTGTTATGAAGGCCAACATGCCATTCGCTTTCTTCACTGCCTGCTGTACCTGCATGCGTACTTTCATTGACTGATGAACAAGGACCCCCAGATCCTGTTGTACCTCTCCTTTTCCCAACTTGACACCATTGAGATAATCTGCCTTCCTGTTTTTGCAACCAGTGGATAACCTCACATTTATCCACATTAAATGGCATCTGCCCACTCACACAACTTATGCAAGTCACCCTGCATTCTCATAGCATCCTCCTCACATTTCACACTGCCACCCAGCTTTGTGTCATCTGCAAATTTGCTAATGTTACTTTGAATCCCTTCATCCAAATCATTGATGTATATTGTAAATAGCTGCGGTCCCAGGACCGAGCCTTGCGGTACCCCACTAGTCACTGTTTGTCTGCCATCCAATTTTCTATCCATGTCAGCACTCTACAACCAATACCATGTGCCCTAATTTTGCCCACTAATCTCCCATGTGAGACCTTATCAAATGCTTTCTGAAATTCCAGGTACACTACATCCACTGGCTCTCCCTTGTCCATTTTCCTAGTTACATCCTGAAAAAGTTCCAGAAGATTAGTCAAGCATGGTTTCCCCTTCGTAAATCCATGCTGACTCGGACCGATCCTATTACTGCTATCCAAATGTGCGGCTATTTCATCTTCTATGACTTCAGCATCTTCCCCACCACCAATGTCAGGCTAACTGGTCTATAATTCCCTGTTTTCTCTCTCCCGCCTTTCTTAAAAAGTGGGATAACATTAGCTACCCTCCAATCCAAGGGAACTGATCCTGAATCTATAGAACATTGGACAATTATCACCAATGCGTCCACGATTTCTAGAGGCACTTCCTTAAGTACCCTAGGATGCAGACCATCAGGCCCTGGGGATTTATCAGCCTTCAGTCCCATCAGTCTATCCAACACCATTTCCTGCCTAATGTGGATTTCCTTCAATTCCTCCGTCAGCCCAGATCCTCTGGCCACTAGTACATCAGGAACATTGTTAGTGTCCTCTTTAATGAAGATGGATCCAAAGTACCTGTTCAACTCATATGCTATTTCCTTGTTCCCCATAATAAATTCACCTTTTTCCAGTCTTCAAGGGTCTAACTTTGGTCTTAACTAATTTTTTCCTCTTCACATACCTAAAGAAGCTTATACTATCCTGCTTTATATTCTTGGCTCTTACCTTCGTACCTCGTCTTTTCTCCCCGTATTGCCTTTTTAGTTGTCTTCTGTTGCTCTTTAAACATTCCTCAATCCTCTTGCTTCCCGCTCATCTTTGCTATGTTGTACTCTTTTATTTTTATACTGTCCCTGACCTCCCTTGTCAGCCACGGTCGCCCCTTACTCCCCTTGGAATCTTTCTTCCTCTTTGGAATGAACTGATCCTGCACCTTCTGTGTTATTCCGAGAAATATCTGCCATTGTTGTTCCACTGTCATCCCTGTTAGGGTTTCTTTCCAGTCAGCTTTGGCCAGCTCCTCCCTCAGGGCTCCATAATCCCCTTTGTTCAACTGTAACACTGACACCTCAACCTCAAGTTCCCATATCAAATCTGGTTCATTGCCTTTTAATGAGGAGTAGCTTCCATCTGGCCACTCTACCATAAAGGCCTGATTGGTGGAGTGCTGCAGATATAGTTGTCCTTCTGGAAGGTTCTCCCATCTCCATAGAGGAACTCTGGAGCTCTGTCTGAGTGACCATTTGGTTCTTGGTCACCTTCCTGACCAAGGCCCTTCTCCCCCGATTACTCAGTTCGGCCGGGCGGCCAGCTCTATGAAGAGACCTGGTGGCTCCAAAGTGCTTCCATTTAAGAATAATGGAGGCCACTGTGCTCTTTGGGACCTGCAATGCTGCAGAAATTGTTTTATACCCTTTCCCAGATCTGTGTCGACATAATCCTGTCTCAGAGGTCTACGGACAATTCCTTCGTCTTCATGGCTTGGTTTTTGCTCTGACATGCGCTGTCAACTGTGGGACCTTATATAGACAGGTGTGTGCCTTTCCAAATCATGTCCAATCAATTTAATTAACACTGGTGGACTCCAATCAAGTTATAGAAACATCAAGGATAATCAATGGAAACAGGATGAACCCAAGTTCAATTTGTGTCATAGCACAGGGTCTGAATACTATGTAATGTGATATTTCAGTTATTTATTTTTTTAATTACTGCAACCATTTCTAAACACCCGTTTTAGCTTCTTCATTCTGGGGTATTGCGTGTAGATTAATGATTAAAAAAAAAAGAATTTAGTCCATATTAAAATAAGGCTGTAACGTAACAAAATGTGGAAAAAGTGAAGGGGTCTAAATACTTTCTGAATGCATTGTGTGGCTTGATTGCACTCATGTATAACATGATTTGACTGGATAGCGTGTCAACATTTTCACTATATCTCAGTACACGTAACATTAAACTAATACCAATGGCCTCAATCATTAACAGAATTGAGAGCTGGAGTCAGGTTACTGCTGTGATAGCAAGGACCAGCAAGATCCATCTGGTCCGATATCTTGGACCAGTTTGCTCACTATGACCAATCATGCTGTCCAGTCTTTGCAAATAATGCTGATCCCCAGCTTCAGGCAGCAGAGGTTAACGAGAACAGCCCAAGATGGAAACAGGCCGGGGCAACATGAAGCTACTTTACAAACCGCTGCAACATTACACCGCCACAGCCTGAACTGTTGGATCCGAGCATCTTTTCCACAATTGGTTACATCTACTTACCCAGTTCAAGCTGGGCTCTTTGCTAAACTCGTGGCTTTTTGCCGTGCTGAAGTCATAATCGGGGCGGAACGATGCATTGAGCGTTGCAATCAGGTAGAAGAGCGTCTTGCGGCTACACTTGTCACAGAGCGGCCCCTCTCCTTCGTCCCCACTTTGGCTCTTGCTCAAACTGGAGTAGAGAACAGACTGTTAAGTTAGTCACATCAACTTGCCACAAAGCATTGACAATTATTTAAATGAGCCACTAAGCCCTGTGAGTGCCAACAAAATGATCTTTATATGGCCTCACATTCCAGGAGGACATCTGAAATAGTGATGCACCTGTCATAGTGCTGTACAGCATTGAACCAGGCCATACAGCCCACCTTGTCCATGCTGACCAAATTGGCATACTGGGCTAACGTCATTTGCTTGCATTTGGCCCACAGCTCTCTAAACATTTCCTATTTGTATATCTGTCCAAATGGCCTCTTCCTCTGGCAGCTCATTCCAGATATGGGCACTGATTAGATTGGTCTCAGTGACAATTTTTTTTTACAACCAGGAACAGTTTTTCTGAGTGAAGAGAAAGTAACGACTTAATTTACTATAGATTGAACACAGAGCACGGCGGGGAATAACATTGGGTCATTTTGTACTGAAGACAGAAATCTGACATTTGGGAAGGGTCTGGTCTTCGAGGAAGAGTTAGTTCACTTACCGGTTTGGGCTTACTCCAGTGGTCTGAGGTGGGGAAAGAGCTTCTAGGACATGTGGCTGTCCATCCTGGCAGAACTGTTTAAACATCTGCTTGTCATCTCCTGCCATTTTACAGGAATAACTCTCTATCCTTTAGGGGGGAAAAAAAAAATCATAAACACGTTAACAAGTATGACAGCTATTCCATTTTCTTAGATCTCCATCCCTTTCCTCTCCCGATGGGCTCGGAGGAAGAACAATGCTAGTTTTAATAGGCTCACAGGAGCAGGCAGGACCTGCCTCACTGAAGATAAGACTGGGCTTAAATCCACATCTCAGTCACTGACGGAAAACATGTTCAGTGGAAAAAATCAAATCCATCCAAATGTAGATCTTGAATCTGAGAACATGGACAAAATAGTGAAACACTTACAGCTTAAACTAAAAATAGTATAACCAAAAAAGACCAACTTGAATTAAAGTTCCCAATGAATGAGCAGGCATCATCATCGACGGTCACTCGAAACGAGTATGACTGTCCTCTCGTGGAGGACGCCTGTGCGTGACTTTGTTTAACGTGGGGAGACTGGTGCACAGACAGCCACCACATGGTCCTTGACAGATCTGGGTCAGGATCCAGTGGCATGGAGTCCAAGACGACCGGTGACCCTTTTCTGCTGCAGCCTTCATCCGCCTTCCCAGCTGTTGTGACGCTCCACTAAAGTCAGCCATCATCCTCCGCCTGTTCCACCGTTGAGGGCTTAGTTGGATTGCTCTTTGTCAGAGACCTCCCCCTCGACCTTACCGCCATGGGTGACCCTACCAGGAGCATAGCTCCAGACGGCATCGCTCTCAGGATCTCAGGACCACACAAGCTTCTCCACCACGACACGGTGACAATCCACGGAGAAGTACGAGCAGGCATAACAAAGAGTTGTTTTCCACAGCATGAATGTGGATAGGACCCAGAGAGAGAGCACTTGGTGGAAGGAGTCAGAGGAAGGAAGTTGCTTTGTTCAGACTGGTGGCCAGTGACTGGAGGCAGGGATCAGGGCTGGGCCCACTGCTATTTGTCATCCACCAATAACCTGCAAATGTTCTATGACAACTGTTATTCACGGGACTCACACGTTCCCCTTCTCCTGATAGAATATTGGTTAAAAATAATTATTTTGGAATTTTACTTGTCAAGGGCATTTCATGGGCTCTTTTTGGCCTCTTACTCTCCTTACATTCTCTCCTACACCGAGGGAACCAGCCCCAAATACCCCCCCCCCCCCCCCAAATGCTTCCTTTACTCCCTGATCAAACCTTCAATATCCGTTGTAATTTGTTGTCCCCATCTTGCTGTCTTTGTATTTTACCTTTAGAGGAACATGTTGACCCTGAACGCTAACTCTTTCGTTCACAAGCATCTGCTCCCAATCCACTTTGCCAGGTCTTTTCAAAGCCATGAATGCAACCATCCCCCATTCGGAACCAACCTTGTTCCTTTCCACGACCACCTATGGTACGATTACAAATACTCGACTTGACCAGGTGTAGAGAACACAGACTGGCTGCATCACGGCCTGGTTCAGCAACCCAAACACCCCTGAACGAAGGGGGCTACAGAGTGGTGGACACTCTTCAGCCCACCACAGCCACTGACCTCCCCACCATCCACGAGATCCACAGGAGACCTGGGACTGTTTTTCCAAGACAGACCTTTTCCTGCTTGTCAATTTCAAATTTTTAAACAGGTCTGTCGTTCCCCATCAAAACTGCGCTATGATCATATCTGTCCATGTAATAGAATAGCGTTCCTTAATTCATCCATCTTATTATATCCAATTCATGTTATAGAATGCAAATGCACTGAGGGAGAGTGGTGAAAGAAAGACTGACAGCATATATGAAGCAGAGATGAGCACACAAATGACAGCAGAAGGTGACAGACAAAACACCAGGAAGTGGGATTAATACAGTCTGCTGGTCAGCACGGCCTCTGGGCTGAGAGGCCCAACCTGCGCAAAGACTGTACTGCTGCACTGAAGTCAAATTCCATGACAGATGTCTGCCTTTGTTGATGTAGTCTGTGTTGACCTCAGTCAAATCATGGGTCTTATAGCCAATGGGCAGAGTTACACAGAGGCACATTGGTAGGAAACCTTCGGCATTTGAACTATCAGCTAGCCGTCAGGTGTTGAGACAGAGCAACTTGCATGACTACAGACTGTGGATACATATACACACAGCTTAGTGAACACAACTCAAAGATAAACATTGTCAAAAGTCATGGAAAAAATTTGAAATTAGGGAAAATATTGAGTTGGGGACGAAAACAAGGCTTGAGAACTAGTATAAGCGTTTACTCAAACTAAATGGACCACAGTTTTTAATCACCATATTCAAATAATGAACAAAAGAACTGCTTTAAAAGATTTAATTGCAGAATGATAGTCTTCTCTTCGCTAAGGTTTCAAAATAATCTGCAAATGCTTGATTGCAAACAAAGGCGAGTACTGGAGTAACTCAGCGGGTCACGCAGCATCTCTGAAGACCATGGATAGCGACAGTTCCGGTCAGGTCCCTTTCTAAAGATTGATGGCCACAACCTGAAATGCCAGGTATCCACGATCTCCAGAAATGCAGCCTGACCTTCCGAGTTACTGCCTTTTTTTCAAAACTTTCTACAAAGTTTGAAGAGTTCAGACACATCCACACACACACCCAGTGTACATTTAACATTGACGTGGACATCAATTAGTTAATCTCTACTGCCAGCTTAAATTGTAACCGAGGGTTAGTTTAAATGTAAATTATTCCACACTGTTAATGATGTTCATTCTAAGCCAGAGGGAGACACTTTTTGCTCAAGATTGCAGCACCTGCAAAGTGTTGAAGAAACTCAGGTCAGGCAGAATGAAGGGCCCCAACCCAAAACAGCTGTCCATTCCCGCCACACATGCTGCCTGGCCCACCGAGATGCTCCAGTACGTTTTTTTCCTCCCCAAGTCACTTTCTTCAACCAGTGCAGTCTGTAAAGAGTTTCCAATGTTATCCCTGAGTTGGCGAAATATTCAGGACATGCAATGGGTAATCCTCATCTCTGCACACCAACCTTTGGCATTATAAACAATACATGGTTTAGATCGATTTGGCCAAACTAGTGTAGGTGGGGCACGTTGGTTGGCACGAACAAGCTGAGCCAATTTGTTCGTTTGCACACAGTACAACAATTTCAAGCTTGGCAGATGCTATGAAGTAAACTTGGCAAGATGCCAAAATGTACCTTTATGCAAAGTGCCATCACTATGCACTGAGGGAGAGAGTGTTTCGTACAAGGGATAGATTGGTAATCAAGCAGGCTGCATTAGTAGTGACCAGTGAACAATGGGTCATCACATGCTGTGCCTTGGTTGAGCCATCTAATGACAGTGACACATTAGATGGCGAGTCACTTGCTGCAAAATACTATCAGTAAACAAAATATCAAACATTTAGATAGACTTCCACTTCTAGCTAACAACTAGTTATCTACAATTCAGAAGCATTTGTCCAGAAAAAGGAAAGTTAAGGACAAAGATAAGCCCAGGTTTATATTTAGGTTAATTACCCATTCTAACTGCACGTTCTGATAAACCTCACAGGAAGTGGATGAGCCAGAAACAGCATTGCACTCACTTATGTAGAGATATACAATTATACAAACTGAGTGACCAGCCGATTGCATGCTCATAATATGCCACCTTCCCCATGTTCCTGCCAAGAATATTTCCTTGCTCAAGCATTTAGTCATTCAAGTGAGATTTGGAAAGCTGAAAAGGTGCTACTGGCTCCATTAGTGGCTGAAAAAGTACAAAGCTAAAATGTATGGAATTATTTTTTAATTACAGAAAGCCATGAACATACAGCACAGAAGCAAGCCCTTTGGCCCAACGAGTCTATGCCGACCAAGTAGGCATTCAGGGCCAGTCCCATGTGACTGCATTTGGTTCATAGCCCTTTAAACCCTTCCTATCCAACTGTCTCTTGATAATTTAGTTTTATCTGTTTCTATAGCTTTCTCTGGCTGTTCATTCCAGATACTGACTATCCTCCGAGTGAATAAGCAAACCACTGGATGTCGGGAGTCAGTGTTTAATTGTGACCGGAGCAATGAAAGTCTTGTTTGCTGCAGCATTACAGACAATGCAATACAAATATAATATAAACTAGCAACACTAGGCAACAGGACCATATTAGTGCCAACTAAAGTACATAGTGAAACCTAAATAGAGTCCAGAGCAGATTGTTGCTGTGGTTCGGGTGATACAAAGCCTGATGGCTACTGGGAAGAAGCCGTTCTTGGACCTGGTGGTCACAGTTGTCAGCCTCCACTTCCTTCCTGGCAGCTAGATGTGCGGCCAGGGTGGTGTGGATCTTTGCTTTGAGACATCATCACCTGTAAATCCCTTTGATGGTGGAGAGGTCAGTATTTGTAATGGACTGGGCAATGCCAACTCTGTAGCCTCCTTCACTCATGGGTGATCAAGTTGCCAAATGGGGTCACGGTAAGAGCGTTCACATCGCGACTAAACTTTCCACCACCACGTACAAGAAGCGACAAGACAGACACCATTGTATGCAGATGCCGAGA
Source organism: Amblyraja radiata (assembly GCF_010909765.2). Taxonomy (NCBI): domain Eukaryota; kingdom Metazoa; phylum Chordata; class Chondrichthyes; order Rajiformes; family Rajidae; genus Amblyraja; species Amblyraja radiata. Next base: position 37,202,115 of record NC_045957.1, on the reverse strand, counting down.
AGTGTGTTCAGTTCTGGCTCAACAACTTCTAATCTTGTGTGCGGACTCAATAAGAAGTTGCTAAACCAGCCTGTCATACAACTATTCACTATCCTCTATACCACACCACTACAAGTTCCATAGACTACCCGGCAACAAACCGTATCTCTTCCATCGTTGAGGAAGTAGATTTAGGTTCTGCTCATCCACTGTCACACAATGGCAACAATGCACAGCAATTACTCAGAGGCTACTCCAGCAGAATCTCTGAAAACAAGAACTAATGTCGCAGGTGCCTGGGAAAACCTACACCTCTGGGTTCGTCCATACTGCCCAATTCAGCATCATCGCCCTTGACATTTATGTTGTATTATGACAATTTTTGGTGCAGTAGAGTTCTTCCATAGTTAAAAGGTTTAGCAATCCTGACAAACTACAATGCCGATAAAAAGAGGCATCAAGCAGCATTAAGTTAAAACCAAATACTTAATCCAGATACAAAAAGCTGGAGTAACTCGGCATTACGCCATCTTTGTGTCTATCTCCAGCATCTGCAATTCCTTCCTACACAATCAATCCAGATACTGCAATTTAATCTCATTCAAAACTACAATCACTTAATTGCAATGATCTGAATTTTAAAAAGTCATTCAAAACAGCAGAGTCATGGAAGTCTCCAGCCTCTGCTAATAATAGTATTTGGCAAGGCCACCCAAACAACTCCACATGTGCTAATCCCTGGACAAGGACAAAATGTTCTCCACTCCTAGTCATGGCAATGCAATTTAGTAACCTTTTCAAATCAGCCCTGATTATTTTCAAACCCATGTCTTAATATTAATACACATTGACCAAACATTGCTGAAGAAACTCAGATCAGGCAGCATCTGCAGAGGGAATGGACAGACTCTCCAGTCAGGAAACGTCTTCAGTCAGAACCTGCAGAGCTATTGTTTCTGCTTGCTCCTATCCCTGTGAACTTATTTTCAAACATATTTTTCTATCCACCCACCCCTCGACACCTCACAGATTCAATAACTTTCAATTCCTAGCCCCCCCCCCCCCCCCCCCCCCCAATGGCCTCACCTATACCATGGATGTCCAGACCCCAAGAGGAATACCTCAGAATCCTCTGGCTTTTCTTCAAGCCGAGATCTGATCAGTTCCTCTCAACTAACTCTCCTCCACATGGCAAAACTTGTCCTCCCCCTTAACTTCTGTCAGCTTGAAGGTGTAGCCATGGGCATTCACACGAGCCCCAGCTATGCTGGTCTTCGTTGGTTACATTGAACACTCATTGATCCAAATGTACCCAGGCACTATTCCCCAACTCGGTTAAGTTCATTGTCACATGTACAGAAGTACAGTGAAAAGCTTTTGTTGCGTGCTAACCAGTCAGCAGAAAGACAATACATGATTACAATCAAGCCATTTACAGTGTATTCACATGATAAGTGAATAGCGTTTAGTGCAAGGTAAATCCAGCAAAGTCCGATCCAGAATAGTCCGTGGTTCACCAAAGAGGTAGATAGTAGTTCAGCACTGCTCTCTGGTTGTGGTAGGATGATTCAATAGCCTGATAACAGCTGGGAAGAAACTGCCCATGAATCTGGAGGTGTGCGTTTCTCCACTAGTGACAATCGCATTGGAGTTGCCTCATGCACCCAAGCAGAACACACCGATTTCAACTCAAAATCACTGAAGGTGTGCCTTCCAGGGACATAGTCTGTCCATTCCCTCTACAAATGCTGCCTGACCCACCAAGTTCCTCCAGCACTATTTTGCTCAAGAAGCCAGCATTTACACTGGATGGATTTAAGAGAGTTAGATAGAGCTCTAGGGGCTAGTGGAGTCAAGGGATACGGGGAGAAGGCAGGCACGGGTTATTGATAGGGGACGATCAGCCATGATCAAAATGAATGGCAGTGCTTGCTCAAAGGGCCGAATGGCCTCCTCCTGCACCTATTTTCTATGTTTCTATGTAAGTTCGCACTATTAGCAGCACAGCTTAACCAAAAGCCAGAAATCTACATCTAGCTCAGTCTGAAGGAAGCTCTTGACACAAAACATCACCTATTCATTTTCTCCAGAGATGCTGGCTGACCTGCTGAGTTACTCCAGATTGTTGTGTATATCTTCATAGATTACATAAGTTTGTGACAAACTCAAACTCAACTTAATATTGGGGGAATGCTTAGAATCGAGGCAAGTTTGTTTTTAATGACACGGTGGTGGTTGTGCCTGGAACACTGCCAGGGAAAGTGTGGACGCAGTTACAATAGTAATATTTAAGAGGTATTTGGACAGGCACATGAACAGGAAGGGGATAAGGGACACGGATCACAATAGACAATAGGTGCAGGAGTCTAATTCAACCCTTCGAGCCATTCAATGTGATCATGGCTGATCATTCACAATAAGTACCCCATTCCTGCCTTCTACCCATATCCCCTGACTCCGCTATCATTAAGAGCCCTATCGAGCTCTTTCTTGAAAGCATCCAGAGAACCGGCCTCCACCGCCCTCTGAGGCAGAGAATTCCACAGACTCACAACTGTGTGAAAAAGTGTTTCCTCATCTCTGTTCCAAATGGCTTACCCCTTATTCTTAAACGGTGGCCCCTGGTTCTAGACTCCTCCAACATAGGGAACACGTTTCCTGCCTCTAGTGCGTCCAAACCCTTAATAATCTTATATGTTTCAATAAGATACCCTCTCATCCTTCTAAACTCCAGAGTGTATAAGCCCAGCCACTCCATTCTATCAGCATATGACAGTCCCACCATCCCGGGAATTAACCTATGCTGCACTCACTCAATAGCAAGAATGTCCTTCCTCAAATTAGGGGAGGCGGATGGCATTAGCATCATGTCAGCACAGGTTTCGTGGGCTAAAGGGCCTGTTCCTATGTTGTGTATCCCCTCCAACACTACCAGGAGGCATCCCACTTTAGACAAGTCTGCATAGTCACAGGTTAAGGTCACAAACTGCTACGAGCAACCAGCAGGAACAGCTGGAATGCAGCTGCAGGTAGGTTGAGGAACAAGAGGTATTTAAAAAAAAGTCTGCTGCAAGTGTTTATCAAGAAACAGGTCAATCACACCGATTGCTCAATGCAAACTCCATGCAATCAGGGTTTAATGGGAAGGAAATCAATTGGAAGTTGGCAGACTTCGAAACATAAGCCAAATCTACCTGTCAAATCAAAAAACAAATGCACATAAACACCAATACTTCAGAAAGTCACTGCTTGGCGCTTGCCAGAGGCATTATTGCCATTTACAATTCACATTACGAAACCTGACCTTGCCTGCTTACAGAAACTATGTCTATTAATGGAGCTCTTCATGCACCTAGCAACAAGCAGGAGTGACGTCAATGCTAATAAGGTCCAAAGCCAATGAGCAGCGAGGGGTAACACAGCCGCAGGCACCATGCAATACCAGTAGTTGTAATCAGCAGCAGCAGGCAGCTGATCAGCCCAACCACATTACAACCAACGTACTCCCCTCCCCTCCACCAACACAAAAACATTACAGCTGTAGGCTCTCCTAGCAAGACACACCCATTTAAAAATATGCCATGGTCTAGTTATGTTGTGCCTTTCCAGATTTGCACATTGCTTTCTGCCAATTGACATTCAAGGTTGCTTCTACAGTGTAGAAGTTTATTGTTCAGCACCACAAGAAATTGTTGCTTCAGCCTACTGCACCAAACCATGTCACAACACAACCAGCACTTCAGGCTAGACCACAAGATATTTTGCAACAACTCCACCTTACCTGTTCCTCTTTACAGTCAGACAGCGCAGCAACACTCGCTGGATGAACTTGCCCACACCAACAACGTTGCCCATCTACGCTAGTCCCACCTGCCACATCCCTCCAAACCTTTTGTCGACGTAGCAGCCCAAATGTCTTTTAAATATTATTGTGTCTGCCTCCACCTCCTGTGGAGGCTTTTTCCCTATAGTCACCACCCTATGTGTGGAAAATGTTCCTCAATTTACTATTAAATGTTTCCCCTCACCTTAAACCCATGTCCTTTGGTTCTTGATATTCCGCCACAAATATTTTCCAAGTGCTGGTTGTGTTGCGGGATAGTTTTCTAAACCAACATGTAGAGGAACCAACGAGAGAGCAGGCTATTCTAGACTGGGTATTGAGTAATGAGGAAGGGTTAGTTAGCAGTCTTGTTGTGCGTGGCCCCTTGGGCAAGAGTGACCATAATATGGTTGAGTTCTTCATTAGGATGGAGAGTGACATCGTTAATTCAGAAACAAGGGTCCTGAACTTAAAGGTAACTTTGAGGGTATGAGACGTGAATTGGCGAAATTAGACTGGCGATTGATTCTTAATGGGTTGACGGTGGATATGCAATGGAAGGCATTTAAAGACTGCATGGATGAACTACAACAATTGTTCATCCCAGTTTGGCAAAAAAATAAATCAGGGAAAGTAGTGCATCCGTGGATAACAAGGGAAATCAGGGATAGTATCAAAACAAAAGATGAAGCGTACAAATTAGCCAGAAAAAGCAGCCTACCACAGGACTGGGAGAAATTCAGAGACCAGCAGAGGAGGACAAAGGGCTTAATTAGGAAAGGGAAAATAGATTATGAAAGAAAACTGGCAGGGAACATAAAAACTGATTGCAAAAGCTTTTATAGATATGTGAAGAGAAAAAGATTAGTTAAAACAAATGTAGGTCCCTTGCAGTCAGAAACGGGTGAATTGATCATGGGGAACAAGGACATGGCAGACCAATTGAATAACTACTTTGGTTCTGTCTTCACTAAGGAAGACATAAATAATCTGCCGGAAATAGCAGGGGACCGGAGGGTCAAATGAGATGGAGGAACTGAGTGAAATCCAGGTTAGCCGGGAAGTGGTGTTAGGTAAATTGAATGGATTAAAGGCCAATAAATCCCCAGGGCCAGATAGGCTGCATCGCAGAGTACTTAAGGAAGTAGCCCCAGAAATAGTGGATGCATTAATGATAATTTTTCAAAACTCTTTAGATTCTGGAGTAGTTCCTGAGGATTGGAGGGTAGCTAATGTAACACCACTTTTTAAAAAGGGAGGGAGAGAGAAAACGGGGAATTACAGACCAGTTAGTCTAATGTCGGTAGTGGGGAAACTGCTAGAATCGGTTATTAAAGATGGGATAGCAGCACATTTGGAAAGTGGTGAAATCATTGAACAAAGCCAGCATGGATTTATGAAGGGTAAATCATGTCTGACGAATCTTATAGAATTTTTCGAGGATGCAACTAGTAGAGTGGATAAGGGAGAACCAGTGGATGTGTTATATCTGGACTTTCAGAAGGCTTTCGACAAGGTCCCACATAAGAGATTAGTATACAAACTTAAAGCACACGGTATTGGGGGTTCAGTATTGATGTGGATAGAGAACTGGCTGGCAGACAGGAAGCAAAGAGGAGGAGTAAACGGGTCCTTTTCACAATGGCAGGCAGTGACTAGTGGGGTACCGCAAGGCTCAGTTCTGGGACCCCAGCTATTTACGATATATATTAATGATTTGGACGAGGGAATTGAATGCAACATTTCCAAGTTTGCGGATGACACAAAGCTGGGGGGCAGTGTTAGCTGTGAGGAGGATGCTAGGAGGCTGCAAGGTGACTTGGATAGGCTGGGTGAGTGGGCAAATGCATGGCAGATGCAGTATAATGTGGATAAATGTGAGGTTATCCACTTTGGTGGCAAAAACAGGAAAGTAGATTATTATCTGAATGGTGGCCGATTAGGAAAGGGGGAGATGCAACGAGACCTGGGTGTCATGGTACACCAGTCATTAAAAGTAGGCATGCAGGTGCAGCAGGCAGTGAAGAAGGCGAATGTTAGTTAGCATTCATAGCAAAAGGATTTGAGTATAGGAGCAGGGAGGTTCTACTGCAGTTGTACAGGGTCTTGGTGAGACCACACCTGGAGTATTGCGTACAGTTTTGGTCTCCTAATCTGAGGAAAGACATTCTTGCCATAGAGGGAGTATAGAGAAGGTTCACCAGACTGATTCCTGGGATGTCAGGACTTTCATATGAAGAAAGACTGGATAGACTTGGTTTGTACTCGCTAGAATTTAGAAGATTGAGGGGGGGATCCTATAGAAACTTACAAAATTCTTAAGGGGTTGGACAGGCTAGATGCAGGAAGATTGTTCCCGATGTTGGGGAAGTCCAGAACAAGGGGTCACAGTTTAAGGATAAAAGGGAAATCTTTTAGGACCGAGACGAGGAAAACTTTTTTCACACAGCGTGGTGAATCTCTGGAATTCTCTCCCGCAGAAGGTAGTTGAGGCCAGTTCATTGGCTATATTTAAGAGGGAGTTAGATGTGGCCCTTGTGGCTAAAGGGATCAGGGGGTACGGAGAGAAGGCAGGTACAGGATACTGAGTTGGATGATCAGCCATGATCATATTGAATGGCGGTGCAGGCTCGAAGGGCCGAATAGCCTACTCCTGCACCTATTTTCTATGTTTCTATAAGCAGAGGACATTCTTTCAAAACTCATATGAACCAATATTCCAGCCGGAAGAAAAAAAACTGCTGGAAATATGCAGCAGAAATATGAGGGGTCTGATGAGACTGGCTTGAAATCTTTATACATGCTGGCTGATCGATTGAGTATTTCCAGCATCGACAACAGTTTCACTCCCAACAGGACAGTCTGCAGTTACAATACCATGTAATCCTTTCCAAGTTCTGGACTTCCAACCCTCGAGCCCTACTACTTGTCCACACCAGACTTGCAAAGCGATCACCATAAAATGGCAGGTAGACATAAATGCTGGCGAAACTCAGGAGGTGAGGCAACATCTATGTATAATATTAACTATTACGAACAAGACCAATATAAAATAGAATTGTACTTTCTGTCTCTGTTAGGTATTTTTTTTTCTTTTTGGGATTGGAGGAATAGATTACGTTTCGAGTCGAGACCCTTCTTCAGACTGATGAGGGGGTGGCGGGAAGAGGAAAGGAAGAGGCGGAGACAGTGGGCTGTGGGAGAGCTGGGGAAGAGAGGGGAAAGAGGGAGAAAGCAAGGACTACCTGAAATTGGAGAAGTCAATGTTCATACCGCTGGGGTGTAAACTACCCAAGCGAAATATGAGGTCCTACTCCATCTATTTGCGGTGGGACTCACTCTAGCCATGGATGAGGCCCAGGACAGAAAGGTCGGATTTGGAATGCGAGAGGGAATTGAAGTGCTGAACCACAGGTTGATCAGGTTGGTTATTGCGGACTGTGCGGAGGACATAAAATGCTGGCGTAACCACTCAGCATTCCAGCTGAAGCACTGTCCAGATGATGGAGAAACCTCATTAAAATCTACTATAATAATCTGGCTTCATTATTCCACCTAAAATGCTGGAAAATACCCAAGAGTACGATGCAAAGGCTTTAATGGTCAGGACATTGAGTACATGAGACTTGAATATTTTGTGCAGTTCTCGTCACGCAGCTACAGGATGCAAGTCATTAAGCTGGGAAGGGTGCAGAAAAGATTCACAAGGATATTACTGGTTGGGGGCTGAGATACAAGATAGGCTTTAGCTTTCTGTCCCTGGAGCAAGAGGGGTGACTTTAAGATCCGTACAAAATCATGGTACATAGTCTATCTTTTTCCTCCCTAGGGTAGCGGAGTCCAAAACTAGAGGGCATGGATGAGAGAGAGTGGAAGATTTATAGGGTGAATAATGCATATATGGAACAAGCTGACAGGAACTAAGAGAAGCAGGAACGATTGCATTTAAGACACTTGGACAAGTTCATTGATAGAAAGTTTAGTGATATGGTCAAAAGTAGACAAATGGGCTCAGCTCAGATAAAAGGCCGATTTTTGTGCTGTATGAGCCTTATGATTAAGTGGGGTGGCAAGAGTTGTTAAAGTCAGCGTTGTGCAGCATGGGCCAGCTTGAGGTTTCTGTCGATATGCACAAGCGGAGTGAGCAAGATAGAATACCACGAGGGAAAATTATGGTCATCCACTTTGGTGTACAACAGAAAAGCAGTGCTGCCATTCATACGGAACTGGGTACACAAGTCACAAATAATAAAATGCAATTAGGATGGAAAACACTGCATCAGCCTTTATTACAAGATGGGATGGGTACAAAAGGAAGTTGCACTGTAGTTGAACATAAATTATGTTCAAATTAGATTTTTGGCATGATAGATTTTGAACTTAAAGAGAAACAAGGAAAACATTGTATTAATCATGGTATTAACAAAATTAGTCATGACTAATGAATGGCGGAGCAGACACCATGGACCAGATAGCGCACCATTACTTGTTTTTGTAATTTGCCTTCAGTTTCACTATGACCAAGTGTGAACCACTTTCTGGAAGTAGCTTGCATTAATCTTTCTTGGTACTGGTCAGAATAGTAATTCACAACAATCATTCTCCATTTGAAAGGACAAAGGAGGCTATTCAGTCCAACATGACAGCTTTTGCAAAGATTTACCACGAGTTTCTTCCCCAATTATCCTTTGTTTCCTTTGGCAAAACCAGCTTTGACCCACCCTTCTTGTCAATGCAAACTAGTTCATAAACAAACCAGCATGCGACAGCATGCTTCTAGTGTGAGCAAACGTGGTCGCTTGAGGCGTACGGCCTCACGGGGCCGGTCCCACTTTGATCGGCGGAGGCATATGGAGTTGTGTGGGGCTGGTCCCGACATCGCGCGGGGCTCCAAAAATCTTTCACTGTCCGAAAATCCCTCGCGACAACTGCCTGTCAGCCCGCAGCCACATCGAGGCAGTTCGCAGCGTCTCGACGTCATATGCAGCGTCTCGACGTCGTATGTAGCGTCTTGACAGCGTAGCCTAGCGCATGGTGTTGCGCGATGACGTCACCGCCCGGCGCTCCGTTGCGTGATGACGTCCAAATTCAGTCGGCCCGCCTCCTGATTGGTGAGTATGATGTACCAGCCTCGCACAACTCCATACACCTCCGCGGTTTGAATTGGGACCGGCCCCGCGAGGCCGTACGCCTCAAGCCACCACGTTTGGTCGCGCTAGACACATGCAATTGCATGCTGGTGGGACAGGCCCTTTAAATGCAAAGATGTTATTGCCAAGATTGGAGAAGTTAAACCAAGCCCTTTGAAACCGTTCTTCAGACAGACTGGATGCTGAAAAACGGACTATTTCAGGCTTCTCTGGGATCATCGGCGGCCACTCAAAACGAGTATGACTGTCCTCTCATGGAGATCTTGGTTGGATTGCTCTTTGTCAGAGACCTCCCCCCCTCGACCTTACCACCATGGGTGACCCTAACAGGAGCATAGTTCCAGACGGCATCGCTCTCAGGATCTCAGGGCCACACAAGCTTCTCCATCACGACAAGGTGACAATCCACGGAGAAGATTGTCTATAGGATAAGAGTTAGATAGGCAGGCGAGTCACAGCTACAATGCAAATCAACAACAACACAGGCAAGGGCTGAATAATTTCAGGCTTGTTTCTGAATCCAGCTGTCATTGGAATTGTTTTAAACAATTACACCCAGTAAACAGTGACACAGTGCCGGCAGCAAGATCACTCATACAAATGAGTACATTCTTAAATAATGTAGCTTCACACAGCACAGTTTAGAGAACAGTAGCAAGAACCCACATTTCCTTTCTAGAACTGAAATAGAAACCACCCACATGTATTTATATCACTTTAACAGGTCTGCTCATTTTGCTACCATACAGCTGCATGAACAGCATAAAACGATTGCAAAACGATAACCAGGAAACTTACTTTTTATTCAAATTTCAAGGGTACAAAAAAATTAACAGCCCTATCAGCAGAACATCATTCGCATTTGGATAAAACAGGAAAGAGTGCAGGGAAAATTTACGATGAAGCTGCCAGGGCTTGAGGGTTTGAGCTATTGGGAGAGGTTATGCAGGCTAGGACTGTATTCCTTAGTGTGTGGGAGGCCAAGGGTTGACGTGCATGAAATCATGTGGGGCAATGGATAGGGTGACAATAGACAGTAGGTGCAGGAGTAGTTCATTCGGCCCTTCGAGCCAGCACCGCCATTCACTGTGATCATGGATGATCATCCACAATCCATACCCCGTTCCTGCCTTCTCCCCATATCCCTTGACTCCGCTATCGCTAAGAGCTCTATCTAACTCTCTTGAAAGCATCTAATATTTTAATATAACTTTATAAATCTGCCTAAGAATACTACCTATTCATCCTTCACCATTTTGCCTTTATAGATATGTATATAGCACCGCAGAATTGTGCACCTATCCCCCCCCCCCCTTGTTTTGTTTTCTGTTTCTTGTACTAAATTATATGTATGCACTGAGTACGAGACGCTTTTAATCTCATTGTACATGTATAGTGACAATAAATGGTCTATCTATCTATCTATCTATCTATCTATCGATCGATCGATCGATCGAATTGGCCTCCACTGCCTTCGGAGGCAGAGAATTCCACAGATTCACAACTTTCTGGGTGAAATAGTATTTCCTCATTTCTGTTCTAAATGGCCTACCCCTTATTCTTAAACTGTGGCCCCTGTTTCTGGACTCCCCCAATATCAGGAACACGTTTCCTGGCTCCAGTGTGTCCAATCCCTTAATAATCTTACACGTTTCAATACGATCCTCTCTCATCCTTCTAAATTCCAGTGTATACAAGCTCAGTCACTCCATTCTTTCAACATATGACAGTCCCGCCATCCCGGGAATTAACCTTGTGAACCTATGCTGCACTCCCTCAATAGCAAGAATGTCCTTCCTCAAATTTGGAGACCAAAACTGCACACAATACTCCAGGTGTGGTCTCACTAGGGCCCTGTACAACTGCAGAAGGACCTCTTTGCTCCTATACCCAACTCCTCTTGTTATGAAAGCCAACACCTTTCTTGACTGCCTGCTGTACCTGCATGCTTACTTTCAGCGACTGATGTACAAGGACACCCAGATCACGTTGCACTTCCCCTTTTCCCAACTTGACGCCATTCAGATAATAATCTACCTTCCTGTTTTTGCCACCAAAGTGGATAACCTCACATCTATCCACATTAAACTGCATCTGCCATGCATCTGCCCACTCACCCAACCTGTCCAAGTCACCCTGCATCCTCATAGTTTACACTGCCACCCAGCTTGGTGTCATCTTCAAATTTGCTAATGTTACTTTTAATCCCTTCATCTAAATCATTAATATTTTGTATATGGCTGCAGTCCCAGCACCGAGCCTTGTGGTACCCCCTAGTCACTGCCTGCCATTCTGAAAGGGACCCGTTAATCCCGACTCAGTTTCCTGTTTATTTCCTCTTTGTTCCAATTTTTTATCCAAGTCAGCACTCTACCCCCAATACCATGTGCTTTAATTGTGCCCACTAATCTCCTATGTGGGACGTTATCAAAGGCTTTCTGAAATTCCAGGTACACTACATCCATTGGCTTTCCTTGTCCATTTTCCTAGTTACATCCTCAAAACTGATCTTGAATGTATAGAATATTGGAAAATACTCACCAATGCGTCCACAATTTCTAGAGACACTTCCTTAAGTACCCTGGGATGCAGACCATCAGGCCCAGGGGGGAGGCAGACCATCAGACCCATCAGTCTACCCAACACAATTTCCTGCCCAATGTGGATTTCCTTCAATTCCTCAGTCACCCTAGGTCCCCTGGCCGCTAGTACATCTGGGAGATTGTATGCGTCTTCCTTAGAGAAGACAAATCCGAAGTACCCGTTCAACTAGTCTGCCATTTCCTTGTTCCCCAAAATAAATTCACCTGTTTCTGTCTTCAAGGGACCCACGTTTGTCTTAACTATTTTTTTCCTCTTCACATACCTGAAGAATCTTTTATTATCCTCCTTTATATTCTTGGTTAGCTTACCTTTGTACCTCATCTTTTCTCCTGGTATTGCCTTTTTAGTTATCTTCAGTTACTCTTGAAAATTTCCCAATCCTCTGGCTTCCCGCTAATCTTTGCTATGTTATACTCCTCTTTTATTTTTATACTGTCCTTGACTTCCCTTGTCAGTCACGGTCGCCTCTTACTCTCCTTAGAATCTTACTTCCTCTTCGGAATGAATTGATCATGCACCTTCTGTATTATTTCCAGAAATACCTGCCGTTGTTGTCCCACTGTCATCCCTGCTAAGGTATCTTTCCAGTCAACTTTGGCGAGCTCTTCCCTCATGGCTCAGTAGTCTCCTTTGCTCAACTGTAATACTGACACTTCGATTTTCCCTTCTCCCTCTCAAATTGTAGATTAAAACATCATATTCTGGTCACTACCTAATGGCTCCTTAACCTGGAGTTCACTATATCACATCCTGTTCATCGCACAACACTAAATCCAGAATTGCCTTCTCCCTGGTAGGCTCCAGTACAAGCTGCTCTGAGAATCCATCACGGAGGCACTCCATAAACTCCCTTTCTTGGGGTCCAGCACCAACCTGATTTTCCAAGTCTACCTACATGTTGAAATCTCCCATAACAGCTGCAGCATTACCTTTGTGACATGCCAATTTTAACTCTCGATTCAACTTGCACCCTATATCCAAGCTACTGTTTGGGGGCCTGTAGATAACTCCCATTAGGGTATTTTTACCCTTACAATTCCTCAGTTCTATCCATACTGACTCTACATCTCCTTCTTCTATGTCACCCCTCCCAAGGGACAATTTTATTCCTTACCAACAGAGCTATCCCACCCCCTCAGCCCACCTGGGTCTTTTCGATAAGACGTATACCCCTGAATATTCAGTTCCCAGCCCTGGACCTCTTGCAGCCATGTCTGTAATTCCCACATCATACTTGCCAATTTCTAACTGAGCCTCAAGCTCATCCACTTTATTCCTTATACTTCGTGCATTCATGGATAGTACTTTAAATCCATTACTCCTCGCCTTTCACATCGATTCCTATTTCACTTAGCCATGGAATGCACCTTTTACCCAGGGTGCAGGAATCAAGAACAAGACAACATAGGGGTGAGAGGGAGATTTAATAGGAACCAAAGGGGCAAGTTTTTCCCCAGAGGGTATATGGAACTAGCAACCAGGAGAAGAGTCAAGTACAAAATAATTTAAACTGGTCCATGGATAGGAAGGTTTGGAGGGATATGGGCTAAACATGATTACATGGGACTATCTTAGATGGGGCATCTTGGTCAGCATGGACAAGTTGACACAAATTACCCATTCCGTTGTTGTCCGACTAAGATCAATTAATGCGAATAAAATAGTTTACGTCTTGGGTGGGACTTTAGCAAGGCAATTTCAGTTTCACAGCAAATGACTGCTTGTATTTACAGCTTGGTTTTATTTCCCCTTTCAGATTCATTTCCTGAAAGATCAACACAAAGAACCATACCACATCCCTGCTTCTGTAACAAGTTTTGCTCAGTATTACTTCACTCGACGTCACAAGTCATACTCAAACCACAATAGTCAGTGGAGATGCTGCACAAGTAGGAAGAAAGCAAAATACTGCCCGACTCTTAACATATGTTCACTGTTGTCCCCCAACCCTGAATGTCTTCACCCACACCAGGAAATGACTTGTTTGAAGGTCACCAACAAGGCAAAATCAAGACAAGGCTAATTCAATGCCAGAATCATTTTCTATTGCCAACTTTGTTCTTTGGATGGAGCAAGTTGTCCCAGCGAAGCACTAATATGGTCACTGGAAATTGAACCAGAATACCACATGTAAACGAAACCCCTTTAACAGAGGGGAAGGGAACTAAATTCAACTGTTGGCCAGAGAGCCCAATATCAGCGGGGAAGTTGTCAGAATCTACTCGGCAAGTGTACCAAGATACTTGGAGATATATAATGGACTGGATGGAGTCAACATGGAATTATAAAAAAGGAATCCATGTTTTAAAGTTCAACACTAACTAGGAGAGTAGATAAGAGAGCCAGTGATGGTGGATGTGGTTACATTGACCAACATCTCCCTCGTAGTTCCAGAAATTATTTCAATTCCAAGATGACTAAGTGATTAATGACATTAAATTAGTCAACTCACCATTGCTCATGAATTTAACAAGCCAAGGAACAGTGCTAAACGTCAACGTTATTACATATTACTGCAGTTACTTCTGCCATCATTTTAGCTTTTCGAGTAGAGATACAACAGGGAAACAGGCTTCAGCCGACCAATTCCACACCGACCATTGATCACCTGTTCACACTAGTTCTATGTCATCCCACTTTCACATCCACTCCCTACACATTTGGTGATATTTTATTAACAACCAATTAACTAACAAAGCAACACAACTTTGGAATATGGAAGGAGACCAGAGCCCCCAGAGGAAACCCACCTGGCCAATGGTACTTTATTTGTCACATGGACTAAGGTACAGCAAAATTCATTTGTATACAGTTCAGTACAAGCATCACTGTACATAAGCACTTGGATACATCTTGGATAAACATCTCAGGGACAGGTGTATAGCAGCAGTACACTGAGACAGTATACTGTGGCCAATGCTGGCACTGTTTTGAGTCCCAGTTTGAAGGTGCATGGTTCTTGGCCTGACCACGTCACAGGGAGAATGTGCAAACTCCACAGACAGCACCCATGGTCAGAATAAAACCCAGGTCCAATGCAGCGAGGCAGCATCTCTACCAGCACGTTTCCTGTGGGTTTTAACACCACATAATGCTCTGCCAATAATTACAACCCCTCCACCTTCCCCAATTTAAACCAAACCACTTAAGTGATTTAACGTATCTCAATTGATTACAAGCAGACAATCAGAAAGCGATTGGTATTACTCACCGGCCTATTATGCGAGAGTCACCGGTTTCTATGGTAAGCTGAGAGTTGATAGCCTCAAAACTAGTATTTTCCAACAGCTTCATCGTGGAAGACTCGACACTGCAGCTATGGGTCACTGAAGCAGGACTCTAGATTGGATGCTGTGAAATGGAGGAAATATAGTAAATTTAGCATCAAAATAAGCAAGTTCGGTGTATCGATAAACACAAGGAATCATGGGATTTGTCAAAGGTCATCAGAGATTTTTTTTTAATTAAAAATTATTTTTTTTATAAAGCTAACGCTTTATAAACTGTGTATAAATTGTTAACTATTCTACCAAGGAACTAATCTAAATTCTGTCAACTCAATAGCTTCCTTTCTTGTTCTGCTGTTCACACAGTACTTACAGTCATGGTGCTAGCTCAGTTCATTAAATCGATATTCAAAGAGTTAAAGAATTTATTATTTTCATTTAATCCTTAATGCATTTGCTACTGGAATATTAAGTGTGAAACATTTTCTTATTTTATTCATAATTCATGTGTAAAAATAAATTTAATCTGAAGCAGGCAGCAACTGTGTGATGTGGGCTGATGCTTTACCTACAGGTGGTGTGAATGTACCGTTAAGGCAAAGATTAATCTCCGAGGAAAACTGAGCAGTGTTGGCCCTGTGAAGGAGCCACCAATGCGATACAAGACATTTAACGGCAAAATGCCTGCCCTTTAGTATTGGATAGATAGAGCGGAGGGTCTGTGCTGTTCCAAGTATACGGTGGTTGCGGTGCGTTTCCCCCCAGCCATCTCGCCCAGTGCACGTTGACCTGCACAGTTCGCCAGCCCTTGTTAGCAGAGGCTCTTTGTGCAGGTGTTACCCAAAGCCCAAAGATTTTGTGGAGGTTCTGCGTTAGGATCGGACACGCAGTGAGCTAGTAAGAGGGCTGTCAGATCAGATCAGCCCAGGTTGCTGAGTTATCGAAGGACGGATTTTAATGGGTCATGATTAAACTGTTCCGTCTGTGCGGCATTGCCAGCTCTCTCTCTCCCAGATCCCCCACCCCAACTGTCGACAAAGTCTGACTGAGAAAATGCTCCCACTTATATTACGGGTTGGCTCAGCGCCTCCTTCAAAGAGAGCGAGAACAGGTCCCGTCAGTTGGGGAGCAGCGACCCGAGTGAAGCCCCTAGTTTGGCTGTGGTTAAAATGGCTGCAAATTCTCATAATTATCACCACCTGGTCACCCAACTGCGTGCCCTGACAGACTGGAACCAACACCCAGAGGTTAAATCGACAGTATCTTTATTTAAGCCAACCCACCTCGAAACTTTAACCAGCCTTTTCGAATCCAATCTGAACTTTCCAACCTAACCCCCCACACAGCACGTTCTCCTCGTTTCCTTCAATCCTGGAAGGTTATTTAGATAGGAATGCAAGAACCGTCCCAAATTGGTGAACCACACAACATGTAATTCGCGTTTAAAAAAATTGAATTTGAATGGCTGTGACAGGCTAATGTCAGGGATTTGATAATTGACAGGTTCGTTCCAGGCATTCTTACGTTTAAGGCTGGTGCTGTATCGAGTCAATAATTTAAATAGATACAATTGTGGGTTTGTGCAGACTGCAATACGCTGTGGCCTACTGCTGGCATATTTGACGGATAAATTTGTTTATAAATCTCATTGAAATTAATATGCAGGTCCATAAACACAGTAGTTCAGCTGGCAAGAATGTTTATCCTGAATGACCCATGACCTGGGCATGTGCAGTTGTAACACCGACTCGCTTATTAACATCAACCCTGTCGATAGCACTGAAATATAGTGACAGGCAGATTACATGCATGTTTTCACACTTTATTTGACAAAGTAGACTGGCATAGAAGGTTAGATCACATGGGACAAGCAGCAAATTAGGTACAGATTTGCTTGAAGGTAGGAGACTGTCTATGGTGGCAGGTAGTTTTACAGACTGGAGGCTTATAAACAAGTGGTCACAGGAATCAGTGCTGGTTCACTGATGTTATTTACATTAATATTTCCTCACATTTAGGTGTCATGGTTAGTAAATTTATTAAGGACACTAACATTGGTGGTAGGGTGAAATGTTGATAAGACAAACCAGGGCAGAACGTATTGTGAATGGGAAGGTGCCACGCAGTGCTGCAGAGAGATTAATTGTGCAGGCACATGGTTTGATGAAAGTGGCAATACAGGTGGATAGAGTGAAGAAATCGTGAAGCACATCTTCTCTCAGTCCGCAGAATGGGACAGAACATGGGAAGCCATGATGCAGTGTACAAGATGTTGTCATGGGCACATTTGGAGGATTGTATACAGTTCTGGTCATTCTGCTACAGGAAGGATGTCATACAATACAATACAATTTATTTGTCATTTGAACCCCATTGAGGTTCAAACGAAATGTTGTTTCTGCAGTCATACACACAAGAAAGAACCAAGACACAACACAATTTACACAAACATCCATCACAGCGCATCTCCTCCTCGCTGTGATGGAAGGCAAAGACTTATCTCTCCCCTGCACTCCCCATTCTCCTCCCGATGTCAGAGTCAAAGCCCCCGGCGGGCGATGATAATTGTCCCGCGGCCATTTACGCCACGCCGGGTGATGCAAGGCCGCGCTCCGGGTCTTGTTGTTGGAGCCCCCGGCGTGCGCTAGCAAAGTCCCACAGCCATTCCAAGACACGCCGGGCGATGATGTAAGGCTCCGCTCCAGGTACTCTTCAACCCCGCAACTCGGGCGGGTGAAGTCGCCGTTGCGGAAGCCCCGAAAAGCGGTCTCCCAGCAGGGACCTGCGGGCTCCCGGTGTCACTGTCCACCAGACCTGTGGTAAGCCTCCGAATCTCCGGGGTCAGGTCGAAGCCGAGCGCCACCACAGCTCCACCCGCTCCGAACTCGGCCAGCTCCACGATGGTGGGTAAGACCGCAGCTCCGCGACTGGAGCCCCAGGCTGTTCCTGCCGGAGGCCGCTCCGCGGTGCTCGGCCCCAACGACAATGGAGACCCAACAGAGAAAAGGTCGGGTTCTCCGTGCAGGGGATAGATTTTAAAGGTGTCCCCCACACCCCACACATACACAAATTAAAAAAAATAAAAACTACATTCAAACGAGACAAAAAAATAATAAAAAGACAGACGGACTACATTAAACTGTAAAGAATGTAAAACAAACAAAACTATGAGGTTGATACTGGGTCTAGAGTGTTTGAGTTAAATGGGGAGATAAGATCATCAGGACTTTTCTGCCCTCTACTGTAGCATACAAGGCAGAGGGGCAACTTAGTAAAATGAGGTGCAAAGACAAGGCGCATAGCAAGTCTTTGCCCCAAGGTAGGGAAACCTAACTCTAAAGGCATAGATTTAAGGCGAGGGATGGAAAAATGTAAAATAGTCCGCAAGAGGAAACTTCCTCCCCCCCCTCCCCCCCCAAACAATGTAATGCATACATGGAATGATCGTGCAGAGAATGTTGTACAGGTCGGTACGATTATGACATTAAAAAAAAAACTCTTGGACAGATAGATAGGAAAGGTTGAAAGTTGTGGGCCAGACACAAGTGGATTGGCCGAGTTAGGTAAATTAGTCAATCCATTGGGGAAAATCTCAGCTCCCATCAACGTTGCTCCACCCATATTATTATTGATCTTATTGTTTCGTCCTTGACTGCAAGGACTTTAAATCCTCAGTATATTGCCCATAAATTGTGTAACTGCTATTAACCATGCCTCTGACTGGAATATTTTTCCACAATTCCTTGTCACATAAACCCTTCAACGTACAGGACAAGTCAACTGCATCTCTCCATATAGCAAGGACAGTAGGAAGGGAAGCCCAACATTGTACTGTGTATTGTGTACAAAATGCCTTGCTGTTATTACCCAGTTTACCTTGAACCTGCCAAACATACAAACTCTTACCAAGGTCCACACATGGGTATTTATATTGTTTACAATTATTTCAGGCAATAATGTTATTACTAAACTTAAAAGCAAGTACAAATAACAGATTATATATTCACATCAAGCATGTCTTCAACAAGGCACTTGATAAGGCCCCCCCATGGTGGGTGGATCCAGAAAATTAAGATGCATGAGAACCATAGTAACTTGATCGTTTGATTGAGAACTGGCTTATCCATAGAAGACAGGGCAGGCTAGTGGTGGAAAGGTTCTGGTCAGAGGTCAGTGACCAGTGGAGTTCTGCCAAGATCAGTGCTGGGACTTGTTGTTTGCTATATCTACAAAGGGAAATTTGTGGCAGCTGCAGACTGAACAGATGGAACAGTATAAAGATCAGTTAAGGTCAGGGACTGGGAATTGTCAGATGGGGTTTAATCTAAGCAACTGAGATGTATCGCACTTTGGGAGATTAAATGAAAGGGAAAGGTATACAGTTAATGTCAGGACACTCAACAGCATTGATGTCTAGAGTCCAAGGCCCACTGCAATCTCTTGCAATAGATCCCATCAGGCCCAGGGGATTTATCCACCTTAATGCTCTTCAAGAGCCCCAAGACCGTCTCAAACAGTTGTTTGCAACCGCTGTTGCATATTAGTACATCCCACACTGATCTCACTGCCCTCCATGTCCTCCTCCTTGTTGAATACAGATGCAAAGTATTAGTTTTCTAGCCTACACCCACTGGCTCCAAGCACGAAAATGCCTCCATGTGGGAAGGAACTGCAGATGCTGGTTTAAATCGAAGATAGACAAAAAGCTCGAGTAATTCAGCGGGACAGGCCGCATCTCTGGAGAGAAGGAATGGGTGACATTTCAGGTCGAGACCCATCTTCAGACAGAAGGGCCTCGACCCAAAATGTCACTCATTACCCTTGAGCAGTCGTACCTTCTGCCCGTTTACCCCCTTGTTTCTAATGTACAAGAAACCTTGTGATTCTTTAATCCCACAAACCAATGTCATTTCATGGCCCCTATATGCCTACTAGAGTTCTTTCTTGCTTGCTTTATATCCACTCAACCTACTTAAAAGTTACATTGGAACTTGACATGCATTAAAAGGAGTCTTTAAAAACAGCCTGGGGTAAAAAAAAAAAATCAGCCACCAATATGTCAGAGATCATTGCTTGTAAAGAACTCGGCTGCTAATTAAACCATGGGTGACCACAGAAACGCACAGTGATCACTTCGATTGACACTTGTGAAATGATACTTAAACAATGTAACATGCAGCCGTAATTATTCTTGCACCAACAAAAACCTTCAAAAACTGTGGAGAAAATAACTTATTGCTAGCCCTTTACACTATTGACAATTATTTTTAATAACATGTTTCTCAGCTACCCAAGTAGACCAGAAGAACCTGTAGAAGAATCAGGAAGTCATATTGCAGCTTTATAAATTGTTGGTTAGGCTACATTTAGAGTATTGCATGTAGTTCTGCTTGCCCTGTTACAGGAAGGATGTGGAGGCACTGGAGATGAGATACCAGAACCCTATCTGGATTAGAATGAAGGAGAGATTGAACAGACTTGGACTGTTGTCCCAGGAGACCAGATAGAAATTTATAAAATAAGAGGCTTCGATAGCGTAGATGGTCAGAACATTTTCCCAGGGTGGAAACGTGAAAAACTAGAGAGCATTGCTTTAAGGTGAAGGGACAAAGTTTAAAGGAGATTTATGAAACATATTTTTTATAAAAACAGAGTGGTTGATGCCAGGAACACAGCCGGGGTGGGTGGTGACGGAAACAAATACGATAATGGCATTTCAGAGATTTTTTTAGACAGGCACATGGGTATGCAGGGAATGGAGGGATGTGGCTCATGTGCAGACACAAGGGATTAGTTTAATTTGGCATTATGTGCAGCACACAGACATATCGTAGGCTAAAGAGACTGTTCCGTACTAAAAGCAACAGCATCAACAACCTTCAATCTGACATCCAGTTTCTGTCCCGGGGGAGGCACGGAGATGGAGGAATGGGACAAGTCTTTGATTATAGACACAAATGCTCAGCAGGTTAAGAAGCATCTCTGGAGAAAAAGAATAGGTGGATGCTTTGGATTGAAACCCTTCCTCAGACCGAGAGTCAGGGGAGAGGGAAGCAAGAGGTATGAAAAGGTAGAAAGAACAAATTAATGAAAAGTATGAAAGAGCAAATCACAGCCAGCAACGATGATTATGATCCATTGTTGGCTGTGGAAAGGTGATAACAAGTAGATGCAAACAGTGAAACTCATCAGGACAAAAGTGAAACTAGTAGGACGACTAGGGTGGGGAGAACAGAGCGAGAGGGAATGCAAGAGTTACTTGAAATCAATATTCATACCACAGTGATGGAAGCAAATACGAAAGTCTTTGATTATGTTGGCTGCTCTTCTGAGGCATGAAGTGGGGAGTCTGGACTGTGTAATGGACTGGGCTACATCTACAATTTCTCGCAGACTGTTTCCAGATCAAGCTGTGATGCAACCTGAAAGCTGTCTTCTTTGGTGCATCCGTGGTCTGATAAAGTGCTTTCTATGATTTTATATTACTATTATATTTTTTTCCCCCAGTGTTATTACTCCAATTCCAATTTACCCAACCCTATACCCTATTTACCCAAGCTTCACATCAATGTGACGATGAAAAATAATTTGGATGCATTCCAACAACACTGCTTGAGGAGGATCCTGAAGACCAGCAAAAGCATTGAAGGTACTCAGTATGTCAGGCAACATCTGTGGATGGATGGCATTTCAGGTAAGAACCCTTCTTCGGATAGATAAAGCAGTGGGGAAAAGAAAGGTGTGGGTGAGACCCTGGAATTAATCGGTGTAGGTACAGGAACAGCAGAAGCTGGAATCTTGACCAAACAAAAAGATTTGATGTTGGAGGAACTCAACAACATATGTGGAGAGTAGTGATAGGTGGATACAGGCAAGGGATGTAATTGGCAGATAGGTGGAGTAAGTGACAAAGGCGTGTCAGATAAGGAAAGAGGAGGAGTGATATGCAAAGGCAGAATGAGGGATATAGGCAATGGGATGAAGGGAAAGATGGGGATAAAGGAGAAATTGAGGGATTCTTAGATGGGAAATGAAAGAGGAAAAGGACATCAGTAATTCTCTAACCACAATTATAATCTACACTCTCCCCTTTGATCTATCTACTGAAGTTTGAACTGATTGTATATACAGTAAATCTGATCAATAGTACACAAAACAATGCTTGTCACTGTACCAAAGTGATCAATAGTACACAAAACAAAGCTTGTCACTGTACCAAAGTACATGCAACAATAATAAATCTAAGCGATTCCTGCCAGCAGTATTACAGACCCCATTACAGCAAGCGCTTAATTATCATATGCACCAGGACTCAAACCATGAAATTCATATTTGCTGCCGTTTTACAGGCATGTCAGCAAGTTTTAATGGGGCTACTTTTTCACAGATGGTGGTGGGTGCGTGATACAATCTGCCAGAGGTGGTAGTTGTAGGTACTATAACATTTAAAAGGGTATTTGGACAAGTACAAGAATAGGAAAGGTTTAAAGGAACATGGGTCTAACATGGGCAGGGGGGGACTAGTGTAGATGGGGCATTTTGGTCTGCTTGGGCAGATCAAAATGTGCTGGAGCACCTCAGCAGGTCAGTCTCGACCCGAAACGTCACATATTCCTTCGTTCCATAGATGCTGCCTCACCCGCTGAGTTTCTCCAGCTTCTTTGTCTACCTTCAGCAGGTCAGGCAGCATCTTTAGACCAGTCTGAAGAAGGGTCTCAACCCGAAACGTCACCCATTCCTTCTTTCCAGCATTTTATGTCTATCTTCGGCTTAAACCAGCATCTACAGTTCCTTCTTAAGCATCTTTAGACTGATTATTCAGGGGGGGGGGCGCTAAGGAAAACTGGGAGATCCCTGCCCCTATAATCAGTCGGAGAAAGGGCCCCGATCCCAAACAACACCTATCTATGATCTCCAGAAGTGCTGCCCAATCCTCTACACTAGGGCAGAAAGGCCCGTTATCGTGCTGTATTGTATGACTCCATGAACGAAATAAATATGCAATATCACACCAAATGCAATATTGCATTGATGAATATTTGCAACTTTGCCTCATTGCATACTTAATTAAACATACAACATTGTATTAAATTATGTTATCGCTACAGTTTGGTAACCAGACCATAACAAAGCAAAAGGCAGTCCAGTCCAAAGATCTTATAGCAGAGAGCTCCGCTATAAGATCTTTGGTCCAGTCAGTGTTCAACCAAAACAACGTTCACAGTAGAGTCTCAGGCATTAAACATCAGCGGCACAGCTGCGGCCAGGCCCGGGACCTCCCTTCCTCCGTACTCCCTCTGGCCCCGCTCACCCCAGGGCCAGGCGAGGCGCCCCCTCCCTCCCCGGCGACTCCTCTCCCCCCCCCCCCCCCCCCCCCGGGCCCATCCCAGGCGAGGCGCCCCCCCCCCTCCCCCCGGGCCCATCCCAGGCGCCCCCTCCTCCCCGGCGACTCCTCTCCCCCCCCCCCCCGGGCCCATCCCAGGCGAGGCGCCCCCCGGGCCCATCCCAGGCGAGGCGCCCCCCCCCCCTCCCCCCGGGCCCATCCCAGGCGCCCCCCCCTCCCCGGCGGCTCCTCTCCCCCCCCCCCCCTGGCCCGGGTCCTGCTCACCCCAGGCGAGGCACCCCCTCCCTCTCTCCCCGGCCCCTCCACCAGGACCAGGCGAGGCGCCTCCTCCCTCCCCGCAGATCGGACCCCGCTCACCTCAGGCCCAAACGGGTCTCGGCGAGGCCCCGGTGCCGGGCGTCGCGGTCACGGCCGCCGCTCTGGTGCTGCGAGAAGGCGTCGGGTTCGGGCGGAGTCGCTGGGCGTCCGGGGTAACCATCACCGCTCGCCGTCCCTCACACACTGACACTAGCGCCGCTGCCGCTCGCCCCTTTAACCGATATCCTGCCCGCCGATAACTCAAGGCCATAAAGCTGTCGCGCGCCCAACCGCCGCCGCCTCTTGAACACAAAGCACCCGCCCACCGCACTGATTGGCCGCTCCAATGAAGACCCGCCCCACACCCTCTCTTCATTTGACAGAGCTGCCGTCGATCGGTCGTTAAACGCACAATGCCCAACGCTGATTGGCCGACGCATCTGCCAATCAGGCAGGGGCCGTGACGTTCGCGTAGATTGACACTAGAACCACCAATCGTAGCTTAGTCCCGTCCTCATATGTAAATCACAGATCAGCGGTTGGTCACTCAACCTGCCCCTTGCTTCCTTGTTGTTAACACTTGCATCTTGCACTTTGACCTTATTCTCTCCAGAGTAATAATATTTCTCCAAAGAGTTTTGTGGTTCGCATGAAGCTGATTATTATTATTAGAAACCAGGAACTGCAGATGCAAATGTACTGTATCCACAGTATACATGGCAAGTTCAAGGGTTTCAAGGTCAGTTTATTGTCAAATGTTCCAATTAAGGCACAGTGATATGCGAATTACCATACAGCCATACGAAAAAAAAGCAACAAGACACACAACTACATAACATGAACATCCACCACAGCGGATTCCCCACGTTCCTCACTGTGATGGAAGGCAATAAGGTCCAATCTTCTTCCTCTTTATTCTCCCGCGGACGGGGCAGTCGAACCATCCGCAGTTGGGGCGGTTGAAGATCCCGCAGCCGGCGGTCGAAGCCCCGTGTTGGGGCGATCGAAACTCCTGCGGCTTTGAGTCCCTGATGTCGGTCTCTGGCAAAGTCCCGCAGGATCCCACGGTTGGAGCCCCAAAGACGACCCCCGACAGGGATCGCGAACTGCATGATGGCAAGTCTGCAGGCTCCGCGATGGAGCTCCCGGTCGATCTCCAGCAAAGGCCGCCAACTCCACGAAGTTAGGCCACAGTGTGGATGGAGATTCGATGCAGAAAAAATCGCATCTCTGTCGAGGTAAGAGATTCAAAAAAGTTTCCCCCCCCCCCCACATAAAACAAGCTAAAGACCACTAAAAAACATACATTTAACACATACAAAACAGACACAAAGAAGGAAAGGATAGACAGACTGTTGGCGAGGCAGCCATCAATTATAGATGCAACGATAAATACAAAGACAAATACACAACAACAGAAAGGCCCAAATGGAGCAACTCAGCAGGACAGGCAACATCTCTGGAGAGAGGAATGCTGTCCCGCTGAGTTACTCCAGCATTTTGTGTCTATCTTCGGTGTAAACCAGCATCTGCAGTTCAATCCTACACATAATGGTGCAAAGTGTAGTATAAATAAAAAACTAAAGTCAGAACACTAAAGTCTGAAGAAGGGTCTCGACCCGAAACGTCACCCATTCCGTCTCTCCAGAGATGCAGCCTGTCCCACTGAGTTACTCCAGCATTCTATGTCTATCTTCAACACTAAAGTCAAGTTGAGGTTAAAACATGTTTTTCTACCCTTAATCCATGTTGGGCGTTGCGATGAGCACTCGCATGGGCCCCATGTATGCCTGCCTCTTTGTAGGGTATGTTGAACAATGCCTGTTCCAGGCATGCACTGATCCTATCTGTTATATTGACAACTGCATCGACACTACCTCCTGCACCCATACCTCCTGAACTCATGGACTTTATTAACTTCAACAATTTCCATCCTGCCCGCAGATTCACTTGGACCACCTCTGGCACCTCCCTCCCGTTTCATGATCTTACAGTCTCCATCAGGAGATAAACTATCGACTGACGTCTATTATAAACCCACTGACTACCACAACTATCTCAACTTCACTTCTTCCCACCCTACTTCCTACAAAGAATCTATCCCCTACTCCCAATTCCTCCGTCCACATCACATCCGCGCCCATTCACTGAACACCTTTGCTCAGTCCACCTGAACCTACCTGACCGGTTGCCAAACACTTTAATTCCCCTTCCCCCACAGACCTTTCTGTCCTAGGTGTACCAGACCAGGACATCTGAGATGTCCTCATTCTTTAGGGAACGGGGGATCCCCTCTTTCATCATAGATGAGGCCATCACTTGGGTCTCCTAGGTAACCCGCAGTTCAGCTCTCGCTCCCCCTCCCCCCAGTTGCAACAGGGACAGAGTCCTCCTAGTCTTGGTTCTTGATCCTCCAAAATATTCCAAATGGAATTTAAACTGGAGGTGGCAGAGGGTGGACATAAGTCCTCACCATTCACCCCATCTGCCGTCGCATGCAACGCATGCAATCCTCTGACATTTTTGCCACCTCCAAAAGGATCCCACCACTAGCCACATCTTCTCATCTCCACTCCTTTCTGCTTTTTGCAGAGACCGTTCCCTCTGCAAATCCCTGGTTAACTCACATCCCATTCCACCCAAATGACGTGGAATCCTAACCCTCCCCAGATACCTTCCCCTGTAACAGCAGGAGATGCAATAGCTGTCCCTATACCTCCTCCCTTGACTCTGCCCTGGGTCCCTGACAGTCCTTTCAAATTAGACAGAGATTCACTTGCACCTCCTCCAACCTCATCTACTGTATCCATGATTCAAGGTGTGGACTCTTATACGTCGGCAAGACCAAATGTAGACTGGGCGCTCGTTTCACTGAACACCTTTGCTCAGTCCACCTGGACCTACCTGACCGGTTGCCAAACACTTTAATTCCCCTTTCCCCACAGATCTTTCTGTCCTAGGCCTCCATTGTCAGAGTGAGGCCAAATGCAAATTGGAGGAACAGCACCTCATATTTCGCTTGGGCATCTTACAACCCAGTGGTATGAGTATTGATTTCTTTAGCTTCAAGTAACCCTTGCATCCCTCCCCCACCCGTCGTACTAGCTTCAAAGTTGTTTTGTTGAATTTCAATGTCTGAAACTCATTTTCACCTAGCTCATAGCTAATAATGGCCTGATTCCTTTATCATCATTACTTTTTTGCATCTTTTATTAATTTCATCTATATCTCTCTATACAATAATAATAATAAATTTTATTTTTGGGCGCCTTTTAGAAATCTCAAGGACACCTTACAGAGATTAACAAGAATAATAAAACATATAATCGGAATAAAATAAATAATAAAGACATCACAGAAACACAAATTAAAAACAGAATTCAGTCCAAAAACAAAAAATCAAAAACACAATGTGAAGAGAGAGCAGCGGCAGCTAAAGCGCGCCAGCGTCCACTCTCCCTTCCGACAGCCATCTTGGACACAGACTAACAGGTTTACTTACAGACAAAAAAATCATCTGGGCACAATGTCCAGTCCCCATCCCCAGTTCACCCAAAGTCAGGCCTATTGAGGCCACCGCTATTGCCTCTACGGAGGTCCGATGTTCCTGGCCGTTCTCACCAGGTGGTGTTGATCCGGCGTCGGGAGAGTCCTCTCTGCGGCTGGGCCACCTGGAACGGCCGCTTCCTGACTGGGGACCGCGACTTCCGAAGCCGACAAGGCCGCGCCGGTTTGGAGCACCCAGGCTCCCGATGTTAAAGTCGGCGCCGCCCGCTCCGCTCCGCAGACCCGCAGATATATCACCGTCTATATCTCTCTTTTCCCTTTCCCCTGACTCTCAGTCTGAAGGTCTCGACCCGAAACGTCACCTATTCCTTCGCTCCAGAGATGCTGCCTGACCCACTGAACTACTCCAGATTTCTGTGCCTATCTAAAGTCAAGTCGAGTTTTTTATCATGTGTACATCCACGGAGGTACAATTAAAATCTTGCCTCCAGCAGCATCACATGCACATAGACTCGAAAACATATAATCAAATTATACATAAATCATACGTAAATGGCACAAACTTCTAAAAGAAAGAAAACTGCAAAAATTGCGAGACGTTATTGCAAAATGAAAATTCAAACAAAAAATTAAATGTAACAGCATGGATAGGTACACGGATAGGAATAGTTTAGAGGGATATGGGCCAAATGTGGGCAAATGGGACTAGCTGAGATGAGGCATCTTGGTCGGCATGGACGACTTGGGCTGAAGGGCCTGTTTCCCTACCTTGCATAAGGGGCAGGGAAATTATTGAAGAGAATCCCAAGGGATAAGATTTATTTGCATTTGGAAAGCAGACACTGAAGTGATGTGTACGAAGGAACTGCAGATGCTGGTTTACACCGAAGATAGACGCAAAAAGCTGGAACAGATTTTGTTTCAAGACCTTTCATTAGTCTGGCGTATGGTGTACTTGCTTTTATCCATGGGAATATTGTGTAAGAGTCAGGAAGTCATGATGCAAAATTACCCAAGAAGAGTAAGGTGACGTGCCTCAATGACTATCGGCCCGTGGCACTAATGCCTGTGGTGATGAAGTGCTTTGAGAGGTTGATCATGGCGCAAATCAACTCCTACCTCGACAAAAACCTGGGCCCCATTGCAGTTCGCTTACCGCCACAACAGATCAACGGTGGATGCGATCTCGCTGGCCCTCCACTCCGCTCTGGACCAGTTGGACAACAAAAACTCATATGTCAGGCTGTTATTCATTGATTACAGCTCGGCATTTAATACAATCATCCCCTCCAAGCTGGTTACCAAACTCGCAGAACTGGGTCTCTGCGCATCCCTCTGCAATTAGATCCTCGACTTCCTCATTCTCAGACCACAGTCTGTTCGTATTGGTGGAAATGTGTCAGCCTCGATAACAATCAACACAGGAGCACCTCAAGGCTGCGTGCTCAGCCTCCTGCTGTACTCACTCTATACTCATGACTGCATAGTCGGTCATAGTGCGAACTCCATCATCATGTTCGCTGACGACACCACTGTTTTGGGACGTATTAATGATGGGGATGAGTCAGAGTATAGAAGAGAGATCGAGCAACGGTCCATATGGTGCCAGCACAATAATCTGGCCCTCAACACCAGCAAAACCAAGGAACTGATTGTGGGCTTTGGAAGGAGTAGGATGGGGACCCACGGTCCTGTTTATATAATTGGTTGAAAGGGTCAAGAGCTTCAAATTCCTGGGCATGCACATCTCTGAAGATCTTTCCTGGTCCGAGAACACTGATGCAATTATTAAGAAAGCACATCAGCGCCTCAACTTCCTGAGATTACGGAGAGTCGGTTTGTCAAGGAGGACTCTCTCTAACTTCTACAGGTGCACAGTAGAGAGCATGCCGACCGGTTGCATCGTGGCTTGGTTCGGCAACTTGAGCGCCCTGGAGAGGAAAAGACTACAAAAAGTAGTAAACACTGCCCAGTCCAGCATCGGCTCTGACTTCCCTTCCATCGAGGGGATCTATCACAGTCGCTGCCTCAAAAAGGTTGTCAGTATCATCAAGGACCCACACCATCCTGGCCACACACTCATCTCCCTGCTACCTTCAGGTAGAAGGTACAGGAGCCTGAAGACTGCAACGACCAGGTTCAGGAATAGCTACTTCCCCACAGCCATCGGGCTATTAAACTTGGCTTGGACAAAACTCTGAACATTAATAGCCCATTATCTTATTTGCAATTGATCAGTTTATTTATTCATGTGTGTATATATTTATATAATGGTATATGGACACACTGATCTGTTTTGTAATCAATGCCTACTATGTTCTGTTGTGCTGAAGCAAAGCAAGAATTTCATTGTCCTATCAGGGACACATGACAATAAACTCACTTGAACTTGAACTTGGAAATTATAGGACCTTGGTTAGACCACATTTGGTGGATTTTGTGCAGTACTGATCACTACACTATAGAAGTGATGTGATTTAGCCATAGAGGACAAGGAAAAGATGCTCAAGGATGTTACCGAGACTGGAGGGCTTGAGTTATCAGGAGACAGGATAGGTTTGGTGTGTAGGAAGGAACTGCAAATGCCGGTTTAAACCGATGATAGACTCAAAATGCTGGAGGAACACAGCTGGTCATCAACATATGTGGATGCTCCCTCAGATATGCTGTGTGACCCGCTGAGTTACTCCAGCTTTTCGTATCCATCTTCAGGTTAGGCTGGGTTTGTTTTCCCTGGAGCGGAGGAATTTAAGGGGGTGAGCTTGCAGAGCTGACAGAGGGGGTCCCAGCACACATTGGTGTGCTAGGAAATGAAAAAGTGGATAAATTAGCAAAAGAGGCCGTTAAAAAAGAGAACATAGAGGTAATTATCCAAATCTGAAGGAAAACACATTGTGTGGAAGAAAATAAATCAGGAATGGCAACAATACTGGGAACAGGAGACAAAGGGGAGACACCTCTATTCGCTACAAAATAGAGTGGGCATTACAGCAAGAAGAGGGGGGAACAGGAGAGAACAGGTAGTATTAGCAAGTTTGAGGATAGGACACACTCACCTGAACAGCACATTAAAAATGTTGGGAAAACATCCTACTGGGCTGTGTGAGGAATGCCATCAGCCGGAAACAGTTCAGCATGCCCTAGTTGCATGTAGAAGATATGAAACAGAAAGAAGAGTTTTGATCAGTGAAATGAAGAAAATTGGAATGACAGATATATCAGAAAAGAACATTCTAGAGTATGGAGGGGAAGGAAAAGGAGTAAAGGTGTTGTTTAATTTCTTGAGGGCCTCTGGCCTTATAAAAAGGATATAATGTAAAGACACGAGGACTGTGGAGTGAAGCCAGAAGGTGGCAGCAATACAACATTGTGGATGCCGGCTGCCGTAAAACTCCAAAGAAGAAGAAGAGGAGCTGACAGGGGAAGAGGTATCATGACAATGATTAAAAGATAATTAGACAGGTGCATGAATAGAAAGGGTTTAGAAGGATATGAGCCAAATAGGACGAGCTCAGAATGCCAATTTGTTCGGTGTGGATGAGTTGGGTCAAATGGTCTGTTTCCTTGCTGTAGAGCTCCATGACACTAAAGTGCTGGAATTACACAGCAGGTGAGCACATGGAAAGAGAAACCAAGTTAACATGAACAGAACAAATACATTGGCTCCAAGGTACACAATTGTACTGTAAAAACTCAGCGGGTGCGGCAGCATCTATGGAGCGAAGGAAATAGGCAACGTTTCGGGCCGAAACCCTTCAGACAATACATTGGCTCAGTGTTTCGGACCGAGATGTGCATTTCTCTGCGCTGGGGAAGTTGGTGCAGGAGGACGTCCTGCCCGGACCTCCTGTTGCCGCCCGAGCAGCTGAAGGCAGCGCACAGACGGCAGCGGTGCGGCGTCACGGCGGGAAGATCCGGCGATGGCGTCGGGCGAGGCGCGGGGGTTGCGGGCCGGGCCGGCGGCCGAGCGCCCGGGGCAGGGGCTGGGCACCGTGCTGATGTCGTGCCAGGTGTGGGAGGGAGGCGGCCGCCGCTCGGCCCTGCGGCTGCAGCTCAGCATGGAGCGGCCCGGGGACTTCCGGCTGGGCTGGCGACACGGCGGCGGCGGCAGCGGCAGCAACAGCAACAGCAGCAACAGCCTGGTGAGGGAGCGCCCGGGGGGTGAGGGAGCGCCCGAGGGGTGAGGGAGCGCCCGGGGGGGTGAGGGAGCGCCCGGGGGTGGGGGTGGGAGTGAGGGTACCCGCGGGGGGGGGGGGAGTGAGGGAGCGCCCGAGGGGGTGAGGGAGCGCCCGGGGGGTGAGGGAGCGCCCGGGGGGTGAGGGAGCGCCCGGGGGAGGGTGGGAGTGAGGGTACCCGCGGGGGGGGGAGGGGAAGTGAGGGAGCGCCCGGGGGATGAGGGAGCGCGGGGGGGGGGGGGAGAGTGAGGGAGCGCTCGGGGGGTGAGGGAGCGCCCGGGGGGTGAGGGAGCGCTCGGGGGGGGGGGGGGGGTGGGTGAGGGAGCGCCCTGGAGTGGTGGTGGGTGGGTGGGGGGGAGTGAGGGAGTGTTATCTCCGTACACGTGACAATAATAAGCCTAAACATAACAGCATGGGATAGAAGTGGCAGGTGGGAGTAGTTTGTGACCTGTCCATAGGAGAAATGTCGCCGGCAAGTTTGAAGGGAACTGAAATTCTAATCTACATATTGACTGGATGAACCAAACTGGCTAGTGGATCATTAAAGAAGAAGTGGGGGAATGCGTCAGGGAACAGTCTGTTACTGAACCCAACTGGGAATAGGCTAGTTCATTTTGGTCGTGAGGAACGATTAATACGTCTCCTTTTGTGTGACGATTCTTTCAGAGAATATGTTGGAAGTTCAGATACAGTTTGAGGTAAACACCATGGGAACAAAACTGTATTCTCTAACTTAACTAAGGGTAATTGTAAGGTGAGAGGTGAAGTTGTCCCCAGTGGACTGGGTAAATTAGGTGAGAAACAGGTAAGTTTAGTTTAGAGATACAGAGTGGAAACAGGCCCTTTGGCCCACCGAGTCCACACCGACCAGCAAACACCCTTACACTAGTTCTATCCTACACACTGTGGACAATTTACAGAAGCCAATTAACCTAAAAAAACTTGCATGTCTTTGCGATGTGGGAGGAAACCGGAGCGCCTGTGGAAAACCCACATGGTCACACGGAGAACGTGCAAACTAATTAACCATATAACCATATAACAATTACAGCACGGAAACAGGCCATCTCGGCCCTACAAGTCCGTGCCGAACAACTTTTTTCCCTTAGTCCCACCTGCCTGCACTCATACCATAACCCTCCATTCCCTTCTCATCCATATGCCTATCCAATTTATTTATAAATGATACCAACGAACCTGCCGCCACCACTTCCGCTGGAAGCTCATTCCACACCGCTACCACTCTGAGTAAAGAAGTTCCCCCTCATGTTACCCCTAAACTTCTGTCCCTTAATTCTGAAGTCATGTCCTCTTGTTTGAATCTTCCCTATTCTCAAAGGGAAAAGCTTGATCACATCAACTCTGTCTATCCCTCTCATCATTTTAAAGACCTCTATCAAGTCCCCCCTTAACCTTCTGCGCTCCAGAGAATAAAGACCTAACTTATTCAACCTATCTCTGTAACTTAGTTGTTGAAACACAGGCAACATTCTAGTAAATCTCCTCTGTACTCTCTCTATTTTGTTGACATCCTTCCTATAATTGGGCGACCAAAATTGTACACCATACTCCAGATTTGGTCTCACCAATGCCTTGTACAATTTTAACATTACATCCCAGCTTCTATACTCAATGCTCTGATTTATAAAGGCTAGCATACCAAAAGCTTTCTTTACCACCCTATCTATATGAGATTCCACCTTCAAGGAACTATGCACGGTTATTCCCAGATCCCTCTGTTCAACTGTATTCTTCAATTCCCTACCATTTATCATGTACGTCCTATTTTGATTTGTCCTGCCAAGGTGTAACACCTCACATTTATCAGCATTAAACTCCATCTGCCATCTTTCAGCCCATTTTTCCAAATGGCCTAAATCACTCTGTAGACTTTGGAAATCCTCTTCATTATCCACAACACCCCCTATCTTGGTATCATCTGCATACTTACTAATCCAATTTATCACCCCTTCATCCAGATCATTGATGTACATGACAAACAACAAAGGACCCAACACAGATCCCTGAGGCACCCCACTAGTCACCTGCCTCCAACCCGACAAACAGCCATCCACCATTACCCTCTGGCTTCTCCCATTCAGCCACTGCTGAATCCATCTTGCTATTCCTGCATTTATACCCAACAGTTTAACCTTCTTAACCAACCTTCCATGAGGAGCCTTGTCAAAGGCCTTACTAAAGTCCATATAGACAACATCCACTGCTTTACCCTCGTCAATTTCCCTAGTAACCTGTTCAAAAAATTCAAGAAAATTAGTCAAACATGACCTTCCAGGCACAAATCCATGTTGACTGTTCCTAATCAGACCCTGTTTATCCAGATGCTTATATATATTATCTCTAAGTATCTTTTCCATTAATTTGCCCACCACTGAAGTCAAACTAACAGGTCTATAATTGCTAGGTTTACTCTTGGAACCCTTTTTAAACAATGGAACAACATGCGCAGTATGCCAATCCTCGGGGACTATTCCCGTTTCTAATGACATTTGAAATATTTCTGTCATAGCCCCGGCTATTTCTACACTAACTTCCCTCAATGTCCTAGGGAATATCCTGTCAGGACCTGGAGACTTATCCACTTTTATATTTTTCAAAAGTGTCAGTACTTCTATGCATTCTATGCATTCACCCGATGTATTCCTCTCATGAGGGGAGTTACTACAGCACTTTGTGTCTGTCTTTGCCTTTGGGGTGTGGGTTTCTCCTGCGGTTTTAAACCGGCCTGCCTCATCTTTCTGATCTGTCGGCAGAGCTTGTATGAACTTAACTTAAAGGACGTCGTGTATGAATTCAAGAGCGCGACGTGCCATGGGATCAGCATGCGAAACCAGCCGGCCAACCAGCTGGTCTGTCACTTCGATGACGAGGAGGAGGCCCAGAGATGGTCGACCATCATCACCAGCTCGCTGAGAGAGGTGGAGAAGGGTGGGTGGCTCGTCCGGGCAAGCGTGTTGGTTACTTTCCCGAGGCAGCATGAAGTGTAGTTTAGTTTAGAGACACAGTGCGGAAACAGGCCCTTTGACCCACCGAGTCTGCGCCGACCAGTGATCCCCGCACAATAACACTACCCTACACACTATCCTTTACAATTTAACAGAAGCCAATTAGCTTACAAACCTGTACGTCTTTGGAGTGTGGGAGAAAACGAGATCCCAGAGAAAACTCACGCTGTCACGGGGACAACGTACAAACTCCTTACAGACAGCACCCGTAGTCTGAAGAAGGGTCCCAACCTGAAATGTCACCCATTCCTTCTCTCCAGAGATGCTGCCTGTCACACTGAGTTACTCCAGCTTTTTGTGCCTACCCATAGTCAGGATCGAACTAGGGTCACTGGCGCTGTAAGGCAGCAATTCTACCGCTGCACCACCGTGCCGCCACTGTGTAGATGGGGTGGAGGGTGGGGAGCCGGGTCTCTGTGATGGAGTGTTAGTTGTAGAGAGAGGGGAAGTGAGCAGCGGTATGAAGCTTTGGGGGTGGGGGGCTTGTGGGGGATGCGTTTTGGGGTGGAAAGTGACAACGTGGTGCTCCCCCGCTGCGGGCCCTGCCACCGCGAGGTACCTCGGCCCCCACAGGCCTGCTCAGTGTTGATTGATTTTGTTTCCCTGCAGCGAGTAGCATGGTCGGTGCACAGAGCCAGAGCCCTCCGCCGCCGGCAGTGGGCAAGGGGAGTTGCGAGAGCGGAGTAGACACTCACAGAGCCAGTCCGGACATCCCAAAGCCAGGCACCGATCTGGCACACACAGGTGAGATATCCGATCGCGGGACATACGTGTCGCAGGACACACATGCAGTTCTCTCCTGCCATGGGAAGGAGGGAATTTTGTACTTTACCGTACCCTATAATCTCACTTTACTCAAATAGGCACAGACACAAAATAAAACAGCTCGTAGATCAGTGGTGAGTCTATCTAACAGGTCACAAGTTCAGGAATAGAATTAGGCCATTCAGCCCATCGAGTCCACTCCGCCATGCAATCCTGGCTGATCTCTGCCTCCTAATCCCATTTTCTTGCTTTCTCCCCATAACCCTTGACAACGTTCTAATCAAGAATCTGTCTATATCTCTGCCTTAAAGATATATCCACTGATGGCCTCCACAGCCCTGAGTGGCAATTAGTTCCACAGATTAACTACCCTCTGACTAAAGAAGTTCCTCCTCATCTCCTTTCTAAAAGAGTGCCCTTTAATTCTGAGGCTTTGACCTCTGGTCCTAGACTCTCCCACCAGTGGAAACATCCCCTCGACATCCACTCCATCTATGCTTTTCATTATTCTGTAAGTTTCAATGAGGTCCCCCCTCAACCATCTATACTCCAGCGAGCACAGGCCCAGTGCTGCCAAACGCTCATCATATACTAACCCACTCATTATTCCTGTAAACCTTCTCTGGACCCTTTCCAGAGGCAGCACATCCTTCCACAGATATGGGGCCCAAATTTGCTCACCATGCTCTAAATGCGGCCTGACCAGCGACTTATAGAGCCTCGGGTTTATTAACGTCTGTTTATTAAAAGGCCTTATCAGTGTATATCAGTGTGAGCAAGCCCAAACTGCTTCAACAAGCCATAATAACTACAAATTGTGTATTCTTGTGACACAATGGTTACTTGTGGAGTTGAAATAAACCATTAATCAATGTCTCTGTAACCTTCCATTTTTGTCTTTCCCCAGAGTTAATATTAATCTTATGTTTCCTGTTGTTTTGAAACTCTTCCTTATTGAACAAGTCGATACCATAAATGTAAATGTTCCTGTAAGGAGAATTGATGGGGTTTAAAAAAAAAGGCCATTTGTTAACTCTGGGGGACTTGCCTGCTATACACAGTGACAAAGAACAGCTGTAATCTGAAGGTTGCAACAGATAAGCACCAAGACAGACCTGCAAACGACTATTCCCTCCCCCCCCCCACCCTGCCCCCCCGAATAGATAAGGAAGCCTGCTTTTCAGCAGAATGTAGCCACAAAAAGCTGGAGTAACTCAGCAGGACAGGCAGTATCTCTGAAGAGAAGGAAGGGGTGACGTTTCGGGTCGAGACCCTTCTTCAGATTTGAACAGAATATAACAGCTTTGCTATTCTGACTACATTCTTGGCCATTTTTTCCCAGCCAAGTATGTGAGCTCCAAGGTTAACCATATTATAGCCTACTCGTCTTCCTTAAAATCCTCAAATTTTCCGACAACAGGCAGCTATCGCGAACGGTCCAGATTCACCAGCATGGTACAAGGATGGACGGGGTGGCCATTTGCTTCACCCCACAGAGTCTACCTCAGATGTAGATGTTGGGTTAGACCGTGTAAATGGGAACCGTTTCCTCTCAAGACATACACGCTTCACTCTTTGACCTGCGCTGTCCCTGCCCCGTGAGTTTTTTTATCTTCAGCTGGGAACTGTGATGCTGATGTTACTGATTTTGTGCGCTGTTTGTTTCCAACGCTAGAGGACCTGGTTCTGCAGCTGACACAGGCAATAGAAGCAGGTGATTGCACCTTGTCGGCGGAGTGTGCGGTGACTCTTGCCCAGCAGAGAGCCTGCCTGGCCATCTCTCTGAAAGAGCTTTCCTACCCCAGCCAGCCTATCAGGTAACCCTTGGTTCACAGTGCTACATCCGGGTTCAATAGAGTTAAATCAAGTGTTTAATTGTCATATGTACTGAAAACAAAACGAAAGAAATTCTTACATTGCAGCAGCTTAACAGGCCTGTAAACACAGTACAGGTGCACAACCTTTTATCCGAAAGCCTTGGGACCAGACACTTTTCGTAATTCAGAATTTGTCGGTCTACGGAATGGAAATTTTTTAGCGTAGATTTTAATGGCTGGCTCAGTGGTAGAGTGCTCGGCTCATATCCGCAAGGTCGCGAGTTTGCGCCTTGATCCTGGCAGTTACTCGATCGCGAGTTTGAGTCTTCAATGTCGTTTTTTCTTGCAGAATAAATGTTTGTATGAAATGCAGTGTAGGAGAGGTGTACTGACTGTGTGGGCAGAACTTTGGAAGTGATTGTCCACCAGTCTAAAAAGCCGCTGTGTCTCCCTGTCCCTGGGATAGCAGGGGGCGATCAAACAGCACAATACCCCCCTCCCCCTCCAACTCCAGAGGAATCCGCTCCCCGATGGGCCGCTACGGCGACAAGTGGCAGTTTGCCCACAGCCCGAGCTGCGCCCCCTCATCCTCCACCCCAAGAACAAGACGTACCTTGCACACCATCAGCTTCTGCCCCTACGTGTTCCTCTGGAGTTGGAGCGGGGCTGGGCTGGAGTTGCTGCTGGCTGTGGGTCTCTGGGATCTCCGTGCTTGCAGTGGGCCTGGGGGGTCGGTGGGCGACGGTGGGAGCTGTGGAGCCTGTGGACCTACGGACCTACCTCCGTGGAGCTAGCCAGCTTCGGAGCGTGGAGAGCTGCGGGGTCGAGCTGCTGCGACCCGACAGGTGGATGGTGACACCGGGAGCTCGCGGGTCCCCAGTGGGAGACTGCTTTGCGGGGCACCGGCAGCGGCGACTTCTCCCGCCCGAATTACGGGGTTGAGAGTGACCTGGAGGGGGGCCTTACAACGCCCGGCGCGGCTGTAAATTGCCGCGGACTTGCTAGCGCCCGCCGGGGGCTCCAACATCAAGACCCGGGGCAGGGCCCTACATCGCCCGGCGTGGCTTTGAGTGGCCGCGGACTTGCTAGCGCCCGCCGGGGGCTTTGACCTCGACTTCGGGAGAGGAATGGAGAGCAGGGGAGAGACAAGTCTTTGCCTTCCATCACAGTGAGGAGGAGACTCACTGTGATGGATGTTTATGTGAATTGAATTGTGTTGGTGTGTGTCTTGGTTCTTTTTTTGTATGGCTGCAGAAACCAAATTTCGTTTGAACCTCATGTGAGGTTCAAATGACAAATAAAAGGTATTGTTATTATTGTATTATATTGGTGTCCCGTTGGTCCTGACGTCTCCGGCCACCCCCCTGGACTGGAACTGAGACCGGGAACTGTACCGCCCTTGCCCCCTCCCTCTGCAACTGCAAACAACCCCACTCTCCTGCAAGGGCGGTACAGTTCCCGGAGGATGGCAGGTGGCCGGAGACGTCAGGACCAACAGGAACCCGCTCCCCGATGGGCCCCTACGGCGCCCCGAGCTGCGCCCCGTCATCCGCAACCCAGGTTCCTCTGTAGTTGGAGTGGGGCTGGGCTGGGCTGCTGTTGGCTGTGGGTCTCTGGGTTCTCCGTGCTTGCGGTGGGCCTGGTGGTCGGTGTCCAATTGGTCCTGACGTCTCCGGTGACTGGCACGGTCCTGCTGCAATCGCCGACGTGAAGACAGTGCAAAGCCCCCGCGCCGGTGCAATTGGCAGGGAGCTGGAGAGGAGAGGGAAGGGGTCACACACATGGCCGGGAAGCAGAGGGGCGTAGGTGGGGTGAAACTGAAGGGAGCAACAATCTACACTGTATCGTGAGTCTACCGTGGAAACTTTTTAACTCAGCGGGCAGGCAGCAGCATATTGTCAATTATTAACCCTCCCGCGCAATATACCCTCACCTTCTCTTTTATGAATGGGGATTTAGTTCCCCTTTCTTCGAGGACTGACCGGAGGTTCCGCTGTCACCTCTGCGGGCCGCCCTCGGTGAACGTTTTCAAGGACCTTTCTTCAAGGACCGAAAAAATGGCCGCTATTCGGAGGTTTTCGTTATTTGGATCTTCGGATAAAAGGTTGTGCACCTGTACTTATAGATAAGGGCGGCACATTGGCGCAGCGGTCGAGTTGCAGCCGTACAGCGCCAGCGACCCGGGTTCGATCCTGACCTTGGGCGCTGTCTGTGTGGAACTTGCACGTCCTCCTCATGACCCCGTGGGTTTTCTCCCACATCCCTGAGAAGTGCAGTTTTTTTTGGTTAATTGGCCCTTTGTAAATTGCCCCTAGTGTGTAGGGAGTGGATGAGAAAGTGGGATAAGGTAGAGCTAGCGTGAACGGGTGATCATTGATGGGCGTGGATTTGTGGGCTGTTGGGCCTGATTCCATGCAGTATCGCTAAACTAAAAACATGATAAACAAGGACGTTCAATAAATTAAAAAAAACAGTATTAGTGCAAAAATGCCCAGTCTCTAGTGCAACCAAGAACGTTTGTAGTTTGACATTTAGTTGGTGGTTGTAATGTTCAATAGTCTGATGTTTGTTGGGAAGAAGCTGTTCCTGAGCCTGGAAGTGATGGTGTTCAGACACCTAAACCTTCTTCCCAATGCCAGGAGTGAAATGAGGATGTTCAACACCGACCAACCAAGTAGATTTTAATAGCAAAACTTAAAAATGCTGGGAACTCAGCAGGTCAGGCAGCATCTGGGGGGAGGGGGGGAATGGACGGACGACAATTCGGGTCGGGGCCCTTCTTCAGAACAGAGTCGTCTTGAGTCTGAAGAAGGAACCCAACCCAAAAGCATCATCTGTCCATTTCCCTCCACAGGTGCTGTCTGACCTGCTGAGTTCCTGCAGCACTTCCTGTTCTACTCGGGATTCCAGCAACTGCCGTTCCATGTTTCCACAACAGCTCAGCAATTTTCCAAGCAGGGCAAGTTTAATGTTTTTTTAAAAATAATCATATTTTGGAGTAATTCAGGAGTCAAGAGCGATGTGTCTCGGCAATGGAACAATGTCGTTCTTACTTGCTGCAGCTTCACAGACCCCATTAACATCACAACACAAGATAAATATACTGTAATCAATAATACATTAAATTACTATCTTTAATGCCAGATAACAATAATGGTGAAAAAGTGAAGTCTGTAGTGCAGCCAAAGACACAGTCCATAGAGGATCACAGTTGCTGAGGTTAGTGTTGTGCAGTGTTCAAGAGCCTGATACAGTGCCCTCCGCAATGTTTGGGACAAAGACCCATCATTTATTTATTTGCCTCTGTACTCCACAATTTGAGATTTGTAATAGAAAAAAATCACATGTGGTTAAAGTACACTTTGTCAGATTTTAATAAAGGCCATCGCAGACTTCAAGCAGTCATAGCATGCAAAGGATATGCAACAAAATACTAACATGACTACTTTCATTTACATGACATTGCTGTGTCCCAAACATTATGGTGCCCTGAAATGGGGGACTATGTATAAACGCAGCTGTAATTGCTACATGGTGAAACCAAATGTATAAAAATGGCCTTTATTAAAATCTAACAAAGTGCACTTTAACCACATGTGATTTTTTTTTTTCTATTACAAATCTCAAAGTGTGGAGTATAGAGGCAAATAAATAAATAATGGGTTTAAGAAGGAACTGCAGATGCTGGAAAATCGAAGGTACACAATAAAGCTGGAGAAACTCAGCGGGTGCAGCAGCATCTATGGAGCGAAGGAAAAAGGCAACGTTTCGGCCCGAAACGTTGCCTTTTTCCTTCGCTCCATAGATGCTGCTGCACCCGCTGAGTTTCTCCAAATAAATGATGGGTCTTTGTCCCAAACATTATGAAGGGCACTG
The DNA here is from genome assembly GCF_010909765.2 of Amblyraja radiata. Taxonomy (NCBI): domain Eukaryota; kingdom Metazoa; phylum Chordata; class Chondrichthyes; order Rajiformes; family Rajidae; genus Amblyraja; species Amblyraja radiata. Next base: position 37,161,525 of record NC_045957.1, on the reverse strand, counting down.
TAGTTACTGGGAAGATGGTCTTCAAACTGGTAATCACAGCTTTTACCAACAAATTTAAACGGGTTAAGAATATATTTCTACATCAAGTTTTTTAAGATAGTGGGACAGGCGGTATCTGGATTGATATAAAAAGCTGGAGTAACTCAACGGGTCAGGCAGCATCTCTGGAGAGAAGAAATGGTGACGTTTCGGGTCAAACCACCCCTTCCCCAGGTACGTTCCCCTGCAACTGCAAGGGATGCAACACCTGTCCCTTTGCCTCCTCCCTCGATTCTGTCCAAGGACCCTCACGGTCTTTTTAGGTGAGGCAGAGGTTCACTTGCACCTCCTCCAACCTCATCTACTGTATCCTCCAGATGTGGACTCCTATATATCGGTGAGACCAAGCGCAGACTCGACAATCTTTTCGCTGAACACCTCCGCTCAGTCTGCCTAAACCTACCTGATCTCCCGGTTGCTAAACACTTTAACTCCCCTCTCATTCCTACACTGACCTTTCTCTCCTGGGTCTCCTCCATTGTCAGAGTGAGGCCCAGCGCAAATTGGAGTTACAACACCTCGTATTTCATTTGGGCAGCTTATACCCTAGCAGCATGAATATTGTCTTTTCTAACTTCAAGTAACCCCTGCTTTCCCTCTCTCTCCATCCCTCCCCCTTCCCAGTTCTCTGACCAGTCTGAGAGTCACCCTGATTATATTTTATCTGTTTGCTTTGTTGTCACTTTCCCCTAGCTAACTGATCTATTTCTACATTTTCCTTGATAATCATCTGTTTTGATATTTTTTTCACACCTTACCCTTCCTTATCTCAGTATCTCCGTCTCCCCTAACTCTCAGTCTGAGGAAGGGTCACCCATTCCTTCTATCCAGAGATTCTGCCTGTCCCGCTGGGTTACTCCAGCATTTTGTGATTAAGGTGTAAACCAGCATCTCCAGTTCCTTCCTGCACATTTTTTAAGATGTTGTTTCTCATAGTTATACAGTTGCAGCACTGAAACTGGCCCTTCGGCCCACCCTGTCCATGCTGACCATCAAGTATGTATCTACACTAATCCCATTTACCAGCTTCCATCCCTTCAATGGAGTTTGGATATATATTTAAGTAGGATGACATTTTACACCAATTGTGTGGATAATTCCCTCTCAAAGAGCCGGCATGGTACGATGGGATGAATGGTTCCTGCACTATATCATCATATGAACTTTGCTCAAGAAACTATCATGAAGCTCGTGAGCAAAACACAAAGTGCTGGAGGAACTCAGCGGTCCAGGCATCATCTGTGGAGGGAATGGACCGGCAATAGAATGATACAGTGTGGAAACAGGCCCACACTGGCCAACATGTCCCAACTACACTAGTCCCACCTGCCAGCGTTTGGTCCAAATCCCTCCAAACTTGTCCTGTCCATGTACCTGTCTAATTGTTTCTTAAACATTAGGATAGTCGCAGCCTCAACTACCTCCTCTGGCAGCTTGTTCCATATACCACCACCCTTTGTGTGAAAAAGTTACCCCTCGGATTCCTATTAAATCTTTTCCCCTTCACCTTGAACCTATGTCCTCTGGTCCTCGAATCTCCTACTCTGGGCAAGAGACTATGTGCATCTACCCAATTTATTCCTCTCATGATTTTATACACCTCTATCAATCACCCATCATCCTCCTGTGCTCCAAGGAATAGACACCCAGCCTACTCAACCTCTCCCTATAGCTCACACCCTCTAGTCCTGACAACATCCTCATAATCATACTTTCATAATCATAACCATACTCTAATAGCCAAGTATGTTTTGCAACATACGAGGAATTTCATTTACCATACTTTCATACAAATAAAAAGCAACAGAACACACAAAATACATTTTTACATAAACGTCCACCACAGTGACTCCTCCACATTGCTCACTGATAGAAGGTGAATAAACATTCAATCTCTCCCTTCTTTGTCCTTCAGCGGTCGGGGGCCTCTAACCTTCCGTTGACAGGACGATCTTACTCCTGTAGCCAGCGGCGGGCCGCCTCGTTGGGGCGATCAAGCTCCTGCATCGGGGGGAATCTCAGCTCCCCCGCACCGGGCGATCTGACCCTGGGTCAGTCGAACGTCATGCGGCTTTTGGAGCTTCCCTACGATGGTCTCAACCCGAGACTGCGAGCTCCTTGATGTTAAAATCCACAGGCTGCGTTTGGAGGGTCGATCCCAGGCAAGGAATCGGCTCCAATGGTAAGTCCACACCCCGCGGTGGGACTCAAATTCAGTCCCGAGCAAGGCCTCCACCTCCACGATGTTAGGCCGCAGAGCGACCGGAGATACGATCCGGAAAACAATCGCATCTCCGGCAAGGTAAGAGATTGGGGAAAGAAAAGGTTTCCCCGACCCTTCCGCCCACCCCCCACATAAAACAAACCAAACCACATTAACACAAACTTTTTAAACACACTAAAAATAATTTAAAAAAACCCGAAAAGGACAGACAAACTGTAAGCGAGGCTGCCATCGAAGTGCCACCTGGTGGAGGAATGCCTTTCAAGCTTGAGCTCTTTCGGAGCCCTTCCCCAGACCCGAAGTGTTGTCTGTCCATTCACTCCCCAGATTCTGCCTGACCTGAGTTCCTCCAGCGCTTGGTGTTTTGCTCCGGATTTGAGCATCTACAGTTCTCTGTGTCTCCAGGAAGTACGTGAGGCTCTGTGGAGTGTGGGAAGTGGATTGCGCTTGGGTCAGGAGGGTGTGCGAAGGTCTCAAGCCCTGTGGCTTCTTTCTGTCCCCCCAGCCTGAGAGTCGGAGTGGAGGACGCCTCCTCTTCTGCCACCATCGTCCTGAAGGTCTTCCCCTACGCCACAATCTACACACTAAAGCAACAGGTAAGGCAATGCTGGAGACGTGATTGTGATGTTTTTCGTCACAGTGGTAGAGCGCAGGGAGCACAGCCTATCCCGATGGGAATGCAGCTTTTAGACTTTAGAGATACAGCGTGGAAGCAGGCCCTTCGGCCTACCGAGTCCATGGCAGCCATCGATTATCTGTACACTAGTTCTATCCAACACACAAGTTACAATTTACAAAAGCCGGTTTACCTGCAAAACTACTTCTTTGGTGTGGGAGGAAATGGGAGCACCCGGTGAAAACTCACGCAGGTCACGGGGAGAACGAGGATCAAACCTGGCGCCGTAAGGCAGCAACTCTACCACTGTGCCACCGTGTCGCCCCAAGCTGGAGGTGTGGACCCTCATGGCTACAGTATTGGTATTTCTTTCCTCCCGTCCTCAATGTCACAGAAACAGGCCCTTCGTCCCACTTTGTCCATGCCGACCAAGTTTGTCCCATACAAGCCCATAATCCCTCTGAACCTTTCCTGTGCACACACCTAACCAAATAACTTTTAAAAGATGTAATTGTATCTGCCTGTTTTCATGCTGTATCTCTAAACTAGACTAAAACTAAAATGCCGATCATCGATCACCCATTCGCACTAATTCTGTTATCCCACTTTCTCATCCACTCCCTACACACTAGGGGCAATTTACAGAGACCAATTAACCTACAAACCCGCACGCCTTTGGGATGTGGGAGGAAACTGGGGTACCCGGAGGAGGCCCATGGGAGAACGTGCAAACTCCACACAGACAGCACCCGAGGTCAGGATGGAACCCAGGTCTCAGGCGCTGTGCCGCCATTGTTTCTAAATGAAGGGTCGGTGTTGTTGTGCGGCAGGTGTTCCGTGAGTTTGGATTCCACCCCGGGGTCCAGCGCTGGATCGTCGGCCAGTGCTTGGCAGCCGACCACAGGACGCTCAGCTCGTACGGGGTGAAGAGGGACCGTGACCCTGCCTTCCTCTACCTGCTCTCCAGCAAGCTGGCCGGACTGTCCCGGCAACAGTACGAGGAGGACCAGGCCCAAGCCATCATGGCCGACGGGGAGCCCCTCACACATGTCCTCCGCAGAGCGAGCCTCCTGCTGCACGAGAAGTGGAACTGCAGCACCTTACCTGCCAGCAAAGGTGAGTCGCCCCAGCAGGCCTGGGGATGCAGGGAGAATCAGTTTAGTTTAGGAAAGAACTGCAGATGCTGGTTTAAATCGAAGGTGGACACAAAATGCTGGAGTAACTCAGCGGGTCAGGCAGGATCTCTGGAGAGAAGGAATGGGTGACGTTTCAGGCCGAGACCCTTCTTCAGACTGATGTCGGGAGTGGGCGGGACAGAGAAGGATGTAGTCGGAGACAATAAGACTGGTGGGAGAACTGAGAAGAGGGAGTTGTGTGTTCTGTGATCTTACTTCCTCTGGCAACTCGTTCCATTTAACCATTTCCATCTGATTGGAAAAATTGCCCCTCAGTTCCGTATTAAATCTTGCCCATCTCATCTTAACCATATGTCCTCTTGTTTTTGGTTCCTCTACTCTGGGTACTGAGTACAAAAGTTGGGTCGTATTTCCCTGAAGTTTAACTTGGCATCATGTTCGGCACAGACATTGTGGGCCGAAGGGCCTGTTCCTGTCCTGTGCTGTGTCAGTTTTGGTCACCCAGCAATAGCAGAGATATTATACTTTGGAAGTTGGAAAGGGTGCAGAAGAGATTCTCCGGGATGTTACCTGGGCTTGTGGGCTTGAATTATAGGGAGAGGTTGGATGGGACTTTTTTCTTTGCGGTGTAGGAGGCTAAGGGGCAACCTTATTGAGATGTACAAGGTCATAGATAAAGGGAGTGCTCACAGTAATTTTTCCCAGGGTAGAGGATTCTAAAACTAGAGGGCATAGGCTTAAGATTAGAGGGTAGAGATTTAAGAGGGACCTCAGGGGAACTTTGCCACTCAGTATCTGGAACGAGCTGCCAGAGAAGGCTGTGGAGACCAAGTCAATGGATATTTTTAAAGCTTGATTAGTACGGGAGTCAGGGGTTACGGGGGGAAGGCAGGAGAATGGGGTTGGGAAGGGAATATAAATCAGCCATGATTGAATGCTGGAGTAGACATAATGGGCCGAATTGCCTAATTTGCTCCTATCACATGAACATGAAGGAAGCTATGGAAGCTGATACAATTACAGTGCCCTCCATAATGTTTAGGACAATGATCCATCATTAATTTATTTGCCTCTGTACTCCACAATTTGAGATTTGTAATAGAAAAACAATCCCATGTGGTTAAAGTGCACATTGTCAGATTTTAATAAAGGCCATTTCTATACATTTTGGTTTCACCATGTAGAAATTACAGCAGTGTTTACACATAGTCCCCCCATTTCAGGGCACCATAATGTTTGGGACACAGCAATGTCATGTAAATTAAAGTAGTCATGATTAGTATTTTTTTGAATATCCATTGCATGTAATGACTGCTTGAAGTTTGCGATTCATGGACATCACCAGTTGCTGGGTGTCTTCTCTGGTGCTGCTCTGCCGGGCCTGTATTGCAGCCATCTTTAGCTTATGCTTGTTTTGGGGGCTAGTCCCCTTCAGTTTTCTCTTCAGCATATAAAAGGCATGCTCAATTGGGTTTGGATCGGGTGATTGACTTGGCCACTCAAGAATTTACCATTTTTTAGATTTGAAAAACTCCTTTGTTGCTTTAGCAGTATGTTTGGGATCATTGTCTTGCTGTAGAATGAACCGCGGGCAAATGAGTTTTGAGGCATTTGTTTGAACTTGATACGATGTGTCTATACACTTCAGAATTCATTATGTTGCTACCATCAGCAGTTGTATCATCAATGAAGATAAGTGAGCCAGTACCTTCAGCAGCCATACATGCCCAGGCCATAACACCCCCACCACCGTGTTTCACAGATGAGGTGGTATGCTTTGGATCTTGGGTAGTTCCTTCTCTCCTCCATACTTTGCTCTTGCCATCACTCTGATATAAGTTAATCTTTGTCTCATCTGTCCACAAGACCTTTTTCCAGAACTGTGGTTGTTCTTTTAAGTACTTCTTGACAAACTGTAACCCAGCCATCCTATTTTTACGGCTAACCAGTGGTTTGCATCTTGCAGTGTAGCTTCTGTATTTCTGTTTGTCATTGACAAATCCACACCTGACTACTGAAGAGTGTTTCTGATCTGTCGGACAGGTGTTTGTGGATTTTTCTTTATTTTCGAGAGAATTCTTCTGTCATCAGCTGTGGAGGTCTTCCTTGGCCTGCCAGTCCCATTGCGATTAGTAAGCTCACCAGTGCTCTCTTCTTACTTTCTACCGTCGATTTTTCCAGCATCTGCAGTTCTTTCTTAAACAAATCTTTCTTCTTAATGATGTCCAAACAGTTGATTTAGGTAACCCTATCGTTTGGCTGATGTCTCTACCAGTTTTATTCTTGTTTCTCAGTCTCACAATGGTTTCTTTGACTTTCATTGGCACAACTTTGGTCCTCATGTTGATAAACAGCAATAAAAGTTTCCAAAGTTGATGGAAAGACTTGGTGCTGAGAACTCTCTTATACCTGCATTAAGGAGGCAATTAAACACACCTGAGCAATTACAAACGCCTGTGAAGCCACGTGTCCCAAACATTATGGTGCCATGAAATGGGGGGGGGGGGGGGGGGGCTATGTATAAACACAGCTGTAATTTCTACATGGTGAAACCAAAATGTATAAAAATGGCCTTTAATAAAATCTGACAATGTGTACTTTAATCACATGTGATTTTTTTTCTATTACAAATCGCAAATTGTGGAGTATAGAGGCAAATAAATAAATGATGGGTGTTTGTCCCATACATTATGGAGGGCACTGAATTACTTTCAAAAGACATTTGAACAGATGTATGGATAGGAAGGATTTAGATTGATGAATGCCAGCAAATGCGATTAACATAGATTGACAACTTGGTCGGCAGAAACAAGGGCCTGTTTTGTTGCTGTATGACTCTAATGTGTAGGAAGGAACTGCACATGCTGGTTTACACTGAAAATAGACACTAAATGCTGGAGTAACTCAAAGGGACAGGCAGCATCTCTGGAGAGAAGGAATGGGTGATGTTACGGGCCGAGACTCTACTGCAGATTGAGAGTCGGGGAAGATGGAAACGAGATATGGAAGGGTACAAAGAACATGTAAGACATGAAAAGGACAGATCAAAGCAGACGATGATCAAGCAAATGTATAATGGTTCATTGTTGGCTGAGGGGAAGGTGACAACGAGGTATACAAACAGTAAAATTAATCAGAAGGACAGTGAAACTAGGCGGGGAACTAGGGTGGGGGAGGCAATGGAGAGAGAGAGAGAGAGAGAGAGAGAGGGAAAGCAAAAGTTACTTGAGGTTGGAAAAAATCAATATTCATACCGCTGAGTTATAAATTAACAGAGTGTGAGAAATGTGTCCAGGTGGTACAAACGTGCGCCATGTGTGGTGGGCAGTGTGAGGGAGGGTGCTTGGTGACGGCTCCATGTGAAGTCCTGGTATGTGTGTCTGCAGGTGGGGCGCTTGCCACGAGCTGGGAGGGAAGGCCGGACCTCAGTAACGCTGCCCTGTGCCTTGACCTGGAGTCCACGTTGCATCAGCCGGCGGTGTCACAGGAGACGAGGAGTCCGCTTCAGCAGCAAACCTCTCCCACGCACCAGGCTGCACAGGTACTGGCAGAACCCGTTGGCAATCACGCCTCAATCTACCTCGCCCACAACGGGCAGCTGGTTCAGTCATTGTTTATTCGGTTCAGTCTAGTTCAGAGATGGAGCACGGAGACAGGCCCCGCTTCGGCCCACCGAGTCCGCACTGACCAGCGATCACCCGTTCGCACTAGTTTCATGTTACCCCACTTTCTCATCCACTCCCTACACACGATGGGAAATTTACAGAGGGCCGATTAACCTACAAACCCGCACGTCTTTGGGATGTGGGAGGAAACCGGAACATCCGGAGGAAAGTGGGAGAACGTGCAAACTCCACACACACAGCAGCTGAGGCCACACTCAAACCAAAGTCTCGGGCACTGTTAGGCAGCAGCTCTACCTGCTGTGCCACTGTGCTGTCCAGTGACCTCCTTTGTTACGAGCAGATTATGCCTCTTGGGGATTCCTTCTCTCTAATTGGGATTAATCCCTTCACAATCCCTGTTGTGAAGCAGCTGTTTGATCATCTGTCACGGTTCACTGTCTGAACTGTCTCACTGTGGTCACTGTAAGACAACTCCACCTCTGACTATTACAATGCCCCACGTCTCTCTGGTGTATTATTATCATTGTCATGTGCGCTTAGATTTTTGTGAATATCTTTAATTGCATGATATCCAGTCAAACCGTACTATATATCAGGTTTTGGGTCAGAACCCTTCTTCGTAAAGCCCCTGTCCCACTTTCCCGAACTCGGAGAATGTCCGTAGGAGTCCGTAGATATTTCGCAGCGGCTCGTAATGCCAGCCGTAGGTACTCTGGGCATCGGGTAAGTCAGGACGTTTTTTCGGGATGTTGAAAAATGTCCACGAGTAAGAAATATAGCCCCGAGTACCTACGGCTGGCTATTACCGTTCCGAGTTTGAATCGAGGGGAAAACTCGGGGGAATTCGTGGTAACTCTGGAAAGTGGGACAGGGGCTTAAGTGTATAAAAGTATGAGAGGTGTTGATAGTCAGAAACTTTACCCCAGGTTGGCAATATCAAATACTACAATGCATAGCTTTAAGGTAAGTGGGGCAAAGTATAAAAGAGATGTACCAGGCAGGTTTGTTTACACAGAGAGCGCTGAGTGCCTCTGGGTGAAAATGTTGCCCACAGGTCCCTATTAAATCTTTCCCTTCTCACCTTAAACCTATGAGCTTTAGCTCCTGATTCCCCTACCTGTGTGAAAGACTCTGCACACTCACCCTATCTATTCCCTTCATGATTTTATAGACCCTCTATACTCTCACCCTTCTGCTGTGAGTGCTGCATGGAATAAAGTCCTAGCCTGCCCAACCTCTCCCTGCAGCTCAGGCCCTCGAGGTAGTGAATCTTTGTTATTCTCACCCCCGAGAGTCCCGTGAAGGCTCCATCACTGAATATTGGCAGCAGTGAGATTGGCAGGTTTGAATGTGGGGGGAATCAAAGGATCAGTGCAGCAAAATGGTGCTGAGATAGATTGCGTGCCATGATTGGGACAGCAGGCACGAGGGGACGAATGGGCTGCTCCTGCTTCTGGTCGTGTTCGAACACAGCAGGTGGCTGCGGTTTCTGTATACCTACCTCCCTTTGAACAGGTACATGGATAGGTTTAGACTAGAGGGATATAGGCCTATTGTGAGCAAGCGGTCCTAGTGTAGATGGGACATGAGGGTTGGCATGGGCAAGTTGGGCTGAAGGGCTTGTTTCCGCGTTGTATGTCTCTGATACTGATCTCTTCACGGGTTTGGTTGCAGAATAAAGCAGTGTGTGTTCTCTGTTGTGTGTGACAGAAAGGCTGGGCCTGTGCGCAGTGCACCTACATAAACAAACCCAACCGGCCCGGCTGTGAGATGTGCAGCAGCCCTCGCCCGCAGGACTACCCCGTACCCGAAGAATATGCGCTCAACGACGAGGAGCTGTGTCGCATGCTGCAGGAGAAAGAGGAGCTTCTGAGAACGCAACAGGTACAATGCAACCGTACTTTACTGGGCCCCTGCTTACAAAATGGCCGCTCTGCAATGGGGTGGGATTTACCCAGAATCCATTGTGGTACGGAAAGCCCTCTATGCGATTGAGCTGAGGTGTCATTGATTTATTACTGTCACTTGTACCGGATACAGTAAAAAAGTGCAAGTACCACAATGAGGGACTTATGGCAGATCGTTCTTTGCCTGGTAACAGCGGGGAAGAAGTTATTCCAGAATCTGGTGTCCGTACGGATACCAGATTCTGGAATAGCTTCTTCCCCGCTGCTTTCACGTATCCGTATCTTCTGCCTGATGGGAGAGTGGAGAAGAGGGAATGACCGGGGTGCGAGTGGTCCTTGATTATGTCGGCTGCTTTCCCGAGGCAGCGTGAAGTGTAGGCGGAATAGACTGAGTCTGGTCTGTGTGATGGACTCGGCTACATCTACAACTCTCTTACGGTGTTGGGCAGAGCTGTTCCCAATCCGACCTGTGATGCGACCAGCTCACAAGTTAACAAGAAGCTTTTGATGGAAAGGTGGGAAGAATGGAAGGGATTGGTGTAGAGGTAGGGATTCAGGGCTTGTTTCTGTGTCGTCTGACTGGGCTGCGGCTAAGAGAAAGGAGAAGGATACAACGGGTCGGATTCACTGTGCAAAATATAAGTCACCACTTTGGCAAAGGGAAAGTCAGAGGAACTGGGATGGCACTATCGTGGATGGGTCGTCTTGGTTGGCATGGACCGAAGGGCCTGTTTCTGTGTGTATAACTCTGCCTAACTTGGCATTATGGTCGGCATGGACATTGTGGGCCGAAGGGTCTGATCCTGTACTGTGCTGTACTGTTCTTTGTGGCTGTGAAGTTGCTGAAAGTAAGATTTTCATTGCCCCTGAGTGTCCCTCAGTGCATGCATGCATCTGACAATAAACATGAACTTAAACAAAGCTCGGTGAATCTTTAAACCGCAGTGTTTCCCTACCCCACCCCCTCCAATCCCCTACCCTTGTACACGATGGGGTGAGCAGATTCATTCTTCCTCTCTTGCTTTTGTTTTGTTTGACTCAACAGGAGAAGGCAAGGAGGGAAGAATGGCTGCCCCCTTTAGCCCAGCTCAGATTGACCGCGGCAGAGAGCGACATATCCCCCGACTGACCGGCTGGGCCGCTCCACTCCGTGTGCGGGGGTCGGCGGGGGTGAGCTTGCAGTCCGAGATGCCTCCAGCCCACCTGGCTCTTTCTCTCTCTCTCTCTCTCTCTCTCTCTCTCGTCATCTCCCTCTCCTCTCTCTCTCTCTCTCTCTCTCCTCCTCTCTCTCTCTCTCCATCTCTCCCCTCCCTCCCTCCCTCCTCCCTCCCTCCCCCTCCCTCCCTCCCTCCCTCTCTCCCTCCCTCCCTCCCTCCCTCCCTCCCTCCCTCCCTCCTCCCTCCCTCCCTCCCTCCTCCCTCTCTCCTCCCTCCTCACTCCCTCCTCCATCCCTCCTCACTCTCTCCTCACTCCCTCCCTCCTCCCTCCCTCCTCACTCCCTCCTCCATCCCTCCTCCATCCCTCCCTCCCTCCCTCCCTCCTCCTCCCTCGCCTCCCTCGCCTCTCCCTCTCTCCCTCTCGCCCTCTCTCCCTCTCTCTTCCTCTCTCCTCCTCTCTCCCTCCCTCCCCTTCCCTCCCTCTCTCTCTCTTCCCCTCCCTCTCTCCTCCCCTCATCCTCCCCTCATCTCCCCTCCCCATCTCCCCTCCCCTCACCCTCCCCTCCCCCCCCTCCCCCCACCCCCTCCCCCTCCCCTCCCCTCCCCTCCCCTCCCCTCCCCCCCAGCAGGCGGCTGGCCCTCTGTGCGGCCCCCAACCCCATGGGGGCCAGAGTCTGTGTGTGAACAGCACCCACCCCTCTCATGTTCCAACACTGGTGAGAGCTTATACACAGCCTGTACATTTTAAACATGGGTGCAGAATGTAAAGTTGTAGGAGTCGAAAGCTTAATCTCAAATGTCTATATTTTGTTGTTTCTTTTTACAAAACAAATTAAAGTCAAAACACTCTATGGATCATAATTGTTGGTCGTTTAATTGCAAATGAAAATGCATGGTTGTGGTCATGGTTCGACCCGGTCCTGTTCCACTTAGAGTCGTACAGTACGGAAACGGGCCCTTCGGCCCACCTCGTCCATGCCGACCAAGTTGTAATACTGGGCTAGTTCTTTTCGGCCCATAATCCTGCCGGTCCGTGCATCAGTCCAGATGTCTTATAAGGATGTAGAAACAAGGAACTGCAGATGCTGGTTTATACTAAAAGAAACACAAAGTGCCGGAGTAACTCAGCGGGTCAGGCAGCATCCCTGGAGAACATGAATAGGTGACGTTTCAGGTCAGGACTGTTCTTCGACTGATTGTATCCACTTACACCAAAGGAAATAATTGTATCCTCTTCTATAGCTTCCACTGGCAGCTCATTCCAGGTACGGACTACCCTCTGAGTGGCATGTGCCCTCTAGTTTTAGAATCTTCCACCTGGGGAAAAAGTTCAAGTTCAAGTTCACATTTATTGCCACATGCACCAATGAAGGTACAGTGGAATTTGATTTACCATGCAGCCACACAAACAAAAGAGCACAATACACAATAGAATATAACATGAACATCCACCACAGTGGAATCAACATCTTCACTGTGGTGGAAGGCAATAACATTCAGTCAGTCCTCCTCCTTTGTTCATCCGTGGTCGGGGCCATGAACCCTCCGCAGTTGCCGCTACGGACGGCCCGATGTACAGGCCCTCTCGTCAGGATGCTCGAAACTCCGACGTCGGGACGGATGGACACTCGGTCCCGCTTGGAGGTCCCGAATCAGCCGCTTCCTGCCGGATACCGGGGCTTCACGATGTTATAGGCCGCAGGCCGGCGGTCGGAGCTCTTAAAAGTCCACACCGCGCCCGCGGCTAGAAGCTCCACAGACCGCAGCTTCAGTATGTTATAGGCCGCAGGAGAAGACTGAGTGTTTACTTTATCCATGCCCCTCATGATCTTGTACACCTCAATAAAATCACTCCTCAGCCTCCCACACTCCAAAGAAAAAAGTCCCAGTTTATACAATCTCTCCCCTATTACTGAAGCCCGCAAGCCCAGGTAACATCATGGTGAATCTCTTCTGCACCCTTTCTAATTTTGATATCTTTCCTGAAGCCTGGTGACCCGAACTGTACACAGTGGTCCAAGTTTGGTTTCTCCAACGACTTGTACAGCTGCATCACTTCGTAAATCTCCCCCCCTCCCCCATCCCCTTCACTTTAAGCCTATGCCCTCTTCCAGTTAAAGGTCAGATTCACAGATTTTACACAAAGGAGGAAACTGGTTAAAAGTTGTTCAGTTAGCGTAAGGTGCTTTTCCCAGGGGAGTGGGTTAATTTTTGTACTAAGGCTCATACAGTATCTGCCCCTACCTACCTTTCAGGCACTGTATTCTAGCTGATAACCACTGCAGTGTATAAAAGACTTCCCCGAGTGTCATTAAGGCAGTGGGTATATGGAACGAGAAGCCAGAGGAGGCAGTTGAGGCAGGTACAATAACAACAGCTAAAAGACGCTTGGACAGATACTTGTTCAGTTTAGATACACAGCGTGGAAACAGGCCCTTCGGCCCACCGAGTCCGTGCCGACCAGCGATCCCCGCACACATTAACACCATCCTACACAAACTAGGGACAATTTACACTTATTCCAAGCCAATTAACCTCCAAACCTGTGCGTCTTTGGGGTGTGGGGAGGAAACCGAAGATCACGGAGAAAACTCACGTGGTCACGGGGAGAATGTACAAACTCCATACAGACAGCACCCGTAGTCGGGATCGAACCCGTAAGGCAGCAACTGTACCGCTGCGCCACCGTGCTAGAGGGAGAGTGTTGAAACAAAGAACTGCAGATACTGGTTTACCAAAGAAAAGGCAAAATGCTGGAGCATCTCAGTGGGTCAGGCGGCATCTCTGGAGAAATGGAGGATCCAAGCCCAAAACGTCGCCTATTCCTTTTCTCCAGTGATGCTGCCTGACCCACTGAGTTACTGCAGCATTCTGTGCCTTTGCAAAGATTTAGAAGGATATATGGGCTTGGTGGCAGTCTGAAATGTCTGAAACTTCAGTGGAACAATTTGTCTCTTGATCTTTAGTAGATCCATGCCAATCTCGAGAGTCAAGAGTATTTAGTTGTCATATGCACTGGGATAAGAGCAATGACATTCTTATTTGCTGCTTCTGCTCACACAACAGCACAACAAATCAAGATACAATAACGAATAATCAGTTATCCATGTACCATACCAATCCCAATTATCACTAATACTTTGCAACCAGCCATAATGGCATAAGGGCGGCGCGGTGGCCCAGTGGTAGAGTTGCTGTATTGCAGCGCCAGAGACCCGGGTTCAATCCCGACTACGGGTGCTGTCTGTACGGAGTTTGTACGTTCTCCCCGTGACCGCGTTTGTTTTCTTTGTTTTCCTCCCACACTCCAAAGACGTACAGGTTTATAGGTTAATTGGCTTGGGTTTGTATACTTGGTATAAGTGTAAATTGTCCCAAGTATTTGTAGGATAGTGTTAATGTGCATGGATCGCTGGCCGGGGTGGACTCGGTGGGCCGAAGGGCCTGTTTCTGTGCTGTATCTGTAAACCAAGCTAAACACTGCAAACTAAAGTATGTAGTTCACCCTTATACAGAGTCTGCAGTGGATAGTTGCTGAGGTAGGGTTGTGGTCAGTGATGTGCAGTGTTCAAGAGCCTGATGGTTGTTGGGAAGAAGCTGCTCTTGAACATGGAGGTCGTGGTTCTCAGGCTCCTGTGCCCTCTTCCCGATGATATCAGCGAGATAATAATAATAATAATAAATTTTATTTTCGGGCGCCTTTCAAAATCTCAAGGACACCTTACAGAAATTAACAGAAGAGAAAAAACATATAGTCGGAGTAAAATAAATAGTAAGGACATCACCAATACACAAATTAGAGACAGAAATCGCTCCAAAGACAAAAAATCAAAAAACACAATGTGAAAGAGAGAGCAGCGGCAGCTAAAGCGCGCCAGCGTCCACTCTCCCTTCCGACAGCCATCTTGGACACAGACTAACATTTAACTTACACACAGGAAAAAATCATCCCCCCCACAGCGGGGGAAGGCACAATGTCCAGTCCCCATCCCCAATTCACCCAAAGTCAAGCCTATTGAGGCCTCCGCTATTGCCTCTACGGAGGCCCGATGCTCCTGGCCGGGTGGTGTTGCCCCGGCGTCGGGAGAGTCCTCTCAGCGGCTGGGCCACCTGGAACGGCCGCTTCTTAACTGGGGACCGTGGCTTCCGAAGCCGACAAGGCCGCGCCGGGTTAGAGCTCCCAGGCTCCCGATGTTAAAGTTGGCGCCGCCCGCTCCGCTCCGCAGACCCGCAGCCCAGAGGTGTTGATCTCGGCGGTCAGAGCTCACCGGTCAGAGCTCACCCAGGCAAGGCATCGCCAGCTCCGCTCCACGGTAGCGCTCCAGCGCTGTGCTGCCACCGAAGCCGAGGTGCTGGGCGGTCCACGTCAGGAAACGGCGCTCCAAGCCCGCTGGTAGGCCACGAGGACGGGTCGACGGGCAGCCCGGAGAAAAAGCTGCCTCACCGACCAGGTAGGGACCTAGAAGTAGAATTGCCCCTTACCCCCACATTAAAAAGTCAATTTCTCCAACGGACGAAACACAGGACTTACTCAAAACTTTTTAAAAAAAGTGAATTAAACGGACGGCTGCTGGTTAGCAGCCGTTCCCCAAGATGGCTCCTCCTCCGAGGATGCTCCTCCTCCGATGAGAGCGTGACCAGGGTAGTTTGGGTCTCTGACGATGCTGGCTGCCTTTTTGAGGCAGCAAATCCTGTAGATCCCATCGATGGTGGGGATGTCAGTGCCCGTAATGGAGCAGGCAGTGTCCACCACTTTTTGCACTCTTCTTCATTCCTGGGGCATTTGAGTTGCTGAACCAGGCCGTGATGCAACTCAGTCAATACGCTCTCCACTGTCCCCCTGTAGACATTCAAGAGAATCCTCTAGGATAGACTGGATCTCATCAATCTACTAAGGAAGTAGAGGCATTGATAAGCAATGGTCTTTGTGGTTGCATCAATGTACTGGCTCCAGCATAGATCTGCAGAGATATGCACACTGAGGATTCTCCATGTGTTGGACAGTGTAGTGTTAATTGAGAAGCAGTCTGAAGAAGGGTCTTGACCCAAAACGTCACCCATTCCCTCTCCCCAGAGATGCTGCCTGTCCCGCTGAGTTACTCCAGCATTTTGTGTCTACCTTTGGTTTAAACCAGCATCTGCAGTTCCTTCATACACTTTTTGTCTGCTCCACTGCGAAATCTACTCAAGGTATGTCTACCGTGAAGAAGATCTTTCCCAAGTGAGTTCAGCAAAATCCTCTCTCACTGCTCCCCCTCTGTGTGAGTCTGAAGAAGGGTCTTGACCCAAAACGTCACTCATTCCCTATCTCCAGCGATGCTGCTTGTCCAGCTGAGTTACTCCAGCATTTTGCGTCTATCTTCAGTGAGAGGTCCTGGCCACAGGCCTGGAGATATGTTGAAGTGAAGAACAGAAGTAGGAGCAGGAGCTGGACAGGTGTCCCGAGCTGCTTGTTCTACCGTTCAGCACATTACGTACCCCGCCGCCACTTCCAGCACAACTGCCGCTGGTTTATTGTTATAGCGTCCCACGGCATTGTTTTAGAGTGCCTCGGCATTGAAGCAGGCCCTTCGGCCCACCGAGTCCGCGCCTACCAACGGTAACCTGTTCGCACCAGTTCTATCCTACACACGCTAGGGACAATTTTACAGGCCAATTAACCTACAAACCTGCACGTCTTTGGAGTGTGGTAGGAAACCGGAGCACCTGGAGAAAACCCTCGCGTTCACACTGAGAACGTGCAAACTCCACACGGACAGCGCCCAAGGTCAGGATGGAACCCAGGTCTCTGGCGCTGTGAGGCAGCGGCTCTACCGCTGTGACACCCCGTTATTGCCACCTGTGTTGAGATACAGATACTCTAGCCAGCCAAGATATGCTGCACATGAGTACAATCAAGCCACACGCAAGCGCAACACATAGTGCAAAGAGAGAAAAACCAGAGTGTACAATATGGTGTAGACCCAAGCAACTGCAGGTGCACTAAAAAAGACACACAGTGCTGGAGTAACTCAGCGGGTCAGGCAGCATCTCTGGAGAACATGGATAGATGGTGTTTCGTGCTGGGACCCTTCTTCGGGACTGTTCAAGTTCTGAACTGTTGCGAGAAGTAGTGGATTAAAGTCAAGTCAAGTCAACTTTATTTGTCACATACAAGATGTACAGTGAAATGAAAGTGGCAATGCCTGCGGGACTGTGCAAAACAACAGAACAGAACCAGTATTTACATTTATTTAAAAAAAAGACACAACAGTAATTACTCCCTGGTGAGATCAGAGTTTACACTCCGTCTCATCCTCTCTATTTTCGCAGCATGACAGCGGAGGCGCTTGCCTGACCGTAGCAGCTGGAACAGACCGTTGCTGGGGTGGTAGGGGTCTTTCATTATCTTGCTGGCTCTGGATCTGCACCTCCTGGTGTATAGGTCCTGCATGGGGGGAGGAGTGTGGTTCTCATAGTGCGTTCGGCCGAACGCACTGCTCTCTGCAGAGCCTTCCAGTCCTGGGCAGAGCTGTTGCCAAACCAGTTCGAGATGTTTCCGGTCAGGATGCTTTCTACTGCAGCAGAGTAGAAGGATTGAAGGATCCTCAGAGAGACTCTGAATTTCCTCAGCTACCTGAGGTGGTAAAGGCAGCCTTTCTCACCAGTGTGGCAGTGTGTGTTGTCCATGTCAGATCCTCTGTGATTTGGACTCCCAGGTATTTAAAGCTGCTCACTCTATCCACAGTAGTCCCATTTATCCTCAGTGGCGTGTACGTCCTCTGTTGTTGTGCCCTTCTAAAGTCCACAATCAGCTCCTTAGTTTTAGTGACATTCAAGAGGAGGCTATTCTGACACCAGTAATCTGTAATGTGCAGGTCGCTGTAATCTGGGTTGGATCTGAATTGGGAGGCTGGACCCCCGGAGCTGGAAGCCACGAGGCACAAGGTGGCGGCGCAGACGAGTTTGAGGAAACACACGTGGCTGGGGTAGCGAGTCCGGGTCACAACATGTTGGTAGGGCTGGAGGGCAGCAGCAATCACAGGGGGGAGAGCAGTGAGAGAGGGTCCCTCAGAACTCCTGCCAGGGAGAGGAGGACAACTTCTTCATAGTAGGCAAACCTCGAGGAGATTTCGCAGTGGAGCAGTAAAATGTTGAAACGAGGAACTGCAAAAAAAAAAGACATAAAATGCTGGAGTAACTCAGCGGGTCAGGCAGCATCTCTGGAGAACATGGATAGGTGACATTTCAGGTCGGGACCCTTCTTCACCAGGTAGAATACAGTGTTACAGCTGCAGAGAACGTGCAGATTAAAAAAATTGCAAGGACCAGAAGGAGGTAGGTTGGAAGACGGGGGCAAGAGGCTGATAACAGCGGGGAAGAAACTGTTCCTGAATCCGGTGGTATGTGCTTTCATGCTTTTGTATCTTCTGTCCGGCACGGGAGAGGGAATGCGAGTGGTCCTTGATAATGTTGGCTGTTTTCTTGAAGCAGCGTGAAGTGTAGATGGAGTGGATGGTGGGGTGTCTGGTCAATGTGATGGACTGGGCTACATCCACACCTCTCTGCAATTTCTTGTGGTCTTGGGCAGAGCTGTTCCCACACTAAGCTGTGATGCATCCCGATAGGATGCTTTCTATGGTGTGTCTGTGGAAGTTGGCCAGTGTAGATGTGGAGGGGGGTCTGTGGAGGCGTGGTGATGATGTTCGGTTCTGTTCTCAGCTCCTCTATGGTCAGGCGTGGGCAGTATGTGGCAGGTAACACTGGCACCACAGAAAGCCGCCCCATGTCCAGCAAGAGAGAGTCCAAGCGCTGACCCTTGGCACTCAGGAGTGTTGGGACAATGGTCCAGTGACGGAGCAGGGGCAGTGGTCCAGTGACGGAGCAGGGACGGTGGTCCAGTGACAGAGCAGGGACGGTGGTCCAGTGACGGAGCAGAGAGGGTGGTCCAGTGACGGAGCAGGGGCAGTGGTCCAGTGACGGAGCAGGGACGGTGGTCCAGTGACGGAGCAGGGACGGTGGTCCAGTGACGGAGCAGAGAGGGTGGTCCAGTGACGGAGCAGGGAGGGTGGTCCAGTGACGGAGCAGGGAGGGTGGTCCAGTGACGGAGCAGGGAGGGTGGTCCAGTGACGGAGCAGGGACGGTGGTCCAGTGAAGGAGCAGGGACGGTGGTCCAGTGACGGAGCAGGGAGGGTGGTCCAGTGACGGAGCAGGGAGGGTGGTCCAGTGACGGAGCAGGGACGGTGGTCTAGTGACGGAGCAGGGACGGTGGTCCAGTGACGGAGCAGGGACGGTGGTCCAGTGATGGAGCAGGGACGCTGGTCCAGTGACGGAGCAGGGAGGGTGGTCCAGTGACGGAGCAGGGACGGTGGTCCAGTGATGGAGCAGGGACGCTGGTCCAGTGACGGAGCAGGGAGGGTGGTCCAGTGACGGAGCAGGGACGGTGGTCCAGTGACGGTGTTGCTCTCTCTGGCCAGGAGCAGGAGGAAGCGCGGCTGAGGAACTACCAGCAGCTGCTGCAGACGGACGGACAGCACCTGGTGCCCAATCTCCAGCCGGCAGACTGCCCCGTCTGTCTGAACACCCTGGGACCCCAGGAGGGAGTGGTGCTCCGCGACTGTCTACACACCTACTGCAGGTGGGCTGCCTCTCAACACCCCCCTCACGCCACCTCTCCTTCTCCACGCACCCGCCCCCTCCCCACCCTTCACTCCACCTCCTCTCCCCTACACTGGGTATCGTCCAGCACCAGGGGAGGGGGGTGGGGGAAAAGATTGTGGGGAGGAGGGGGGTAAATGGAGGTGTGAGTCATACAGCACGGAAAGGCCAAAAAACCTTCGGCCAAACTTGCCCACGCCAGCCAACATGCCCCATCTACACTAGTCCCACCTGCCCACATTTGGCCCATATCCCTCTAAACCTGCCCTACCCATGTACCTGTTCAAATGTATTTTACATGTTGTTATTGTACCTGTTTCAACTACCTCCTCTGGCAACTCGTTCCATACACCCACCATCCTCTGTGTGGAAAAATGTGTCCCTCAGGTTCCTATTAAATCTTTCCCCTCTCACCTTAAACCTCTGGTTCATGATTCCAATACTCTGGGCAAGAGATTCTGTGAGTTCACCCTCTCTATTCCCCATAACATTTTATACACCTCGATAACATCACCACTAATCCTCCTGTGCTCTCCTTTAAACGTTGCCCCTCTCAGCGTAAAGCTAAGCCCTCGTGTCTTTGACATTCCCACCCTGGAGAAAAGGTTCTGACTGTCTACCTCATCGATGCCTCTTATTTAAAAAACTTCTATCAGGTCTCCCCTCAATCTCCAAGCCTGTCCAACCTCTCCGTATAGCTAATAGTCTGAAGAAGGGTCTTGATCCGAAATGTCACCCGTTCCTTCTCTCCGGAGATGCCTTCTGTCCCGCTGAGTCACTCTCATTTTAGTTTAGTTTAAAGATTCAGCGTGGAAACAGGCCCTTCGACCCACCGAGTCCGCACCGACCAACAATTCCCGTACACTAACACACAAGAGGGACAATTTACAATTATACCAAGCCAATTAACCGACTAACCTTTTCGTCTTTGGTGTGTGGGAGGATACTGGAGCACCCGGAGAAAACCCACGTGGAGAACGTACAAACGCCCATTTGTTTAACCTCCCCATATAGCTAACACCCTCCAATCCAGGCAGCAGTCTGGTAAATCTCAGCACCCTCCAAAGCCCCCGCATCAGTCCCATAACGGGGCAACCAGAACTGTAGCCTCACTAAGATGTGTAGGAAGGAACTGCAGATGCTGGTTTAAACCGAAGATAGACACAAAATGCTGGAGTAACTCAGCGGGACAGGCAGCATCCCTGGAGAGAAGTAAAAGGTGACGTTTCGGGTCAAGACCCTTCTTCAGACTGAGAGTCGGGAGGGGGAGGACACCGACATAAGGAAGGGTAAGGTGTGAAAACGACATCAAAGGGGATGGGGCTCAAGGAAAATGTAGAATAGATCATTGTTAGCCAGGAGAAGTTGACATCGAAGCAGACAGAGATAAGATGTAATCAGGGGGACAGTCAGACTGGTTGGAGAACTAGGAAGGGAGAGGGAGGGAAAGCAAGGAGTACTCGAAGTCTGTGAGGGGTGTGTGTGACGGGCCTGTGACAGTGTGTGTGACGGTGTGGGTGATGGGGTCTGTGTGATGGTGTGGGTGATGGGGTCTGTGTGATGGTGTGGGTGATGGGGTCTGTGTGATGGTGTGGGTGATGGGGTCTGTGTGATGGTGTGGGTGATGGGGTCTGTGTGATGGTGTGTGTAATGGGGTCTGTGTGATGGTGTGGGTGATGGGGTCTGTGTGATGGTGTGGGTGATGGGGTCTGTGTGATGGTGTGGGTGATGGGGTCTGTGTGATGGTGTGTGTGAGCGGTGCTGGTGATGGGCTGTGTGGTATCGTTGTCCACAGGGAGTGCCTGAAGCAGCTGATCCGGATGTCGGTCGAGCCGGAGGTGGCGTGCCCGTATCGGGACAGCAGCTACGCCTGCGAGAGCAAGCTGCAGGAGCGCGAGATCAGAGCGGTGAGTGGGCTCACAGACCACCGTGTGCCGACAGCATCACACCGCCACACACCAGGCTCCCATCCTCACCCCGGCCACTGTCAGTGTGGAGTTTGCACGTTCGCCTTCTGACCACGTGGGTTTCATAAGCTCACACACGATCGGAGCAGAATTAGGCCATTCGGCCCACCAAGTCTGCTCCGCCATTCAATCATGGCTGATCTATCTCTCCCTCCTAACCCCATTCTCTTGCCTTCTCCACATAACCCCTGACACCCGTACTAACCAAGAATCGATCTATCTCTGTCTTAAAAATATCCACTGACTTGGCCTCCACAGCCTTCTGTGGCAAAGAATTCCACAGATTCACCACCCTCCCTCCGACTGAAGAAATTTCTCCTCATCTCCTTCCTAAAGGAACGTCCTTTAATTCTGAGGCTGTGACCTCTAGCCCTCGACTCTCCCTCTAGTGGAAACATCCTCTCCACATCCACTCTATCCAAGCCTTTCACTATTCGGTAAATTTCAATTAAGTTCCCCCTCATCCTCTGGGTTTACTTCCACATCCCAAAGACGTGTGGGTTTGTAGGTTAATTGGCTTCTGTAAAAATTGCCCCCAGTGTGCAAGGAGTGGATGAGAAAGTGGGATAACAGGATCAGTGTGATGAATGGTCGGCATGGACCCTGCGTTCCATGCTGTATCTCCAAACTAAACTGAACATCCATGTCAATGTGTTTGTCCACTTACACGAATCCCATTTACCTGCATTGGCATTTTAGCACAGAGACATAGAGCTGTAATGCACAAAAGTAGACCCTTCTGCCCACCTCGTTTGTGGCATATTGGGATAGTCCCATCTGCCTGCAATTATCCCACGTTCCTCTGAAACTTCCCTTTCCATATTTCTGTCCAAGTGCCTTTTAAAAGTCAAAATTGTCTCTACTTCTGTAGCTTCCTCTGGCAGCTCGTTCCAGATACAAACAGAGTGAAAAAGTTGCCCCTGAGGTTCCTCTTCATTCTCTCCCCTCTCACCTTAAGCCTGTGCCCTCTAGTTTTAGAATCCTCCACCCTGGGTAATATGACTGTGAGTGTTCACTTTACTCATGCTTCTGTTAAAGCCTCCCCCCTCACCTTTAAAGAGGTCTGAAGGAGGGTCTCCACCCGAAACGTCACCCATTCATTCTGTCCAGAGATGCTGCCTGTCGCCCTGAGTTACTCCAGCATTTTGTGTCTATCCTGTGGTTCTAGATTCCCACTACCCTACCTATAGACTCCGGGCATTCACCCTCTCTATTTCCCGCATGGTTTTACACATATCTACAAGATCACTCTTTTAAGGAGCCTTTAGATAGGGAACATAGATTATGGATCAGGTGCAGGCAGAGATGAGTTTGATGTCACACTGTGGCCTGTTCCCGTGTAGTATAGTTCCATGTCGGATGACGGTGGCGGAATTGGGAGATTTATGACGAGTGTCATGAATAAGACGATGAGCTTGCTCTGTACCCCCCCCCCCCCCCCCCCCCCCCAGCTGGTGTCCGCGGAAGACTACAATAAGTTCCTGGACCGCAGCGTGTCTGTGGCAGAGAGCAGCAGTGACAACAGCTACCACTGCCGCACACCGGACTGCAGGGGCTGGTGCATCTATGAGGATGCAGTCAACGAGTTCCACTGCCCCTCCTGCCGCAAACTCAACTGCCTCCTCTGCAAGGTTGGGCCGCTGGGGGTGGGAGGGGGGGGGGGACGGTGAGGTTGGGGCGTGCTGTGGGGGGGGGGGGGGGGCGGTGAGGTTGGGGCCGCTGGGGGTGGGAGGGGGGGGGGGGCGGTGAGGTTGGGGCGCACTGTGGGAGGGGGGGGCGGTGAGGGAGCGCGGCGCTGTGAGAGGGGGGGGGCGGTGAGGTTGGGGCGCACTGTGGGAGGGGGGGGCGGTGAGGTTGGGGGGGGGCGGTGAGGTTGGGGGGGGCGGTGAGGGAGCGCGGCGCTGTGGGGGGGGGGGGGCGGTGAGGTTGGGGTGCACTGTGGGGGGGGGGCGGTGAGGGAGCGCGGCCACTGTGGGGAGGGGGGGGGGCGGTGATGGGAGCGCGGCGCTGTGGGGGGGGGGCGGTGAGGTTTGGGCGCACTGTGGGGGGGGGGGGGCGATGAGGTTGTTGGGCGCACTGTGGGGGGGGGGGGCGGTGAGGTTGGGCGCACTGTAGTGGGGGGGGGGCGGTGAGGTTGGGGCGCACTGTGGGGGGGGGGGGCGGTGAGGTTGGGGCGCACTGTGGGGGGGGGGCGGTGAGGTTGGGGCGCACTGTGGGGGGGCGGTGAGGGAGCGCGGCGCTGTGGGGGGGGGGCGGTGAGGTTGGGGCGCACTGTGGGGGGGGGGCGGTGAGGTTGGGGCGCACTGTGGGGGGGGGGCGGTGAGGGAGCGCGGTGCTGTGGGGGGGGACGGTACTGAGGGATGACCACACATTCCCTCTCCATGCTCCCTCCCAGGCGATCCACATGGGAATGAACTGCAAGCAATATCAGGACGATGTGCAGAGCCGGGCAGCAAACGACAGCAACGCGCGCTGCACCAGCGAGATGCTGAAGGTAGGGGGCAGCGGTGAGCTGGGCAGCGGGAACGAGGGCCCAGTGAGGCTGTGGAAACAATTGTAACCTTCAAATGATTTTCGGACAGGGTTTACATGGGGATCTGCTCACCATGCTGCAGGAAGGATGACATTAAAACCAGAAAAAGGAGCATAAACTGGTTTACAAGGATGTTACCTGGTCAGATCAGTGCTTGCTATAAGGGGAGGCCAGGTAGGCTAGCTTTGTTTCCCTGGAGCTCAGGAGGATGAGGGGAGATTATAAGATCATGAGAGGAATAGATTGGGTAGACGCACAGTCTCTTGCCCAGTTAATCAAAAACCAGAGGACATAGGTTTAAGATGAGAGGGGAAAGATTTATTAGGAATCTGAGGGGTAACTTTTTTTCACACAAAGGGTGGTGGGTGTATGGAACAAGCTGCCAGAGGAGGTAGTTGAGGCTGGGATTATCCCAACGTTTAAGAAATAGTTGGACAGGTATATGGATAGGACAGGTTTGGAGGGATATGGACCAAGCGCTGGCAGGTGGGGCTAGTGTCACTGGGACATGTTGGCCGGTATGGGCAAGTTGGGCTGAAGGGCCTGTTTCCACACTGTATCACTCTGTGATGGTGAGTGAGGGTGGAGTTTGTTGTGAAGGGCTGTGTCAGTGAACCGTTGGGGAGGGGAGTGGGTGTATGAGATGGGAGGACCCTCGATGCTGCCTGCAGTGACGGTGTGGTTCCCGTGCAAAACAGAGCCTGGTGTGGACAAGTGCGGATGGGCAAAGCCATTCATTGTCCCCTGGTGATGTGGGCGGGGAGGGTGTGTCAGATGGAACTGCAGATGCTGGTTTAAACCGAAGACAGACACAAAATGCTGGAGTAACTCAGCGGGACAGGCAGCATCTCTGGAGAGACGGAATAGGTGATGTTTTGGGTCGAAACCCTTCTTCAGACTGAGAGTCGGGGTAAAGGGAAACGAGAGATATAGACGGTGATGTAGAGAGATATAGAGCAAATTAATGAAAGATGTGCAAAACTGTAGCGATGATAAAGGAAACAGGCCATTGTTAGCTGTGGGCTAGATGAGAACGAGTTACAGACAATGAGACTCAAGACACTATTTTGTAGCTGGTACGACTTGGGTGGGGGAGGGATGGAGAGAGAGGGGATGCCAGGGTTACCTGAAGTTAGAGAAATTTATATTCAAACTGCTGGGCTGTAAGTTGCCCAGGTGAAATATGAGATGCTGTTCCTCCAATTTGTGTTTGGCCTCACTCTGACAATGGAGGAGACCGAGGACAGAAAGGCCAATAGGGGAAGGGGAATTAAAGTGTTTGGCAACCGGGTGTTCAGGTTGGTTCAGGCGGGCTGAGCGAAGGTGTTCAGTGAAACGATCGCCCAGTCTGTGTTTGGTCTCGTCGATGCATAAGAGTCCACATCTTGAACAACGGATACAGTAGATGAGGTTAGAGGAGGTGCAAGTGAACCTCTGCCTAACCTGAAAGGACTGTCGGGGTCCCTGGAAAGAGTCGAGGGAGGAGGTATAGCAACAGGTGTTGCATCTTCTGCGGTTGCAGGGGAAGGTACTTGGGGAGGGGGTGGTTTGGGTGGGGAGTTAACCATGTAGTTGCGGAGGGAACGGTCTCTGCGGAAGGCGGAAAGGGGTGTAAACGGGAAAATGTGGCTAGTGGTGGGATCCCGTTGGAGGTGGTAAATATGCCGACGGATCTTGCTATTGAGGGAGGGCAGCGTAGGTTTACAAGGTTAAATTCCCGGGATGGCGGGACTGTCATATGCTGAGAGAATGGAATGGCTGGGCTTGTATCCTCTGGAGTTTAGAAGGATGAGAGGGTATCTTATTGAAACATTTAAGATTATTAAGGGTTTGGACACGCTAGAGGCAGGAAACATGTTCCTGATGTTGGGGGAGTCCAGAACCAGGGGCCACAGTTTAAGAATAAGGGGTAAGCCATTTAGAAAGGAGATGAGAAAACATTTTTTCGCACAGAGAGTGGTGAGTGTGGAATTCTGCTTCAGAGGGCGGTGGAGGCCGGTTCTCTGGATACTTTCAAGAGAGAGCTAGATTGGGCTCTTAAAGATAGCGGATTAAGGGGATATGGGGAGAAGGCAGGATCGGGGTACTGATTGGGGATGATCAGCCATGATCACATTGAATGGCGGTGCTGGCTCGAAGGGCCGAATGGCCTACGCCTGCACCTATTGTCCATTGTCTATTATGTGTTGTATGCGACGGCTGATGGGGTGGAAGGTAAGGACTAAGGGGACTCTGTCTCTGGTGCGACTAGGGGGAGTGGGAGCAAGGGCAGAGCTGTGCGGTACCGAGGAGACACGAGTGAGGGCTCATCTATGATGGGAGAGGGGAACCCCGTTCCCTAAAGAATGAGGCCATCTTGGATGTCCTGGTATGGAACCCTCTCATCTTGTCGCAGATGCAGCATCGAATTGGGAGTAGGGGATAGAGTCTTTGCAGGAAGCAAGGTGGGAAGAAGTGTAGTCATGATAGTTGTGGGAGTCAGTGGGTTTGTAATAGACGTCAGTCAATCGTCTATCTCCTGTGATGGAGACGGTGAGATCAAGAAAGGGGGGGGGAGGTGTCGGAGAATGAATTTGAGTGCGGGTGGAAATTGGTGGTGAAAGGAGTGGGCACTGGCACGGTGATGGTGTGTGGGGGGGGGGGGGGGGGGGGGAAGGGAGCATGGGAACGGTACCTAGGTAACGCTGCGGTTCCCGTTCCCACAGAGCCTGATGCGGACGGGTGAGGCCACGCACTGCCCGCGGTGGAGGGGGGAGGAGGGGAGGTGGGGATGGAGGGAGGGCGGGCTGTGGGCTGCGGGCATTGCTCTGGGGGTGATGGTGTGCTTGTGGTCTCCGGTTCCCACAGAGCCTGGTGCAGACGGGTGAAGCCATGCACTGTCCACGCTGCGGCATCGTGGTGCAGAAGAAGGGCGGCTGTGACTGGATCCGCTGCCCCGTCTGTCACACCGAGATCTGCTGGGTCACCAAGGGCTGTCGCTGGGGACCTGGCGTGAGTGGCACATCTGGGGGGGGGGGGGAACCTGGGGCAAGGGACACACCTGGGGCGAGGGTATGGGGACACACACCTGGGACGGACACACACACACACACACACGGCTGGGGGGGAGGGTAGGGGTTGGAG
The DNA here is from genome assembly GCF_010909765.2 of Amblyraja radiata. Taxonomy (NCBI): domain Eukaryota; kingdom Metazoa; phylum Chordata; class Chondrichthyes; order Rajiformes; family Rajidae; genus Amblyraja; species Amblyraja radiata. The sequence continues at coordinate 37,134,560 of NC_045957.1, read as the reverse complement.
AGACACCTGGGGCAGGGGGCTGAGAGCAGCATCTGTGGGATTGACAACATCTAGCAGACATCTGGGGGAACCAACAACATCTGGGGGCCCAACAACATCTGGAGCCTGGTGTTGAGTGCACACCTGGGGCATGGACAACACCTGTGGGCAGACCAATACCTTGTGGGTCGGCAATGGGTGTGGCAATACCACTGCATTTTGTTGTCTCTGTACTGTACACTGACAATGACAATTAAAGTTGAATCTGAAACTGAATCTGGATGAGCACACCTCATCTGTGGTCTGGGATCAGAATCAACATCTGGAGGTAATGCTCCACATCTGGAACAGGGCTCTGCCTGCATCTGGGGGATTCAACATTTGGGGGGCAGGGAGGGCTCAACATCTGGAGGGGTTCAACACCTAGAGGGCAGGGGGTGTACAACAGCTGGGTGGGGGGGAGTGTTTCAACATCTGGGTGGGGGAATTGTACAACATCTGGGTGGGTGGGGGTAATTGTTTGCCCGGTGACACTGACACTCTCTTCCCCCCCCCCCCCCCCCCTCCCCAGGGTCCGGGTGATACCAGTGGGGGCTGCCGTTGCCTGGTGAATGGCCAGCGGTGCCACGATCTCTGCCAGAACTGCCACTGACCGGGGAGGCGTGGCACCATCTCCGGCACCGCTGTACGCCGGCGATCCAGATGTTGGCGGAGATGACGGGTGGCCAAGGAGCCTCCGGAAAACGTTGGGGAACGCTGTCAGTGTCGGAACGCCGGCTCCGGGCAGGCGGTGGGATCGGCACGGCATCTTCACCGCAGGTCGCAGTCGGCCAGAGGCAGAACGGTCCCGGCGGGACGGGTTGGCAAATGACCGACGATCTGCGGCCCACCCTGGCACCGCCGTGTCCGTCTCACCGAGTCATGTGGCCTCTCTCACAACTTCCCACTCAGGGGAGAGGAGGGAAGGCACCGTTCCCCCGATCGCCCGCGGCCGAGGGTCAACGAGGGACTGATCCGGACACCTCACTCCGTTACCGCTGGGTCACCAACACCAACGTTGCCCAAAATGCCGGAGGAACCCAGCGGCTCAGGCCGGGCCAGCTCTTATTGTCACGCGTGTGCGCGCCGAGCTGAGGCGAAAAGCTTCGAGGCACAAGGAACCGCAGACGCTGGAATCTGGAGTAAAGCACAAAGTGCTGGAGGAACTCAGCAGGTCAGGCAGCATCTGGGGTGGGACTGGACAGGCAATGTTTTGGGTCGGGGCGCTGCTTCAGACCGATAGACTGGTGGGGGGAAAGCTGGAATAGAGAGGTGGGGGTGGGACAAAGTTTGGCAAGTGATAGGTGGATACAGGTGACGGGGGGTGAGATGGGCAGATGGGTGGTGAAAGCGACAGAGGTGAAAAGGAGACAAAAGGATGTGAGATGAGGATAGAAGAGGAGGAGGGATGTGGGTGGAGGGGGGTCGGGAGGGGAGGGGGTCGGGAGGGGAGGGGTTAGATGCTAAAAGGAATCATGGTACGAGCTCAAGCCCCCGATCCAAAACATCACTCGTCCGTTCCCTCCACAGATGCTGCCTGACCTGCGGAGTTCCAACACTGTGTTGTTTGTCTGACAAACCGCTTGGCCTTGGGGAACTGTGCAGCACCTTGGGGGCATTGGCAGTTCCTTGTGTCTCCCACTAACCGCTTTAACATTGTCTACTTCCATCGACCACAGACCCTGCAAATATATCGCCATCCACCTGCGAAACCGCTTGGCAGCACAGGCCTTTCACAGAGGGTTTCTCTGCATCACCTCAGGCTGAATGTAACACAGAGAGAGAGAGGGAAAGGGGGGGACAAGGGCAGGGGCTGGACACACTCGGGTCAGGCTGCACCATGAGAGGGTCCCCACAGATGCTGCCTGACCTGCTGAGTGTTTAAAGCACTCTCATCAAAATGCGAGTCTCCGCTCTGGTGTAAGTGGAGCAGACTTGTGGGGAAATAGAGCCAGTGTCCATGTGCATGCACGTGTAACCCTTCCTATCCATGCACCTGTCCAAATTTCATTTAAATGCGGTTATAGTATCTGCCTCAACTAACACCTCTGGCAGCTCGTTCCATACACCCACCACCCTCTGGGTGAGAAAGTTGCCCCTCAGGTTCCAATTAAATCATTTTCCCTCTCACCTTAAACCTACGCCCTCCGGTTTTTGATTCCCCTCCCCTACCCTGTGCATTCACCTCATCTATTCCCCTCATGATTTTGTACATCTCTGAAAGATCACCCCTCATCCTCCTGCACTCCAAGGAATAAAGTCACAGACCGCCCAACCTCTCCCTGTATCTCACGCCTGGCAACATCCTCGTAAATCTTCTCGGCACCCTTTCACATGTAATGGTATATTTCCTACAAAACTGTACACAATTCGCCACGTGTGGCTTCACCAACGTCTGTAACGTAACATCCCAACTCCTGCGCCACCATTTTCAATGAAATATGTCCCCGCACTCCTAGATCCCTCTGCTCTACAACACTCCCCAGAGCCCTGCTGCTGTTTCATGTGATAGTCCTGCCCTGGATTGACTTCCCCAAATTGCAATGTCTCACACCCATCTGAATTAAACATTACTTGCCACCCCTTGCCCCACTGTACAAGGCCTGGCACCCAGATGTTTAAAATGAAAAGACCATAAGACACAGGATGAGGCCATTCAGCCCATCGGGTTGACTCCACCTTTCAGTGCGGATGGGCGCACATGATGGAGCGTTTGCTGGAAAGGCCGGGACTGACAGGCAGAGAAGGAGACGGGCACTACGTCAAGGTGAGTGAGTTGTCCTCGAGGGCAGGGCAGGTCGCCACCCAGTGGCATCTCGAGGCAGTGCTGACAAACCGTGCCCACGGACACATGGGGGCAATTGTTTAAAGGCAAAGGATTTCATTGTTCCCTATCGGGACATATGACAATAAAACACTGTTGACTCTTGAGGTGCCAACACCCCTCCCCCCCCTCCTTTCCCTCCCTCTCTCTCTCTCTCTCTCTCTCTCTCTCTCTCTAGAAATAAAGTATTTTACCTTTACTGGGCGAGTGGCCAGTGGTTTGTGAACCTTCCTCCTGTGTGGGTTGTGTGCTGGGGGGCCCCGATTCCTCATTCCCAGGGACCTGCAGGATCACACCTATGGCTCTGCAAATGTAACTGAGAGAATCAGAGAAGCAAAAGGACATTCAGCCCCTCAAAGATAAACACAAAGTGCTGGAGTAACTCAGAGGCTCAGGCAGCATCTGGACAATTTGGGTCGGTGCCCTTCTTCAGACTCCAGCGTTTTGTGTTTCTTTTGTAAAGATAAAGATTTTGGTCTATACCACCATCTGCAATTCCTTTTTATCACATTCATCCTTTAATCTGCCTGACCACAATGAGATCTTTCACCTGTGAATGGGTGGTACTGAGGGAGCGCCACACTGGGTTTTTTTTTTAACCAAAAATAAATTGAATCAATTATTTACTAGAATAATGTGTAAGAAAGAATTCCAGGTACTGGTTTAAACCGAAGATATACACAAAATGCTGGAGTAACTCAGCAGGACAGGCAGCATCTCTGCATAGAAGGAACGGGTGATGTTTCGGTTCGAGACCCTTCTTCAGACCCGGAACGTCACCCATTTACTAGAATAATATGTACAATACCAAGAAACCCACCACGATAGTATCAAATATACTGAGAATTAATCCACCCCCGCAGAGCCGAGCGGCCCCAGAAATCCCCCAGTGAGCCCGTGGGCAGCGCATAGTCTCTCTCTAACACTATCCGGGCACGGACGTAATCCCGGAAAAGGGGCAGGCAGCCGGCTCGGGTAGAGCCCTCCACCTTCTGGCGCCGTGACTCACGGATGGCCAGCTTGGCCAGGCCCAGGAGCAACCCAACCAGGACATCTTCAGCCCTACCCTCTCCTCTACGCACAGGGTGTCCAAAGATGAGGATGGTGGGTGAGAAATGCAGCCAGAAGGCAAGGAGCAGCCCCTTTAGATATTTGAACCGGGGCTGCAACCTCACGCACTCCATATACACGTGGTACACAGACTATTCCAGCCCGCAAAAGTGGCAGGCGGCTGGCGAGTGAATCGTGAGAGAAACAGGTTGCTGATAGAGAGGGGCAGCATCCCTGCGTAGAGGGACCCCCAATGGGGCACCAGGGCGAGGAAGTGCAGGGTGTGGAGGAGGAGCTCGTACAGGACACGCCTCCCTGCGTCTCAGAGGGAGATGAAGGGTGTCGAGGAAAGGCGGCCCAAGTTGTGTGGGACCTCCTCCCAGGAAGGATTACGGCGCCTGGGTCCGACGAGTACTTCCGGCTGAGCGGGGGTTTGCTCAGCCGCAAGTACTCCATATGTTTGAGCCTCCCTGACACCCAGTGGGGTGGGACAAGGGCCGGCTGCTCTCACGCCCGGGCTGTCAACGGCAACCAAGTTCCAGTCTCTCAGCAGGTCCTGATAGAAGCAGGACAGCACGGCTGACGCCCACCACCGGTATACGCGTACTTCCTTGAAGGCAGCGACCCTGTTAGAAACAGTGCGTCGCCAGCACGTGCCACCTGGGAGGATGCCCAGAGTACAGGGTCTGCAGGGTCCTGAGGCGGAGAGCCGCCAACTGCGTGAGAATGCACACCAGCGACTGACTGCCCTCCTCGATCGGGAGACTCTGGGCTGCTGCAGACACCCAGTGCTTTCTGTTGTCCCAGAAGAAGTCCTCCAACTTCCTCTGGAGCCCAGACGGTTGGCCATTGCCCTGGCAAAGACCTTGTAGTTGCTACAGAGGAGGGAGACCGGGCGCCAGTTCTTTCATAAGCGGAGATCGCCCTTCTTGGGCAGAAGGATCACGACAGCCCTCTGCCAAGACGGGCATTTCTCTGGTCGCCAGGCTCTCCCTCAGGACCGTGGTATAGCTCTTCCCCAGGATCCTCCAGAATGTGCTGAGGAATGCTGCTGTCAGAGCGTGCAGGCCAGGGCATTTACCCCTGTGGATCTGATGGAGGGCCGTGGTCAGTTCGGCCAGTGTCGGCAGCGGCTAGACCTTCCCACAGACCACTACACTCGTCCCCGCCGGAGCTATCCGGTGAGAACAAGTTACCGTAAAAGGAACGAACCGCCGCGTTGATGTCCTCTGGTTCAGTGACGGAGGAGTCATCATCAGCGAGCAGCTCCACTAACTGCTGACGGACTCCCCGCTTCCCCTTCCAGGTATTCCAGAACCTCTCAAACGAGTCCCGAAAGCGGTGATCCTCCAGCAGCCGGTTGTTAAAATGCCAGTACGCAGACACTCCTCTCGTGCGCAGTGGGGTAAACTCCGCCCGCACCAGGTGGTGGTCCGAGCACGGCACCGGCAGCATGGAGGCCGCCGAGATGCGGGAGATGTACGCCCGAGAAATATACAGGCGGTCGGTGCGAGACCCACCCTCCTCTGACCTCCTGGAGAAGGCACTAGAGTCGGGGTTGAGGTTCCTCCAAGTGTCTACCAAGTGAAAGGAACCCACGAGCTCCTTCAACTTCTTCACCGGGTAATGACCACGCTGGAGACCGGAACGGTCTCCTTCCTTGAGTGTACAGTTGAAATCACCCCCCGAGGATCACGCAGTCGCCAGGGTCGATGGAGCTCAGCAGCGTAGACACCTCCCGGAACAGGCGCGTCTGCAACACGTTGACAAAATGCAACGGCACTCCATCCAGGCGCACGGCCAAGTGAAGCAAGCGGCCTGGCACCAGTTCCTGGACCTTTAAGATCTCAGGCCGGAAATTCGGGGCCAACAAAATGGCCACCCCACTGGAAATGGAGCTGAGGTGGCTCATGAAGACCTCACCACCCCACTCCAGAAGCCAGGTGGACTCGTCTACTGGGGTAGTGTGGGTTTCCTGCAGGAAGCTCACAGCATATTTCCCATCCCTCAGGGTTGAGAGATGGTTAAACCTGTGGAGAGGCCTCCTGCTGCCATTTATGTTGTAACTGGCTATGGTGATCGCCATGTCAGGAGTACACTAGATCCCCTCACCAGTCCCCCAATCGTTGACAGCAGAGCTGCTCCTCCCCCGACGGACCCCAGGTGGATTGGCGGTGGGTCTTACCTTCCGGATCTTGGCTGCAAGGGATGGTCTACTGCTCCCTCTACCCTCAGCAGGAGCGACGCTGCTCTCGGCCTTAGCGTCCCTTTGCAGGTCGTCCAAAAAGGACCTGAGCTGACGCCGGTCGTTCCCCTTCACCCCCTTCGATCCCTTGCCCCTCCCCCTCTTTTTGAGGATGAGGTTCAGCGAGCTAGTGAGCCCGTGTATGTTCGGCCACCGAAGGGAGGCCAGTCTGGGCCGATGTTGGGCTCCTTCGGTGGCCGCATCCCTGGACACACCTTTAGTGCTCGATACTCCTACCTCACCCTGTGCAGCGGTTGCCTCTGCCCCACCCGCTGGTCTCTCCATCTCAGTCCCAACTCTGGGACCAGCGGCAGAGGGGCCTTCCCCAGATGTACCCGGGGAGTCCAGACCATCGACAGTGGGAGCGACTATCCCTCCCCCAGTTGGGCCCAAAGATCTTTGGTTGGGGCCCAGAGTGGACTCTGGTGCACCAGACTCAAGGAGTCCCTCTGGAGCCAGGTCCTGAGGGAGAGAAGGGGTGGTTTCCCCATCCCCCTCCCTGCCTACGCTCTAACTGCAGAGGCGTGCTCTGCACCTCATCCTGGGTGGGTTGCTCCTGGGTTTTCTCGGGTGCCTGATGCGGGACTCCCTCCCCAACAGGAATCTCCCCCTGCTCCATGACACCCGAGTGGTCCCCATCGCCACCCTCCCCAGAATCCCCTCCAGAACATGGGACTGGGGCACGAACCAGAGGGCGGGAGTCTTCCTCCACCACAGTACTCCCCTCCCCCCTGGAGGATTCCCGTTCGGCCCCCTTCCTCTCCTCTCCGGAGAGAATTCTCCTTTTCTTTGGAGCGAAGGAGCTCGCAGGCTCTGGGGTCACCTGAGCAACCTTCGTCTGCGGCTCCCCCTCCTCCCGCCCATTCCCCACCGCCCCCGGCTGGATTATGGGGCTTGCGGACTCCCGATGGGAGGTGAAGGGACGGGTGGAACCTTCCGGACCTCAGGGGGCTGGTTCTCCAGGTGCTTAACTATCTTGGCCACCTTCTATTGACCCTCCCCACCCCCACTCTGCGCAACCTCAGGTTCCCTGACTCAACTACGGGGGGGGGGGGGGGGGGGGGGGGGGAAGGGCGATTAGAGGCACGGTTGGCCCGGGATTTGGGGCAATTCCTCCGAATATGCCCCACTTCCTTACAGGCATGGCACCTTGGGCGCTCCAATGTCCCGTCAACTTCCTCCTCCCAGTCCAGCAACATCGTCAGCTGGTGCCGGAGGGAAAGAACGTGCCGCAGCTCCTTCCTGCGGAACCCCTGGTATATCGGGGCGATGCCCAGGAGTACCTTCCCCAGGGTGTGAAGGTGGGCCTCATTTGTGATGCAGGGCGGGACGTCGGACAGGACCACCTGCTGCGTGGTGGTTGCCAAGGGCTCGACCTGCAGGAATGTTCCCCCCCCCACTGAGATCCCTTTACTCACGATCGCGTTCACCCCCGGAACAGACTCGAGGAAGAACACGGCCTACCCAAACATCCTGCCCATGTACAGGACACCTGTGGGCTTGGCCGCCACGGCCATGGCAGCCGAGCAGTCCTCCAGGTTCATCGGGGGGGGGGGGGGGCACGTAGCACCTGATGCCATAGGAGGAGCCATCTTGGGGAACGGCTGCTAACCAGCAGCCGTCCGTTTAATTCATTTAAAAAAAAGTTTTTAGTAAGTCTTATTCTTCGTTTGTTGGAGAAATTGACTTTTTAATGTGGGGGAAGGAGGTAATAATATTTCTAGGTCCCTACCTGGTCGGTGAGGCAGCTTTTTTCTCCGGGCTGCCCGTCGACCCGCCCTCGTGGCCTACCAGTGGGCGTGGAGCGCCGTTTCCTGGCGGGGGACCGCCCAGTACCTTGGCTTCGTTGGCGGCACAGCGCTGGAGCTGTGCTATGGCGGAGCGGAGCGGGCGATGCCCTGCCTGGGTCGCCGCGCTGGATCGACACGCTGGAGCTCCGGTGAGCTGTGACCGCCGAGATCAACACCTGCGGGTCTGCGGAGCGGAGTGGGCGGCGCAGACCTTAACATCGGGAGCCTGGGAGCTCCAAACCGGCGCGGCCTTGTCAGCTTCGGAAGCCGACAATTCCCTGCTAGGAAGCGGCCGTTCCAGGTGGCCCAGCCGCTGTGAGGACTCTCCCGACGCCGGGGCAACAGCACCCGGCCAGGAACATCGGGCCTCCGTAGAGGCAATAGCGGAGGCCTCAATAGGCCTGACTTTGGGTGAACTGGGGATGGGGACTGGACTTTGTGCTTTTCCCCACTGTGGTATCCACTGTGGGGGGATGATTTTTCTGTGTGTAAGTTAACATGTTAGTCTGTGTGCAAGATGGCTGTCGGAAGGGAGAGTGGACGCTGGCGCGCTTTGGCTGCCGCTGCTCTCTCTTCACATTGTGTTTTTTGATTTTTTGATTTCGTGTCTTTGGAACGATTTCTATCTTTAATTTGTGTATTGATGATGTCCTTATTATTTATTTTTCTCCAACTATGTTTTTTTTCTCTTCTGTTAACTTTTGTAAGGTGTCCTTGGGTGTCCAGAAAGGCACCAGCAAATAAAATGCATTATTATTATATTCAAAGGGCGGGTTCCTCATGGGGAACTGGGCCCCTAGGGGAGCAGCTGAAACAGGCGCCTGGGCATAGCTCCAGGAAGGCCCCGATCCCCCAGAACACTGGCCCAGCATGGTACCAGACACCACAATTAACAGAAAACAAAAACATATAACAATTGAAATGGCACGAAGCCAGTGTCTACACACAAACTAGGAACAGTTCGAGGGAGGGAGGCGAATGGTGATGTCTCGGAGGATGAAAGTGTCCGGTAATGGCGGCTCCCGAAAAACTGCCACGTCAGCCCCTCTTCAGCCCGGCTATCTTGAGTCTCCGGCATTCCATGGCGAGCTGCAGACTCTCGCAGATAACCCCAGCTGATCTTTGCTGGGTGGGGGTTGCTCCAGACACGGATGTAAAGTCCAGAAACGTTCTTCTCCCCCCTTTTTTGGTGAGACACAGTTTTAGGCAGGCTGCCAGGCACAGTAGTGGGAGCTACGCAGTTTGGTGATAGCACCGCACACAGCCCAAAACACGCAGAAACTTCTGCAAAAACATTTCGGCAGAGTTGCATCGATACACAAGATGTTTATAAGTACCGCTGTACCTCCTCCGACTTCCCAAAGATGTTTAAGACAACAAATTTGTGCGATTTTCACAAGAGCTCCGATCCATGCACCTCCGTGCGTCGCACTGTGGGAGGGGCGGCGTGGGAGCGCCGTACTGTGGGAGGGGCAGTGTGGGAGAGCCGCACTGTGGGAGGGGCGGTGAGGGAGCTCCACACTGTGGGAGGGGCGGCGTGGGAGCAGCGGTGAGGAAGCTCCACACTGGGAGGGGCGGTGAGGGAGCCCACACTGGGAGGGGCTGTGTGGGAGGGGCGGTGAGGGAGCGCCGCACTGTGGGATGGAGCGCCGCACTGTGGGAGGGGCGGTGAGGGAGCGCCGCACTGTGGGAGCGGCGGTGAGGGAGCGCCGCACTGTGGGAGGGAGCGGTGAGGGAGTGCCGCACTGTGGGAGGGAGCGGTGAGGGAGCGCCGCACTGTGGGAGGGGCGGTGATGGAGCGCCGCACTGTGGGAGGGAGCGGTGAGGGAGCGCCGCACTGTGGGAGGGAGCGGTGAGGGAGCGCCGCACTGTGGGAGGGAGCGGTGAGGGAGCGCCGCACTGTGGGAGGGAGCGGTGAGGGAGCGCCGCACTGTGGGAGGGGCGGTGAGGGAGCGCCGCACTGTGGGAGGGAGCGCCGCACTGTGGGAGGGAGCGGTGAGGGAGCGCCGCACTGTGGGAGGGAGCGGTGAGGGAGCGCCGCACTGTGGGAGGGAGCGGTGAGGGAGCGCCGCACTGTGGGAGGGAGCGGTGAGGGAGCGCCGCACTGTGGGAGGGGAGGGAGCGCCGCACTGTGGGAGGGGAGGGAGCGCCGCACTGTGGGAGGGGAGGGAGCGCCGCACTGTGGGAGAAGAGCGAGCGCCGCACTGTGGGAGGGGAGGGAGCGCCGAGCTGTGGGAGGGGAGGAGCGCCGCGCTGTGGGAGGGGCGGTGTGGGAGGGGCGGTGAGGGAGCGCCGCACTGTGGGAGGGGCGGGGATCGAGCGCCGCACTGTGGGAGGGACGGTGTGGGAGCGCCGCACTGTGGGAGGGAGCGGTGAGGGAGCGCCGCACTGTGGGAGGGAGCGGTGAGGGAGCGCCGCACTGTGGGAGGGAGCGGTGAGGGAGCGCCGCACTGTGGGAGGGGCGGTGAGGGAGCGCCGCACTGTGGGAGGGAGCGCCGCACTGTGGGAGGGAGCGGTGAGGGAGCGCCGCACTGTGGGAGGGAGCGGTGAGGGAGCGCCGCACTGTGGGAGGGAGCGGTGAGGGAGCGCCGCACTGTGGGAGGGAGCGGTGAGGGAGCGCCGCACTGTGGGAGGGAGCGGTGAGGGAGCGCCGCACTGTGGGAGGGAGCGGTGAGGGAGCGCCGCACTGTGGGAGGGGCGGTGAGGGAGCGCCGCACTGTGGGAGGGAGCGCCGCACTGTGGGAGGGGCCGTGAGGGAGCGCCGCACTGTGGGAGGGGCCGTGAGGGAGCGCCGCACTGTGGGAGGGGCGGTGTGGGAGGGGCGGTGAGGGAGCGCCGCACTGTGGGAGGGGCGGTGATCGAGCGCCGCACTGTGGGAGGGACGGTGTGGGAGCGCCGCACTGTGGGAGGGGCGGTGTGGGAGCGCCGCACTGTGGGAGGGGCGGTGTGGGAGCGCCGCACTGTGGGAGGGGCGGTGATCGAGCGCCGCACTGTGGGAGGGGCGGTGATCGAGCGCCGCACTGTGGGAGGGGCGGTGTGGGAGCGCCGCACTGTGGGAGGGGCGGTGAGAGAGCGCCGCATTGTGGGAGGCGCGGTGAGGGAGCGCCGCACTGTTTTTTTTATTGTACAAATACTTTTATTCAGAAAATAAAAATAAACATAGACTATTAACACAATCAAAGACTGCCTATATTAGCAGTTTACAAACAAACGATCATCTAATTAATATATCGCCATCTTTATCAACAATACCCTCGACCTCCCGCGGCAACCAGCGTTCACAGAAAGCCTCCAAAGCCCCCGTGGACACCGCGTGTTCCCTCTCCAGGGACCCGCAGGCACAGATGTGAAGGCCCGGAAAAGGGGCAGACAGCCGACCCTGGTGTGACCATCGACTACCCGCTGCGTGGGCCCGCCAATGGTCATCTTGACCAGGCCCAGGAGCAGACGGACAGGGAGATCTCCCCCCCCTCCCTCCCGACCTTTCCCCCTCTGTACCGGGTGCCCAAATATCAGGAGCGTGGGGCTAAAACGTAGCCAAAACTTGAGGAGCAGCCCCTTCAGATAGTCGAACAGGGGCTGCAACCTCTCACACTCCATGTAGACGTGGAACACGGTCTCTTCCTCACAGCAGAAGTGACAGGTGGTGGACGAGTCCGTGAACCGGCTCAAGTACCTGTTGCAGGCCACAGCCATGTGCAACACTCCACCCCAGGTCCCCAATGTAAAGGGGGAAGGACTCACTTATCAAGAGACCTCCACTGGGGACCACTCCCGCCATCAGGTGGTAACACGGACCGCCAGGGTGTGTCTGGACGGAAGACAAGGGCGAGGAAGCGCAGAGTGTGCAGGAGCAGCCTGTACAGTACGCGCCTCTCCGCGTCACGGAACGGCACGCTGGGCAACTCGGAAAGGCGGCTCATGTAGCGTGGGGCCGGTTCTCGGGAAGGGACCCGGGCCGTAGGTCCTATGAGCAATTCCGACGGAACGGGGGTAAGCTCGGCCGGAATCGCTCCACGCACACGCCTCTCCTCGATACCCTCCGTGACAGGATGAGGACTGTCCACCCTCGCAGCCACGACACCCCCCTCCCCCTGTGGAGCAGCGCCCTGGCTGAAGCTGACCAGATTCCAGGCTTTAAGTAGATCTTCATAAAAGCCAGGCAACTCTACTGGTACCAAAACCTGCTGGCACTCGCGCATGCTCCGCAGGTCAACAGGGTCAGTGAACATCAGCGCCGCACTGTGGGGGAGGGGGATGAGGGAGTGCCGCACTGTTGGGGGGGGGGGTGAGGGAGCGCCGCACTGTGGGGGAGGGTGAGGGAGTGCCACACTGTGGGGGGAGGGTGAGGGAGCGCCACATCACTGTTTTGACCGTCCACGATCTATTTCCTTACTGTATAAACGACTGGAATCAGCGCAAACTGGGCAGAGAACATTTTATTCCGAGCATCACCTTGAACACCTCCGCCAACTTTGTACACAAACTCCGTGGGCTGAACCCTAACAGCAGCACACCCAGTAAACAGTCCCTCACCCCCACCTCTCCCCTCCAGGGCCCTCCTCCACAGCCGGGAATCGGGAGAGACGGGAGAAGGGGTCTGTGCAGCGTATGGGCACCTCCCCTTGCCCGGATGTCGGGGTGCTCCCTCTCCCTCTGACCCGTGTAAACTCAGACACTCAGCGTCTGTGGGGGTGGAGATCCACTTCCCTGTGAGGGGAGGGGGAGGGTGGGGCACCCAGTGGCGGAGGGAATGGGGCTCCCGGGGGTGGGGGATGGAGCACCCAGGGGTGGGGGAGAGAATGGGGCACCCAGGGGTGGGGAGATTCTCCCCTCACTTCCAGAAGACGACGTTCCAGAGCAGCAGCCAGCAGGGGTAGATGAAGAGGACGAGGAAGGGGTAGGTGATGGCCCGGTACAGGTGGTGGTCCAGGATGGAGTCAGCCACAGCGTGCAGGAAGAGCTGCCAGCACTCCAGCACCGACAGCGGCGTCTCCAGCAGGTGGTGGTACAGAGAGATGCACAGGAGCAGCACCACCGCAGGGGACATCAGCAGCAGCAGCAACGCACTTAGTGCCCTGGGTGGACCGGGGGGCAGGGGCGGGGGAGAGAGAGGAGGGGGGAGAGAGAGGGGGGGAGAGGAAGGGGGGAGAGAGGAGGGGGGAGAGAGAGGAGGGGGAGAGAGAGGAGGGGGCAGAGAGAGAGGAGGGGGAGAGAGAGAGGAGGGTGAGAGAGAGGAGGGGGAGAGAGAGGAGGGGGAGAGGAGGGGGGAGAGAGAGAATAGGGGGAGAGAGAGGAGTGGGGGGGCAGAGAGAGGAGGGGGCAGAGAGAGGAGGGGGGAGAGAGAGGAGGGGGCAGAGAGAGGAGGGGGCAGAGAGAGGAGGGGGAGAGAGAGGAGGGGGCAGAGAGAGGAGGGGGCAGAGAGAGGAGGGGGAGAGAGAGGAGGGGGAGAGAAGCAATTTTAAAATCACTGTACAGTTCCCGACAGCTCAGCCACACCAGAGAGAGAGAGATGGTTGGGATGGGAGCTTCAAGTTCCTGAGTGTGAATATGGCCAACAATTTGACCTTGTCCAACACTGATGCTCCGGCCAAGAGCACACCAACGCCTCTCCTCCCTCAGAAGACCAAGGAGGTTCGGCACGTCTACAAGGAATCTCACCAACCTCTACAGACCCACTGTGAACGGCGTCCTGCCTTGGTTTATTAAGACAGGATTATTATTGTACTGAGGTACAGTGAAAAGCTCCTTGGCTGCGTCCATCCAGTCAGAGAAAAGACCAGACGTGATTACAATCAAGCCGTCAACAGCGTACACATACAGGAATAAGGGAGTAACGTTTAGTGTAAGATAAAGTCCGAATATAGATATCCTGAGTGTCTCCAGTGAGATGGATGGTAGCTCAGGACCGCTCTCTAGTTGTGGTAGGACGGTTCAGTTGCCTGATAACAGCTGGGAACAAACTGTCCCTGAACCTGCAGTAGTCTATGAGGGTATGAGAGAGGGTCTCGCTCAAGTTGATTGAAGCAGGTTATTTGAGGGGAAAGGAACATCAGCCAAGTGGGATGTTTTTAAAAGCATCCTGCCAAAAGCTCAGGATATGCACGTCCCTGTTAGAGTGAAGGGCAAGGCAGGCAAACGTAAGGAAGCTTGGCTGACCAGAGAAATTTGAAGCCTTGATCAAGAATAAGAAGGATGCATGGGACAGGGATAGGCAGCTGGGATCAAGTGCAGTCCTGGAGGAGTTTCAGCAACTAAGGAGCAAACTAAAAAAGGAAATCAGAAGGGTAAAATGAACCCAGGAGATAGCTCTGGCTGATAGCATTAAGGACAATCCCAAGGGATTTTATAAATTCAAAAATGGAAAAAGGCTAACTAGAGAGAGTGGGACCCCTCAGGATTCAAAGCGGTCGCCTCTGTGTGGAGCCACAGGAGATGGGCAAGGTCCTCAATGAGTATTTCTCCTCTGTATTTACCGAGGAGAAAGACAGTAGGGCGGAGGAACTTGGGGCAGTCAATGGAAGTGTCTTGAGAGCAGTCAGTGTTGCCATTGAAGAAGTACTGAAGGTACTGTTGTGTATGAAGGTAGACAAATCTCCAGGGCCTGATCAGATATATCCGAGGACATTGTGGGAAACTAGAGGAAATTGCGGGAGCCCTGGTTGAAATTTACGAGTCGTCTTTGAATACAGGAGAGGTGCCAGAAGACTGGAGGGTGGCAAATGTTGTGCCTCTATTCAGGAAGGGCTGCAGGGAAAATGCTGGGAACTATAGGCCAGTGAGTTTAATATCTGTGGCTGGAAAGTTATTAGAGAGTATTCTGAGGGATAGGATATACAGGCATTTGGATGGGCAAGGGCTGATTAGGGATAGTCAGCATGGTTTTGTACGTGGGAGGTCGTGTCTCACAAATCTGATTGAGTTTTTTGAAGACGTGACCAAAAAGGTCGATGAGGGCAGAGCTGTAGATGTTGTATACATGGACTTCAGCAAAGCATTTGACAAGGTTCTGCATGGTAGGCTGCTCTGGAAGGTTAGATCGCATGGGATTCAAAGAGAGATAACTGAATGGTTAGAAATTTGGTTTCATGGAAGGAAGCAGATGGTGATGGTGGAAGGTTGCTTCTCGGACTGGAGGCCTGTGACTAGTGGTGTGCGTCAGGGTTCCTGTTTGTTATCTACATCAATGATTTGGATGAGAACACACATGGCAAGATTAGCAAGTTTGCTGATGATATAAAAGTGGGTGGTTTTGCAGATAGTGAAGATGGTTGTGAAAGATTGCAGCAGGATCTGGATCGATTGGCCAGGTGGGCTGAGGAATGGTTGATGGAATTTAATACAGAGAAATGTGAGGTGTTGCATTTTGGGAAGTCTATCAAGGGCAGGACGTACACAGTGAATGGTGGGGCTCTGGGGAGTGTTGTAGAGCAGCGGGATCTAGGAGTGCAGGTGCATGGTTCCTTGAAGGTCGAGTCACAGGTAGATAAGGTGGTCAAAAAGGCTTTTGGCACATTGGCCTTCATCAGGCAGGGTATTGAGTACAGAAGTTGGGAGGTTGTTGCAGTTATATAAGACGTTGGCGAGGCCACATTTAGAGTATTGTGTTCAGCTCTGGGCACCATGTTATAGGAAAGATGTTGTCAAGCTGGAAAGGGTACAGAGAAGATTTACGAGGATGGTGCTAGGACTAGAGGGTGTGAGCTATAGGGAGAGGTTGAGTAGGCTGGGACTATTCCTTGGAGCGCAAGAGGATGAGGGGTGATCTTATAGAGGTGTATAGAATCATGAGAGGAATAGATTGGGTGGATGCACAGAGACTCTGCCTAGAGTAGGAGAATCGAGGACTAGAGGACATCGGTTTAAGGTGAAGGGGAAAAGATTTAATAGGAATCTGAGGCGTAACGTTTTCACACAAGGGGTGGTGGGTATATGGAACACGCTGCCAGAGGAGGTAGTTGAGGCTGGGACTATCCCAACATTTAAGAAACAGTTAGGCAGGTACATTGACAGGGCAGGTTTGGAGGGACGTGGGCCAACGTGGGCAGGTGGGACTAGTGTAGCTGGGACATGTTGGGCCGTGGAGCCTGTTTCCACGCTGTATCACTCTCTGACTCCAGTCTGTTACCAGGCCACTGAACGGTCCTGTCATAAGCTAGGGTGTAGTCCTGATCTTCCAACCTACATCTTTGTGGACTTTGCACTTATTAGAATCAGCACTTTCTCTGTAAGTAACAGTACATTGTGCCCTCTGGTATTTCTCTTTGCACTACCTGTTGTACGTGTGGGTGGGTGTGTGTGTGGCTGGATTATACAGTGTGACTTGACCAGATCGTGTACAAACCTTTCAGTGTTCGACCCTTCGGCCCACAATGTCTGTGCTGAACATGATGCCAACTTAAACCAATACCAATCCCACGTGACAGTAATAATCTAATATCTATCACTCGCGGCTCTTTCCCTGAACCACTCTCCCCCCCCCCCCCCCCCCCCCCCCCCCCCCCCGATCAACTATCCACCATCCTGTGTCGTCACCCGCCAGATTCCCCCACACCCCCCTTCCTTTAACTTCCCCACCACCCTGGGTAACCCATCCCTTTCACAGTCCGACCCCCCCAACCAAACCCCCCCATCTTCCTGGACCTCCCCACCTCTCCCCAACTAATTAAAGCCACCTTCTCCCCCCCCCCCCCGATCGACTCCCCCCCCCATTGAACCCCCACCTTCCTGGGTTGTCACACCCCCTCTCCCCAGTGCACCCACCCCCCAATGTAACTCTCCCTTCCCCCGATTGACCCCACCACTTCCCTGGGTCATCCCCTCTCCCCCCTCCCACAAACTAACCCCCCTTCACCTCAATCGACCCCCCCTTTCCACCCATCGACCCCCCCCCCCCCACCGGTGTCTCACTTGTAGGGTGCGGGCTGGGCCAGGGCGGCTGCGGGCACCAGGGTAACAGCCAGGATGAAGCCCAGGGAGAAGTTGACCAGGGTGATGCCCCCCAGCAGCATGGCCAGGTAGAGCACGGCGATCAGCTTCAGCTCCATCCACCCTCGCTCTGTCACTGGCACAGGGAGAGCCCTGGGGAGAGAGAGGAGAGAGTCACACACCACATCATCACTCCCCAACCCCCCCCGCTCCGTCACGGAAGAGCCCTGGGAGACGCAGAGAAGGGAGAGTCACACACACAGAATAACCCCGACCCACTTCCCTCCGTCAGTGCTACTGGGTGAGTCCTGGGTGGGAGACTCACATTCACACACACGTGCTCACACACACACTCATGTGAACACTCAAATGCAGACACACACGCTCAGACACACACTCATGTGTGTACAAACACACACACACACACAGGCACACACACACACACGCAGACACACTTGTGAACACACACACGTACACACAGACAAGCACACGCTCATGCGAACACACACGCTCATACACACACGTACACAGACACACATGCACACACACGTACGCAGACACATGCACGCACACACACACAGGTACACAGACACACATGCACACACACACACACAGGTACACAGACACACATGCACACACAGACACACACATACACAGACACACATGCACACACGCACGCACAGACACCCTTCGGCCCACAATGTCCATGCTCAACATGATGTAGGTTAAACTGATCCCTGCCTGCACGTGTTCCGTATCCCTCCATTCTCCGCTTATCCATGTGCCTCAAAAAGCCTCTTAAACACCACTATTCTACCTGCCTCCACCACCACCCCTGGCAGCTCATTCCAGGCACCCACCACCCTCCATGTACATCTCTAAATGCTTGTCATAGCCATGACCTCTAGTCTTTGATATTTCAACCCTGAAGAAAAGGTTCTGACCTTCAACCCTATCTATGCCTCCCATCATTTTATAGACATCTATCAGTTCTCCTCTCAACCTCCCACTTTCCAGAGCAAACAATCCAACCTCTCCCAGTAGCTGAAACCCTCTAACCCAGGCAGCGTTCTGGCGAACCTCCTCTGCACCCTCGCCAAAGCTTTCACATCCTTCCTGTATTGGGGCGACCAGAACTGCACACAATACTCGCGATGTGGCCCGACCAAAGCCTTATAAAGCTGCATCATAACTTCCTGACTCCTCTACTGAACGCTCCAACCAAGCAAACCTTCATCACTCTGTCTACTTACAGGGAGCTGGAGACTCGGAGCCCAGTGCTCTGTATGTTGATGGTCATTAGGATGCAGCCATTTACTGCATAACCTCAGATAAACACAAAAAGCTGCAGTAACTCAGCGGGGCAGGCAGCATCTCTGGAGAGAAGGAATGGGTGACGTTTCGAGTCCCCTAATTTGAGGAAGGACATTCTTGCTATTTAGGTTGACAAGGTTAATTCCCGGGATGGCAGGACTGTCAAATACTGAGAGAATGTAGCGGCAGGGCTTGTATACACTGGAATTTAGAAGGATGAGAGGTTATCTTATTGAAACATATAAGCTTATAAAGGGTTTGGACACGCTAGAGGCAGGAAACATGTTCCCGATGTTGGGGGAGTCCAGAACCAGGGGCCACAGTTTAAGAATAAGGAGTAGGCCATTTAGAACAGAGATGAGGAAACGCTTTTTCACCCAGAGAGTTGTGAGTCTGTGGAATTCTCTGCCTCAGAGGGCGGTGGAGGCCGGTTCTCTGGATACTTTCAAGAGAGAGCTAGATAGGGCTCTTAAAGATAGCGGAGTCAGGGGATATGGGGAGAAGGCAGGAACGGGGTACTGAATGGGGATGATCACATTGAATGGCGGTGCTGGCTCGAAGGGTCGAATGGCCTACTCCTGCACCTATTGTCTATTGAGACCCTTCATCATTACCTCCCACTTCCATGCATCAGCTCACGCTTGTCTGTAGTAATCTCCATCACCAATCCCACACTCAAATCCCCAACTGATCTATACCTTCCTGTACCTGGACACAACCTTCCACACTTTCCACAACTCGGCTCATTTTTGTTTAGTTTACAGATACAGCATGGAAACAGGCCCTTCGGCCCACCGAGTCCACGCCGACCAGCGATCACCCATTCACACTAGTTCTGTGTTATCCCACTCTCTCTACACTCCCTACACACTAGGGGCAATTTACAAAGGGCCAATTAACCTACAACCCCACACGTCTTTGGTGTGTGGGAGGAAACCGGATCACCTGGGGAAAACCCACAGGTTCACAGGGAGAACATGCAAACTCCACACAGACAGCACCCAAGATCAGGATGGAACCCGGGTTGTGGGGACGGCCGCAACGCCGACCACCCTTTCATACCACAATTTCCACACCTCCCGCCCCCCATCCTCACCAAACACAAACCGCACCTCACCCCAGACCCCTCACAATCTCACCCATGATCTCACCGATCTCCTCCCCCGCGCCAACAAATCCCTCCCCTCAAAAAGACCCCTCTTCCCCCTCATCCCCTCCCCTCCCCCCCTCTCACCCCATCTCCCCCCACCCACATGCTCACAAGCCCCGTACACTCAGTCACCCACCAGTCCTCCCCCCCTCCACCCCCCCATGTGGGTACCTCTGTGTGTTGTGGGGCAGGGCGAGGCCGGCCACGTAGATGGCGATGGAGGTGAGGACCACGGCCTCGGTCTCGGACACGGGGAAGTGTTCGGTGGCGGCGCCCTGGCACAGGAGGGGCACGAAGTACAGGGCCAGCCCCATGGCGTGGCTGATCAGCAGCGGCGTCACCATCGTCAGCAACCCAGGGCGCACCTCCTGGAGACAGGGCACGGTGATGGGGGGGGCACGCTCCCTCCACCCTCCCTGCCCACCCTCACCCTCGCCCTCACTGCCCCTCCCACATAGTGCTGCCCCTCCCTCACACCACCCCTCACTCCACCCCCGTTGGGGATCATGACAGAAGCCTCCTCGTGGCGATGCCCGGATACGACGCACTCTGGGACGGGTCGGGCCACCAGGTCCGTCAACATGTTGGACGACAGAAGCCGACAGCGAGCGAATGAGCCCCACCCCTTCCCCACAAACCCTCCCTCGCCACCCTGCCCACTGCACCACCCTCCCTTACTGCCCCTCCCTCCCACACTGACTGGAGTACCCCCCCCCCCCCCCCCCCACCGCCCCTCCCTCCGTACCTCCTCCATTGGCTCCTTCTGACTGCTGCTCCCCTTGGACAGTTTGATCCACAGGTCGAGAGCGTGCAGGTTGTGTTGAGGAAATCACCGGCCCATAGAACAGCAGCCTGGCCTGCATTACCCACCCCACATTACCACACTCCCCCCCCCCCACACATCCCCCACCCCACATTGCCACCCCCCCCCCCCACCCCGCATTTCCACTGCTCTCTATGGCTGGGAAATCGGCGTGAGGCAGCAGCAATGCAGGCCCTTCGGCCCGCAACGTCCGTGCTTCCATCGTTCCCGGCCCATTGTCCCAGCTCTCACCCTGTGCATCGTGTGCGTTGCCCCACCACCCCACTCCGGCCCACCCTGCCCAGGGGAACACAAAATGCTGGAGTAACTCAGGGGGACAGGCTGCATCCCTGGAGAGAAGGAATGGGTGACGTTTCGGGTCGAGACTCTTCTTCAGACTGATGTCAGGGGAGGGGACAGGGAAGAGACAGTTGGAGACAGTAAGACTGGTGGAAGAACTGGGAATGGGGAGGGAATGGAGAGAGAGGGAAAGCAAGGGCTATCTGAAGTTACCACTGCCCAGGCGAACAGTAACCCTGCCAAACTCCTCACCCCAACATTGTTGGGGGCAGGGTGATGGATATTGTGAGTGGTGGGGTGGAGGAGGGGCGGGGGAGGGGGGGGGGGGGAGAGGAGGGGGATAGAAGTGAGAAGAGGGGGGGGGGAGAAGAGGATGGGGGAGAGAGGAGGGGGGGAGAGGTGAGAAGAGGGGGGGGGAGAAGAGGAGGGGGAGAGAGGAGCGGGGGGGGGGGGGGGAGGAAGGAGGGGAGAGGAGGAGGGGGTGAGAAGAGTAGGGTCCAAGGCTGAAGGATATGGTGAGCAGGAGGATGAGGAGGAGGAAGATGAAGGCGGGCATGTAGAGGCCGATGGAGACGAAGCGGGAGAGGCTGGGCAGCAGGTAGAAGAAGTACGACTGGTGGAGACGTTCCAGCAGGTTGTTCAGCTTCCGCACCATCCCCTCAAACAGCCTGTGGCCGGGAGAGACAGTTAGAGAGCCCGGCCTAGCCTACAGCCCAGTAATACCCAGCCCAGAGCCCAGCCTGTCAGCACTATACCAGCCGCACCCGTCCCCCATCACTGATTGTTCCCTGCTCAGCATTCCCCCCTCCCCCTCCCAAACATCACTCACTGTTCCTGATTTCAAACACCCCACTCCCCTTTCCCCCCTACCCCTAGTCCTGTCCCCACCAGTGCTCTCCCTGTCCCTCTCTCTACTCTGTCTCCCCTCCCGCCCCGATCCCCCCTACTGCCCCCCCCAACCCCATCCCCTCCCCCCCCCCCCCCCGTCCCCCAGCCCCCCCCCCCCCCCCCGCCCCGCTCTCACTTGCCAACGGTGACCATATCGAACTTGTACTGGCGGAAGCTGTTGATGCCGCGGACGGTGACGGCCTCGATGTGGTAGCGCAGGAAGAGGCCGTGGTCTCCCTGGGCCTTGCCCGAGCCCTGCTTCAGCACCATCAGCAGCAGCGTGTGCAACGAGTGCAGGTACCCCTCCAGTGTGTCCACATCTGACCGCGGCAGCTGCAACACACACACACACACACCCTCAGCACCAGGGACACACAGAGAGGGAGTGTACGGGAGCTGGTGGGCTTGGAGCTGGAGACAGTGCAGCAGCCGGGGGGAGGGGGGATCATGTGGATCTGGCCTCGCTGGAGACCCCAGGAGGTGGACGAGCGCGCGGATCAGACGCGGCCTGCAGCAGCACGGAGCGGTGGAGCTGCACTGGAGGACATTGCAGGGGTCGGTCGCATGGTCAGACCGACCCCTGCAACTCCCACCCGGGCCAAGGTTAGTTGTATAGGGCTCTGGTAAGACCACATCTGGAGTATTGTGTAACTTGAGGAAGGACATCCTTGTGATTGAGGCAGTGCAGATTGATCCCTGGGATATCGGGAATGTCATATGAGGAAAGATTGAAAAAACTAGGCTTATATTCACTGGAGAAGGGTTTCGTCTGAAGAAGGGTCTGAAGAAGGGTTTCGACCCGAAACGTTGCCTATTTCCTTCGCTCCATAGATGCTGCCTCACCCGCAGAGTTTCTCCAGTATTTTTGTCTACCTTATATTCACTGGAGTTTAGAAGGATGAGGGGGATCTTATAGAAACATATAAAATTATAAAAGGACTGGACAAGCTAGATGCAGGAAAAATGTTCCCAATGTTGGGCGGGTCCAGAACCAGGGGCCACAGTCTTAGAATAAAGGGGAGGCCATTTAAAACGGAGGTGAGAAAAAACGTTTTCACCCAGAGAGTTGTGAATTTGTGGAATTCTCTGCCAGAGGGCAGTGGAGGCCAAATCACTGGATGGATTTAAGAGAGAGTTAGATAGAGCTCTAGGGGCTGGTGGAATCAAGGGATATGGGGAGAAGGCAGGCACGGGTTATTGATTGGAGACGATCAGCCATGATCCCAATGAATGGCGGTGCTGGCTCGAAGGGCCGAATGGCCTCCTCCTGCACCTATTTTCTGTTTCTATGTTAGACTCGATCTTGAAACTCGAAGGCACAAAGGGTGCCAGAAATATGGCGACTGCCTTCTCCCACATAATCCATATCCCACCATTCCCTGCACATCCATGTGCCGATCTAAAAGGCTCTTAAACACCACTATCGTATCTGCCTGTACCACCTCCCCTGGCAGCACCAGTTCCAGGCAGTCACCACCCTCTGTGTAAAATACTTGGCCCGCACATCCCCATTGAACTTTGCCCCTCTCACCTGAAAGCTAGGACCAGAACTGCATCCAACTGCAGCCGAGCCAAAGTTTATAAAGCTGCATCACAACGTTGACATTTCCACCCCGTCTACCCTATCCGTGCCTGACATCATTTCATACACTTCCATCACATCTCCTCTCAGTCTTCGACCCCCTCGATAAACAATCCAAGCTTGTCCAACCTCTTCTTATAGCTAATACCCCCTAATCCAGGAAATGAAGAACTTGGTGGGCACAAGGGCCTGTTTCCACACTGTATCTCTGAACCAAGCTGAACTAGGTGGAAACATCCTCCCCACATCCTCCACCTGAGGAACTGCAGATGTTGCCTTACAAAAAAAAGACAGGAAGTGCTGGAGTAATTCGGCGGATTAGGCAGCATACTTGGTGCGGGCAGCACCCACCTCACCCTGGATGGTGCAGATGACACCCACCTCGCCCTGGGTGCTACAACCACCTCGCCCTGGGTGCTACAGATGGCACCCACTTTACCCTGGCTCCTACACCCACCTCACCCTGGGTGCTGCACCCACTGTGCCCTGGGTGCTACAGATGGCACCCACTTTACCCTGAGCGCTACACCCACCTCACCCTGGGGGCTATACTCACTTTACCCTGAGCGCCACATCCACCTCACCCTGGGGGCTATACGCACTTTACCCTGGGCGCTACACCAACCTCACCCTGGGGGCTATACCCACTTTACCCTGGGGGCTATACCCACTTTACCCTGGGGGCTATACCCACTTTACTCTGAGCGCTACACCCACCTCACCCTGGGGGCTATACCCACTTTACCCTGAGCGCTACACCCACCTCACCCTGGGGGCTATACCCACTTTACCCTGAGCGCTACACCCACCTCACCCTGGGGGCTATACCCACTTTACCCTGGGCGCTACACCCACCTCACCCTGGGGGCTATACCCACTATACCCCGGGCGCTACACCCACCACACCATGGGTGCTACACCCACCTCACCCATGGGTGCTATACACACACCTCACCCATGGGTGGTGCAGACAACACCCACCTTGCCCTGGATGGTGCAGAGGACGCCATTCTTCTGGCAGAAGGATGAGAAGAGGTTGACCAGGTCGAGGTTGGGCAGCTGGCCGTTCAGCCCCTCCACGCTGATGTCGAAGCTGGTGACGACGTCGCTGCTCATCTCCACGGTGATGGCGGCCTGGATGGTGCCGGCCCGGCCCTGCATTGCCGACGAGCTGATCTCTGTGGCGGCGGGATGGAGAGTGTCAGTGACCGGGGAGAGACCGTGCAAAGTGGGTGGCACAGACGCCGGGATAGGGCGCATGTGGGGAGCACGTTCCCACTAGTTTAGTTTGGAGATACAGCGCAGAAACACGCCCCTCAGCCGACCGAATCCGCACCGGCCCTCGACCCCCGCACATTAACACTATCCGACACACACCAGGGACAATTTACATTTACACCAAGTCAATTAACCTACAAACCTGTACGTGTTTGGAGTGTGGGAGGAAACCGAAGCACCCGGAGGAAACTCATGCGGTCACGGGGAGAACGTACAAACTCTGTACAGACAGCACCCATAGTCAGAATCAAACCCGGGATTCTTGCACTGTAAGGTGGGGTGTTGGGTGGTGTGGGTGATGGGGATGGGGCTGGGGAGGGGTGTAGTGATGGGGAGGGGAACCGGGATGAGGCGGTGGATGCTGACCTGTAACGTTAACGTCGTGGTAGGCCTCGAGCCAGGCCTCCATGCCTATCATGTCGTGCTCATTGAAGAGGAAGATGATGTCCTTGGCCCAGTAGATCTGACCTGTGGGGAGATGGGGATAGAGGCTCAGCTTAATGTCCGCACACACACACACCATCAATGAGCTCACACACACACCATCAATGAGCTCACACACACACCATCAGTGAGCTCACACACACACACACACACACACCATCAATGAGCTCACACACACACACCATCAATCTCACACACACACCATCAATCTCACACACACCATCAATCTCACACACACACACACACCATCAATCTCACACACACACACCATCAATCTCACACACACCATCAATCTCACACACACACCATCAATCTCACACACACCATCAATGAGCTTACACCCACCATCAATGAGCCCCATCAATGAGGTCTCGGCACCCTCTCCAGCTCCAAACACCGCTATCCTGTGCGCTTAGCTTGTCTTAGACTTAGGCCCTTCGGCCCACCATGTCCACACTGAACATGGTCCAAGTTAAACTGATCTACTCTGCCTGCACGTGATTCTTATCCCTCCATTCCCAGCATATCCATGTTCCTATCCTAAAGTCTCTTTTTTTTTTAAATGTTTTTTTAAATGTTTTTTTATTTTTTATTAGAAGCAACTGTACACGGATAAATCGCTCGGCATCTACAATTATACAATTATTGTACAGCTTCATTTTTTCCCAAATTTTATCATAACAAACACACAGTAGACAGAGAACAAAAAACAACAATTAAAGAAACAAAAAAACAAAAAAACAAAAAAAAAAATCGAATAAAAACAAAAACAAACCCAAAAACATATCAACAAACAATAAAAACAAACAAACAAACAAAACAAAACAACAACAAAAAAAAGCCTCTTAAACGCCACTATCGTATCTGCCTCCACCACCACTCCTGGTAGCGCATTCCAGGTACCCACGTGTAAAATTCTTGCCTCACGCATTTCCTTTAAACTTTCCCCCTCTCACCTTATAACAATGCCCTCTAGTGTTGGACATTTCCACCCTGGGGAAAGGTTCTGACTCTCCCAATCTGCGCCTCTTATAATTGTGTATATTTACTTAAATCCGGTCTCCCTCATCCTCAAATGCTCCAGAGAAAGTAAATGAAAGTAATGGTAAAAGTTAACGATAAAAGCTAAAAGCTGCAAGTAGACAGCTGAAAGTGAACCGCTGTGAGGGGAGGGGGGGGGGAGAACAAAGGAGAACCTGGCGCAGGCTACTTTGTAACTTTGTCAGTGCCCTTTATGTGGTGACTATTGCATACAAGTGACAATAATGTATACAATTCAATTCAAGTACGGTACAGTGGAGTGCGGTGAGCTGGTGTGAGCAGTGAGGGACACTGACCTCGGAAGTAGGATGCGAGTGCCAGGAGCAGGCCGGCTGCCTGGCTGTTGTGCTTCATCTCCACCGGCGTGCTGAGGACGATGGACTCGGTGCTGGCCGCCCGCGACGCCCGCAGGATGCCGTACACGTTGGTGCCCTTCACCATCTGTGGGCAAGAGCAGCCATCACATCTCTGCCCAACACCAGTTTGCCCTCTGGCACCCAGACAGTGGCTCAGGGGAGGGGACTGGGAGAGGTGAGTGAGAAGGGGGGAGGGGAGGGATTGGATGGGAGGGGATGGATGGGGGGGGGGGGGGTGCAGGAAGGAAGAGGGGAGGGAGGACGGAAGGAGGGAGGGGGGTAATGGGGTGGGGAAAGGAGGGGGAGGGGAGAGGAGAGGGGGAGGGGAGAGAGGAGAGAGGGGGAAGGGGAGAGAGGAGGGAGGTGAAAGGATGGGGGGAGGGGAAAGGAAGGGGGGGAGGGAGGGAAGGAGAGAGAGAAGGGGAGAGGGGGAAGGGGAGAGGGAGAAGGGGAGAGAGGGGGGAGGGGAGAGAGAGTGGGGGAGGGGAGAGGGGGGAGGGGAGAGAGGGGGAAGGGAGGGGAATGAGGGAGGAAGTGGGGAGGAGGGGAAGGAAGTTGACAGTGACAGGTACATACGTATCTCTCGCGGATCTCGTCGGGGAAGGGCAGGGTGCGGGAGAAGCTGTGGGCGTGGGTCTCCAGCCCAAAGCCGCTCATCGTCTTCAGCAGCCAGTCCACGGGCATCCCCCTGCACGAGAGAGGAGAGCAGGTGAGAGGAGATAAAGGCGAGGGGAGGGGAGGGGGGGACAGGGAAAGGGGAGGGGGGAGGAGGAGTGGGGAGGTGGAGGCGTGGGGGAGGCGAGTTAAGTTTAGCGATTCAATGTGGAAGCAGGCCCTTTGGCCCACCAAGTCTACGCCGACCAGCGATTACGCCAGTTCCATCCTCCACTAGAAGGGCAATAGACAGAAGCCAGTTAACCAGGGGTGCTGCCAGGGGTGGTGGTGGAGGCAGATATGATATGCGGGGAATGGAGAGAAATGGATCACGTGCAGGCAGAGATTAGTTTAACTTGGGCACGGACATTGTGGGCTGAAGGGCCTGTTCCTGAGCTGCACCCTCTGTGTTTGAGTCGTTTGTTGAACCGCAACCACTACGATGAGAAGCGCGAGCTTGAACTCGCTCATCGTTGCCGCTCCCCACCACCCCCCTCCCCACCGCCCACCCCTTCCCTGCCCACTCCCCACTACCATGCTTCCCACCATGCTCCCCAAACCGCCCGGCCCCTCCCATGCTCATCCCTTCCTTCCCCCTCCCCTTCCCTGTCCACTCCCCACCACCATGCTCCCCATCGTCTCCTTCCCACTCCTGCGCCCCAATCCGCCTGTACCCATCCGCCCGCACATCACCCCGTCCCCTCCCATGCACATCCCTTCCCTCCCCACCCCCATCGCCTATACCAACCTTCCAGTCAACTCCCCATACCCTCCACTCCCCAATCCACCCTTACCATACCCTATACACCAGCCCCCTCAATCCCCTATCCCCCTCCCCCACCCATCCACCCCCACACCCCCTGCTTACGCTGCCCGCTTGCGGTGGCCTGAGAGCTCGCGAGCGTAGGAGAGGGCTCTGTCGCCGAAGACAAAGTTTTCATCCACCATGGTGGAGCCCATGGCGTTCTCCGACGTGTACATGCGCAGGATGAAGGGCTCGAAGGCCAGGCCCAGGAACCACGTGATGCCTGCCACGTAGCACAGGAGGCTGTGGGCACAACACAGGGTCACACACGGCCCGAACCCAACCCCCCCCCCCCCACACACACGCACACAGGGTCACACAGTCCACACCATCACACACACACACGGTCACACACACCCCCACACAGTCCACACCGTTTCACACACACACACGGTCACACACACCCCCACACAGTCCACACCGTCTCACACACACACACACGGTCACACCCACCCACACACAGTCCACACCGTCTCACACACACACACACACACACACAGTCACACACACCCCCACACAGTCCACACCGTCTCACACACACACGGTCACACCCACCCCCACAGTCCACACCGTCTCACACCCACCCCCACACAGTCCACACCATCACACACGGTCACACACACCCCACACACAGTCCACACCGTCTCACACCCACCCCCACACAGTCCACACTGTGTGACACAGTCCACACCGTCACACACACACACACACACGGTCACACCCACCCACACAGTCCATATCAACACACACACACGGTCACACCCACCCACACACAGTCCATACCAACACACACACACGGTCACACATGCTCACACACACCCACACCCCGGCACACACGCACACGGTCACACACGGTCAAACACGACCATCACACACACACACAGTCTGATTCTCCGGCACAGTGCCGACCCACAGTCCATACCCATCATACACGCACACTGGGTCAGGACACATCAACGCACCACACTGACCCATAGTCAACCCCCCCGCCCCGTCACACACAGACACACACACACACGGACGACACAAGCTGCCACAGCGCCGACAATAGCCTACACCCTGCCACACACACCCTGCACGTCTTGGCATCACACCGCACCGACCCACAGTCAAACACACATAACCCATCACCGCACCGGCCAACAGTCCATACTCCTCCTCGTTTCTCTCTCGCACACACACACACACACACACAGGGTCAGACACGGCCAGCACGACCCGGCAAGGTACATCACCGATCCACAGTCAATCCCTCCATCCCAGCACCTTCTCCCCGGGGTGAGGATCAGGCACAGTGTGAAGCTCCCGTTACATAGAAATATAGAAAATAGGTAAGCCATTCGGCCCTTCGAGCCTGCACCGCCATTCAATATGATCATGGCTGAACATCCAACTCAGTATCCTGTACCTGCCCTCTCTCCATACCCCCTGATCCCTTTAGCCACAAGGGTCACATCTAACTCCCTCTTAAATATAGCCAATGAACTGGCCTCAACTACCTTCTGTGGCAGGGAGTTCCAGAGATTCACCACTCTCTGTGTGAAAAATGTTTTTCTCATCTCGGTCCTAAAGGATTTCCCCTTTATCCTTAAACTGTGACCCCTTGTCCTGGACTTCCCCAACCGGGAACAATCTTCCTGCCTCTAGCCTGTCCAACCCCTTAAGAATGTTGTAAGTTTCTATAAGTTCCCCCCTCAATCTTCTAATTTCTAGCGAGTACAAGCCGAGTCTTATCCAGTCTTTCTTCATATGAAAGTCCTGACATCCCAGGAATCAGTCTGGTGAACCTTCTCTGTACTCCCTCTATGGCAAGAATATCTTTCACCGGGATAACACACTGTTTATCACTGTATCTCGATACAGGTGACAATAATAAACAAATACAGGTCCACCACTGATTTTCCAGCAACTGGTGTTTCAGGAAGCTGATATAATTACAAGAGCGCACTTGAAATCCCCCTGGGTAGTCCCCCTGAAAATATACCGCCTAGGCCGGGTGAGGTGGCTGATCACGACCTCATTAGGACTTCATGGCCGATTGGCGGGTCAAATTTGGCTCCTGGTGCCGGGGCTCTGGAACCCTGGCCCAGCCGGAGCCAGCAGTTCCAGTACCGACTGCTGGACTCTTCTCAGAGGCCGTGGCCTCTGTTCGCCCGACAAAATAGATAATCCAGCAACGGTTCAATGGTTTCTCTATTATCACGTGTACCAAGGTACAGTGAGATACTTTCTTTTGCGCACAGATCAGCAAGTTCATCACCAGTACTGAAGGCTGTGGAACCAGGCGTGCTGGGAAACCGGTGGTGGCCCTGTACTAATCCTTCAGCCAGTGGCTGTTGAAAGCCCACTCACCAGAGCGGTGCGTTCATCCTGGTGATGATGTCAGTCAGGACCTGCCGGTGGTTGGGGTCTGAGAGGAGCCCCATTTTCCCGCCTTCACCCCGGCAGCTACCACCAACGCTGCAGGACACAGAGGGAAAGGGTGCTTCAACCTCGCTCTGACCGGGCAACGGTTCACAATTTATAGTAGAATTAGGCCATTTGGCCCATTGAGTCCACTCTGCCATTCGATCATGATTTATCTCTGCCTCCTAATCCCATTTTCCTGCCTTCTCTCCATCACCCTTGACACCCATTCTAATCAAGAATTTGACGATTTCTGCCTTTAAAAATATCCATTGACTTGGCCTCCACAGCGCTCTGTGGCAATGAGTTCCACGGATTAACTACTC
Organism: Amblyraja radiata; assembly: GCF_010909765.2. NCBI lineage: Eukaryota > Metazoa > Chordata > Chondrichthyes > Rajiformes > Rajidae > Amblyraja > Amblyraja radiata. The sequence continues at coordinate 37,104,359 of NC_045957.1, read as the reverse complement.
TCTGACTAAAGAAGTTCGTCCCCACCTTTCTAAAAGAGCGTCCTTTAATTCTGAGGCTATAACCTCTGGTCCTAGACTCTCTCACCAGTGGAAACATCCTCTCTACATCCACTCTATCTATGCCTTTCATTATTCTGTACTTTTCAATTAGGTCACCCCTCAATCTTCTAAACTCCAGCGAGTACAGGCCCAGTGCTGTCAAACGCTCAACATGTGCAAACCCACTCATTCCTGGAATCATTCTTGTAAACCTCCTATGGCCCCTCTCCAGAGCCACACATCCTTCCTCAGATATGGGGCCCAAATTTGTCACAGTACTTCAGATACGGCCTGACCAACACCTTATAGAGCCTCAGCATTTCATCTCTTTTTGTATTTAAGTCCTCTTGATATAAATGCTAGCATTGAATTTGCCTTCCTTACTACCGATTCGATTTGCAAATTAACCTTTTGGGAGTCCTGCACTCCCAAGTCCTTTTGCACCTCGGATTTTTGGATTCTCTCCATTTGGAAAATAACCTACGCCTTTATTCTAATTACCAAAATGCATGACTGCACACTTTGCTATACTGAATTACATCTGCCACTTCTCTGCCCACTCTCCTAACCTGTCCAAGTCCTTCTGCGGTGCCCTTGCTTCCTCTACGCTGCCTGCCCTTCCACCTATCTTAGCATCATCTGCAAACTTGTCCACAAAGCCCTCAATCCCCTTATGCAAATCATTAATATACAACATGAAGAGAAGCGGCCCCAGCACCGACCCTTGCCAAACTCCACTAGTCACTGGCTGCCAATCTGAAAAAGTGCCTTTTATTGCAACTCTTTGCCTTCTGCCATTCAGCCAACCCGCTATCCACGCTAGTAACCTCTCTTCAATATCATGGGCTCTCATCTTCCTTAGCAGCCTGATGTGCGTCACCTTATCAAATGCCTTCTGAAAACCTAGGTAAACCACATCTACAGCCTTTCCTCTGTTTGTTCTGCTATTAACGTCCTCAAAGAACTCCAGCAGATTCAATAGACAATCTATCTTTAAGAGCTCTATCTAACCCTCTCTGGAAAGCATCCAGAGAATTGGCCTCTACTGCCTTCTGAGGCAGAGAATTCCACAGATTCATAACTGTGGCAGGGTTAAGAAGGAAATGCCCCATTGTTCCACATCCCATTTGGGGGGATGGTGGGGGCGAAGGAATGAGGAGGGTTGGTGCAGTGAGGAGGAGAGATGAGATCATGAAAGGTGAGGGCAATGAGGGGAGTGAGGAGAATGAGGAGGGACTGGTGTGATGATGGGGGGGATGAGGGAGGATGAAGGAGTGGGGAGTAAGGAGGGGATGGAGTGAGGAGGAGAAGAGGGAGTGAGGAGAAGGAGGAAGAGGGGGAGTGAGGGTGAGGAGGGAGTGAGGGGGAGGGAGTGAAGGGGAGAAGGAGTGAGGAGGGTGAAGGAGTGAGGAGGGAGAGGAAGTGGGGAGGAGGAGGGGGAGTAGGAAGAGGGGGAGTGAGGGTGAGAGAGGGAAGAAGGTGAGGGGGAGGGAGTGAGGAGGAGGATGAGGGAGTGGGGATGGAGAGGGAGTGAGGAGGAGGAGGGGGAGTAAGAGGGAGTGAGGAGAAGGAGGGGGAGTAAGAGGGAGTGAGAAGGAGGAGGAGGAAGAGGGGGAGGGAGTGAAGGGGAGTGGGGAGGGTGAAGGAGTGAGGAGGGAGAGGGAGTGAGGAGGAGGAGGAGTGGGAGGGAGTGAAGGGGAGTGGGGAGGGTGAAGGAGTGAGGAGGGAGGGGGAGTGAGGAGGAGGAGGAGGAGGGGGAGGGAGTGAATGGGAGTGGGGAGGGTGAAGGAGTGAGGAGGGAGAGGGAGTGAGGAGGAGGGGGAGTAAGAGGGAGTGAGAAGGAGGAGGAGGAAGAGGGAGTGGGGAGGAGGAGGGGGAGTGAGGGTGAGGAGGGAGTGAGGGGGAGGGAGTGAAGGGGAGAAGGAGTGAGGAGGGTGAAGGAGTGAGGAGGGAGAGGAAGTGGGGAGAAGGAGGGGGAGTAGGAAGAGGGGGAGTGAGGGAAGAGGGTGAGGGGGAGGGAGTGAGGAGGAGGATGAGGGAGTGGGGATGGAGAGGGAGTGAGGAGGAGGAGGAGGAGGAGGAAGAGGGGGAGGGAGTGAAGGAGTGAGGAGGAGGAGGGGGAGGGAGGAGGAGGAGGAGGAGGAGTAGGAGGGAGTAAGGCGAAGGGGGAGGAGGAAGAGGGGGAGTGAGGGTGAGAGAGTGAAGAAGGTGAGGGTGAGGGTGGAGTGAGGAGGATGAGTGAGTGGGGATGGCAGCCGGCGGCCGGGCCGAATGGCCCCAGATGGGGGGGTGACGGTTTAGTTGCCATGACGACGGCGCGGGGCCGGGTCCCAGGCCCAGCACGCGGGTCCCCGCTCACTCACTCACTCACTCACCCGGCGCCCCGACCCCAGCCCAGCCCCACCGCCCGGACCCGCTCACCGGCTGCACCGCCCTGCCGCGCCGGAAGCTGCCCGCCCGGACCTCACACCGCGGGACCCGGACACACTTCCGGAACCCGCGTCCGCTGCTCGGTCGAGTTTAGAGAAGACCCGCACACGGCCCGCGATCCCCGCACACGGCGGGCAATCTCACAATTACACCCAAGCCAACTGACCTGCAAACCTGCACGTATTTTGGAGTGTGGGAGGAAACCGGAGCTCCCGGAGAAAACCCACGCGGTCACTGGGGGAGAACGTGCAAACTCCGCACAGACAGACAGCGCCCGCAGTCGGGATCGAGCTGTGAGGCAGCGACTGTACCGCTGTGTAGATGGGGTGGAGGGAGGGGTGCCGGCTCTGTGTGATGGAGTGCGAGTTGTAGAGAGAGGGGACGCGAGGAGCTGTATGATTAAGCTATGGGGATGGGGGGGGGGGGGGGGGTGGTTCTTGGGTGGGAGTTGACTGTGGTGCTCCCCCCCCCCTCCTCCCTTCTTCTGCTGCAACTGTCCCTATACCTCCTCCCTCGACTCCATCTGGGGATCTCCGCCTAGCGGAGCTGGTCCTTACCCGTAACAACTTTTCGTTTGACTCCTCCCTTTTCCTCCAAATCCAAGGCGTAGCTATGGGCACGCGCACGGGCCCCAGCTATGCCTGCTTCTTTGTAGCGTACGTCGAACAATCCTTGTTTGAGGCGTACCCTGGTCCTATCTCCGAACTCTACATCGACGACTGCATTGGTGCTACCTCCTGCACCCATGCAGAACTGACTGACTTCATCCATTTCACCACTAACTTCCATCCGACACTCAAATTCACCTGGACCATTTCCGACATCTCCCTACCGTTTCTAGACCTCACTATCTCCATCGCAGGTGACAAGACTACTGACCGACATCTACTATAAACCCACTGACTCCCATGGCTATCTGGACTACACTTCTTCCCGCCCTTCTTCCTGTCTCCTACTAGTAGGGAGTCTCCTACTCCCAATTCCTCCTTCTACGCCACATCTGCACCCAGGTTGAGGTGTTCCAAACCAGGGCATTGGAGATGTCCTCATTCTTTAGAGAATGGGGGTTCCCCTCTTCAACTATAGATGAGGCTCTCACCAGGGTCTCTTCTATACCACGTAACTCTGCCCTCACTCTCCATCCCCCCACTCATTAGAAGGGCAGAGTCCCCCTTGTCCTCACCTTCCACCCTACCAACCGTCACATACAACAAATAATCCTCCGACATTTTCGCCACTTCCAACGGGATCCCACCACTGGCCACATCTTCCCATCTCCTCCCCTTTCAGCTTTGAAGCACTTTGAAACAGCTGTGAAACACGGTGGTGTGGGTGTTATGGCCTGGGCATGTATGGCTGCTGAAGGTACTGGCTCACTTATCTTCGTTGAGGATACAACTGCTGATGGTAGTAGCATAATGAATTCTGAAGTGTATAGACACATCCTATCTGCTCAAGTTCAAACAAATGCCTCAAAACCCATTGGCCGGCAGTTCATTCTGCAGCAAGACAATGATCCCAAACATACTGCTAAAGCAACAAAGGAGTTTTTTAAAAGCTAAAAAAATGGTCAATTCTTGAGTGGCTAAGTCAATCACCTGATCTGAACCCAATTGAGCATGCCTTTTATATGCTGAATTGAAAACTGAAGGGGACTAGCCCCCAAAACAAGCATAAGTTAAAGATGGCTGCAATACAGGCCCGGCTGAGCGTCACCAGAGAAGACACCCAGCAACTGGTGATGTCCATGAATCACAGACTTCAAGCAGTCATTGCATGCAAAGGATGTGCAACAAAATACTAAACATGACTACTTTCATTTACAAACATTGCTGTGTCCCAAACATTATGGTGCTCTGAAATGGGGGTGGGGGGGGCTATGCATAAACACTTGTAATTTCTACATGGTGAAACCAAAATGTATAAAAATGGCCTTTATTATAATCTGACAATGTGATTTTTTTCTATTACAAATCTCAAATTGTGGAGTGCAGAGGCAAATAAATAAATGATGGATCTTTGTCCCACACATTATGGAGGGCACTGTATATACCGCTCTAAGATCATCTTGCAGATCCCCTTTAAATCGGGAAGATTGAAAAGTATAGTCAATAGCTACAGCGACCCAGGTCAGCACAGTGGTGCAGGGGGAAGCGCTGCTGCCTTACAGCACCAAAGACCCAGGTTTGAGCCTGACCTCGGGTGCTATCTGTGTGGAGTTTGCAAGTTTTGCCTGTGACTGCAGGGGTTTCCTTCTACATCCTGAAGACGTGCAGGTTTGTAGCTTAATTGCCCCAGGTTTGTAGGGAGTGGATGAGTAAGTGGATTAACATAGAACCAGTGTGAGCGGGTAATCGATGGTCAGCATGCACTCAGTGGGCTGAAGGACATGTTTCCGTGTTGTATATCTAAACTAAAACTATAAAATAAACGAGATTATTGGCAAAAAAAATGTTTAATCTGAAATGAAAAACAGAAAATACTGGTAACACACAGCAGGTCGGACATCATCTGAGAGAGAGACACACACAGAGCACTTTGTCTCAGATTTCTCACGTCTACAAATCTTTGATTTTTAGATAGCTGAGGTTTTGTATTTTGTTTTTAATCACAGGTTCCCAGCCTCTGCAGGTCTTTAATTTCAACAAGAAGCCAAGGCTTCAGACTTGTTTTTTATCTCGGATTTCCAGAATCTGCAAGTTTGAGGCTTCAGTCTTGGTTTTTATCTCGGGTTTCCAGCATCTGCAGGTGTTTAGTCTCCACGGACAATGCTCGGTATCAGAGGGCGCCACCCATGCCCGGATGCGTGTAGTGCGGTGCGGGTTGGTCACTCCCCAGCCAGCGAGGTGACCTCCAGCACGTGCTCCCTGACCACACGGTCGAGCACGGCGTAGACGTCACGGCAGGCCTTGACCGCCGCGTCCACCATCTTCTCCAGGTGGTCCTGATGCAGGCGGGAGTTCATCTCCAGAAGGGCGATCTGCTCGGACTTGGGCAGCAGAGCCAGGGCCACCTGCGGCCCTGCCGCCGACTCCTCCACATAGCTGAGGTCCGTCAGCGGCGTGTCCTCCAGAAAGCCCGTGGAGCAGGCGCACACGTAGTCACGCATGGGGATGCCTGCGTCCACCACCGCTAACGTTGCCGCATTCACACAGGCGCAGTAGTTACCACCGTCTGCCTGCAGAATCTGGAGCGAGAAACAAGGCATTGGTGAGGCCATGTTCGTGTACAAGTAGTTGGTGAGGCCATGTTAGTGTACAAGGCATTGGTGAGGTCATGTTACAGTTGTATAGTTGGAGATTAAAGTTGAGAGGGGAAAGATTTAATAGGAATCTGAGGGGCAACTTTTTTTCAATCAGAGGATCATGTGTAAATGGAACAAGCTCCCAGAGGAAGTAGTTGTGGCGTTTGACAGAAAGCCTTTGATAACATGCCACATGTGAGGCTGCTAAGGAAGATAAGATTACATGATATCAAAGGGCAGATACTGGCTGGATGGCAAAAGACAAAGTGGCAATAAAGGGGGCTTTTTCTGATTGGCTGCCAATGACTAGCAGAGAAGGACTTGGTCAGGTTGGGAGAGTGGGCAGAGAAGTGACAGATGGAATATAGTGTAGCAAAGTGTGGAGTCATGCATTTTGATAGTAGGAATAAAGGCGAAGACTATTTTCTAATTGGAAAGAGAATCCAGAAATCATAGGTGCAAAGGGACTTGGGAGTGCTGGTGCAGGATTCCCAAAAAGTTAATCTGAAAATTGAAAATAGGTAGTAAAGAAAGCAAACGCAATGCTTTATTTCAAGATTTATTTCAAGAGGGCTTGTATACAAAAACAGGGATGTTATGTTGAGGCTCTATAAGGCGCTGGTAAGGCTGCATTTGGAATATTGTGAGCAATTTTTGGCACCATATCTGAGGAAGGATGTGCTGGCTCTGGAGGGAATCCAGAGGGGGTTTACAAGAATGATCCCAGGAATGAGTAGGTTAACCTATGAAGAGCGTTTGTCGGAACTGGGCCTGTACTTGTGGAGTTCAGAAGCATGAGGGGGGACTTCATTGAAACATACAGAATAGTGAAAGGCTTGGATAGAATGGATGTGGTGAGGATGTTTCCACTAGTGGGAGAGACTTGGACCAGAGGTCATAGCCTCAGAATTAAAGGGTGTTCTTCTTGGAAGGAGACGAGGAGGAATTTCTTTAGCCAGAGGGTGGTGAATCTGTGGAATTCTTTGCCACAAAGACTGGAGGCCTTCAGTGGATATTTTTAAAGGCAGAGATAGATAGATTCTTGATTAGTACGGATGTCAGGGGTTATGGGGAGGGGAATGGGGTTCGGAGCGAGAGATATATCAGCCATGATTCTTCCCGCCCACCTCCACATCCGTCTGAAGAAGGGTATCGACCCAAAACTTCACCTATTCCTTCGCTCCATAAATGTTGCCTCACCCGCTGAGTTTCTCCAGCATTTTCGTCTACCTTCGATTTTTCTAGCATCTGCAGTTCTTTCTTAAACATATCAGCCATGATTGAATGGCGGGGTAGACTTGATGGACCGAATGGCCTACTCCCATGACTTTATGTGGTACAATAACAACGTTCAAAATACTTTCGGACAGGTAAATGGAGAGGAAAGGTCCAGAGGGACATGAGCCAAACAGGTGGGACTCGCATGGATGGTTCATCTTGGTCAGCATGGACGAGTTGGGCCAAAGGGCCTGTCTCCGTGCTATGAGACTACGAGTGTTTTATTGTCATGCGTACTTAAATGGAACAATATTATTCATTAAAAAAGAGGGATGGGACTTAAGTGCCACATCAAAGTTAGTCCTACTTACTATCTGAAGAAGGGTCCCGACCCGAAGCTTTACATATCCATATTCTCTTTTTTTTAATGAATATTATTGTTCGATTTAAACCAGCATCTGCAGTTCCTTCCTACACAGGTGGGCAGAGGAATGGTTGTTGGAGTTTAATGCAGATAAGTGTAAGGGGTTGTAGTTTGGGAAGTTCAACCAGGTCTGGACGAGGTGGAGGCCGGTGCCAGAGGTCAGTCCCCTTACCTGCACATAGATGTCGATCTGGGAGCGCGGGTAGAGCTGCGTTAAGATGGCAGCCTCAAAGGTCTGCTTCAGGTGCAGGGTCATCTCAGTGGACTTGCGGTCACCATGAGGCCTCCTCTTCCTCTCGCCAGTGCTGAAGGTGGCCATGCTGTACTGGCAGTTGACTGCAGCCTTGTCATGGAGGGCCTTGCTACGCCCACCGCGGATCTGAGGCAAGAAAGTTTCATTGTCACACACACTAAACTTGCTGCATTCAACAAAACCAATAAATATACAATCATTTAATAACTGGCGTGGTAGCCCAGCGGTAGAGTTGCTGCTTTACAGCGCCAGGGACCCAGGTTCGATCTTGACTACAGAGGCTGTCTGTACGGGGTTTGTATGTTCTCCCCGTGACCTGCGTAGGTTTTCTCCGGGATCGCCGATTTCCTCCCACACTCCAAAGACGTACAGGTTTGTTGGTTAATTGGCTTTGTGTCATTGTAAATTGCCCCATGTGTGTCTAGGATAGTGTTAATGTGCGGGGATCGCTGGTAGGTGCGGACTAGGTGGGCCGAATGGTCTGTTTCCGCGCTGTATCTTAAAACTAAAACAAAAGCAGTAATAGTAGAACAATGAAATTGTACTTGCTGCAGCACAACGGGCTTGCAAGCACCATACTCATAGATAACATAGAATAAATGATGTAGGGGGAGGTGGGATGTAGATTGGTTATGCATGTCATCCAATCATATATGTTATACTAACACTTGCTTCCGGCACTGCTCAGTTCGAGCAGCAGTCAGGATGCTCTGACAAGTAACCATCCTTTATGCTGTCTCTGTGCTGATTAAAGATGACTTTGGATCACATAGTGTATTTGTCTCCTGTTTACATGGGGGAAAAGGACTATATTGAATACTTTTGTAACTTTGTCAGTGTCCTTTACGTGGCGCCTCTTGCATACAAGCAGAATCTGACTTACCAAGTACACGTAGCAATAAAGAATCAATCAATAAATTAACATTGAATAAAGAAAATCAATATGGTAATAATTCCAAAACTTGTCCAAAAAGGCTCAAAGTCTTTAGTGCAACCAAAGAAGTTCATAGTTTAGTTTATTGTTTTGTGTTCAATAAACTGTTTTCAATATTCAATAAATGGTTCCTGGGTAGCTGTTCTTGAACTTGGAGGTCACGGTTCCCCTCATGTCCTCCATATCTGCTACCTTCCATCCCTCCCCCTCATCTCCTCCCTCCCTCCCCACCGCATCATCTTCTCCCCATCCTCCATCCCCATTCCTCCCCTGTACCTCTCCCACGCATCTCCTACCCTTGCTCCCTCTCATATCTCTTCTCCATCTCTCCTCATCCTTCTCCATACCTTCCCTTCTCCTCCCCCCTATCCTTCTCCACCCCCCATCTATCTCTCACCCCAAATCTCTCTCCCTCACCTCATGCGGGCCGTACACCACGGCCAGCGCCTTGGTGTTGCCCTGCTCGATGTAAGCGGAGCCGTCGGCCTGGGCGAACACGCCCATGCGGGCCCGTATCTTCCTCAGCTCGGCCGGCTTCCTGCCATCTACCCGGTAACCCTGGTCCGAGAGCAGCTCCAAACCCGCCATCTTCTCCCGCAAGGCCGCGGCGTTGGGACTACAGCTCCCAGCATGCTCTGCACTCCCGGGCTGGGATCACCACGTGTTCCGATTGAACTCCAGCTCCCAGCATGTCAACATGGACTACAGGCCCCAGCTTGCTTTGGACTACAGTTCCCAGCATGCTCTGCATTCCTGGGCTGGTATCACCGCGTGTCGCATACAAATACAGCTCCCAGAATACTGGGACTACAACACCCAGCGTGCTCTGCGGCCCCAGGTTGGCTCTCCATCCCGAAGCTAATTTGCTCTCCATCCCGAAGATTATTTGTTCCATCCTGCATCCATCAGATGCTGCTGCACCCGCTGAGTTTCTCCAGCACTTTTGTGTACCGTCTTCACAAGCTTTCTACTTGTGAAGACGGGCCTCGACCCGAAACGTCACCCATTCCATCTCTCCAAAGATGCTGCCTTTCCCGCTGAGTTACTTCGATTTCAACCAACATCTGCAGTTCCTTCCCACAAATCATTTTACTTCACTACATTTTTATTTCTGTTTTGCAGCATCTGCAGAAATTTTCTTTCCCTATCCCCCTCCCCAGTTTTCTGTTTTTATTTCAGATTCACAGCATCTGCGAGATGTTAGATACACATTCTCAGTTTTGCGGCCTCTGCAGCAAAGATCTTATAGCAGAGCATCTTTGGTGGTCAGGGAGCGGCCTGGGGAGAGACGTGATTGGGTGATGGGCCGCCGCAGTCCGATTGGTGGCGGAGAGACGGCCGGTGATTGGGCCGCCGGGCGGTGGGGCGGGGCCGGCGGGGAGCGGAGCGGAGCGTGAGCGGTATCAGGTCAGGGGTCACAACGGCCCGCGGACATCGGGGGCGACCGGTCACTTGCGCGGGGTGGAGAGTGACAGTGATGGGGGAGTGACAGTGACGGTGGGAGAGTGACAGTGATGGGGAGAGTGACAGTGGGAGAGTGACAGTGATGGGGAGAGAGTGACAGTGATGGGGAGAGAGTGACAGTGATGGGGAGAGAGTGACAGTGATGGGGAGAGAGTGACAGTGATGGGGGAGTGACGGTGGGAGAGTGACAGTGATGGGGAGAGTGACAGTGATGGAGAGTGACGGTGGGAGAGTGACAGTGATGGGGAGAGTGACACTGATGGGGGAGTGACGGTGGGAGAGTGACAGTGATGGGAGAGTGACAGTGACTGTGATGGGAGAGTGACAGTGGGAGAGTGACAGTGATGGGGAGAGTGACAGTGATGGAGAGTGACGGTGGGAGAGTGACAGTGATGGGGAGAGTGACACTGATGGGGGAGTGACGGTGGGAGAGTGACAGTGATGGGGAGAGTGACAGTGACGGTGGGAGAGTGACAGTGACGGGGGGAGAGTGAGTGATGGGAGAGAGTGACAGTGATGGGGAGAGAGTGACAGTGACGGGGAGAGAGTGACAGTGATGGGAGAGTGACAGTGATGGGGGAGAGTGAGTGATGGGGGGAGAGTGACAGTGATGGGGAGAGAGTGACAGTGACAGTGGGAGAGTGACAGTGATGGGGGAGAGTGACAGTGATGGGGGGAGAGTGACAGTGATGGGGGGAGAGTGACAGTGATGGGGGGAGAGTGACAGGGACGGTGGGAGAGTGACAGTGACGGGGGGAGAGTGACTGATGGGAGAGAGTGACAGTGATGGGAGAGAGTGACAGTGACGGTGGGAGAGTGACAGTGACGGGGGGAGAGTGACTGATGGGAGAGAGTGACAGTGATGGGAGAGAGTGACAGTGACGGTGGGAGAGTAACAGTGACGGGGGGAGAGTGACAGTGACGGGGAGAGTGACAGTGATGGGAGAGAGTGACAGTGACGGTGGGAGAGTGACAGTGACGGGGGGAGAGTGACAGTGATGGGGGGAGAGTGACAGTGATGGGGGGAGAGTGACAGTGACGGGGCGAGAGTGACAGTGACGGGGGGAGAGTGACAGTGATGGGGAGAGTGACAGTGATGGGGAGAGTGACAGTGACGGTGGGAGAGTGACATTGATGGGAGAGAGTGACAGTGACGGGGGGAGAGTGACAGTGACGGGGCGAGAGTGACAGTGACGGGGGAGAGTGACAGTGACGGGGGGAGAGTGACAGTGACGGGGGGAGAGTGACAGTGACGGTGGGAGAGTGACAGTGACGGTGGGAGAGTGACAGTGATGGGGAGAGAGTGACAGTGACGGTGGGAGAGTGACAGTGATGGGAGAGTGACAGTGATGGGGAGAGTGAGAGTGACGGTGGGAGAGTGACAGTGACGGGGGTAGAGTGACAGTGATGGGGGGAGAGTGACAGTGATGGGGGGAGAGTGAAAGTGACGGTGGGAGAGTGACAGTGACGGGGGGGAGAGTGACACTGACGGGGAGAGTGACAGTGGTGGGGGGGAGAGTGACAGTGACGTGGGGAGAGAGTGACAATGAGGGGAAGATAGTGAAGGGGAGAGAGTGACAGTGAAGGGGAGAGAGTGACAGTGAAGGGGAGAGAGTGACAGTGACGGGGAGAGAGTGACACTGACGGGGAGAGTGACGGGGGGGGGAGAGTGACACTGACGGGGAGAGTGACAGTGACGGGGGGGGGGGAGTGACAGTGATGGGGGGGAGAGTGACAGTGACCGGGGAGAGAGTGACAGTGACAGGGGGAAAGAGTGACAGTGAGGGGAAGAGAGTGAAGGGGAGAGAGTGACAATGGGGGAGGCGGAGTGAGTGAAGGTGGAGAGAGTGAGGGGGAGAGTGACAGTGGGGGGAGACAGTGACAGTGGGGAGAGTGATAGCTGGTGGGAGTGACAGTGAGGGGGAGAATGGCAGTGAGGGGGAGGGAGAGTGAGGGGGATAGAGTGACAGTGAGGGAGGAGAGAGTGATAGTTGGGGGGGGGAGTGACTGAGGTGGAGAGAGTGAGAGTTAGGGAGAGTGACAGTAGAGGAGAGTTAGAGGAGTGTTATATAGGAAGTGGTGGAGGGGGACAGTGAAGGATGGGGAGAGTGACAGAGTGGAATGGAGAGAGAGAATGACAGTGAGGGGGTAGAGAGTGACAGTGAAGCGGAGAGAGTGAGGGGGAGAGAGTGACAGTGAGGATGTGGAGTGACTGATGGGGAGAGATTGACAGTAAGGGGGAGAATGACAGTGAGGGAGGAGAGAGTGGGGGTGACTGAGGGGGAATGACAATGAGGGGGAGAGTGAGATTGAGGGGGAGTGAGAGGGAGAGTGAGATTGAGGGGGAGTGAGTGTGTGACAGTGGAGGAGGAGAGTGAGATATAGGAATTGACAGGGAAGGGAGACAGAGTGAAGGATGGAGTGAGGGGGAGAGTGAGTGTGAGGAAGTGAGGAGTGTTATTTTGGGAAAGCAGAGAATGACGGTGGCAGAAACAGTGAGGAGAGTGACAGCATGGGGAGAATGAGGTGAGGAGTGAGGAGAGGTAGAGGGGGGCAGACTGGAGGAAAGCGAGGGGTGAGGGACTACAGAGAGTATGAGAGTGCTGAGGGCAGAGCATGATGGGGTGTAAGATTCCAAGGATCAGAGGGATTGGGGGCAGAGAGTGAAGGGTTAGAGAGTGACTGGGGAAGACGGCATGTGGGGAGAACATAATGAAGGAACGAGAGCGATGATGGATAGAGACTCGGGGAGTGATGGTAGGGTGATAGTGAGAGGGGAGGGAAGTTGGGGATGGGGCGAGGAGAATGTGATGTCCCTAGACTGATGGAGAGGGAGACCGAGTGGAGAGCGAGACGGATGGGACTGGGGGGAAGTGATGCTGACTGATGGGAGAGTGAGGATGATGATGGGAATATGAATGAGGGGCGGGAGTGACAGGAGGAGAGGGGTTGCCGGGGGCAGCGGGGGAGTGAGATTGTTTATCAGCAGATACTGACCAGGATTGTGAATGAACTGATATCTCAGTGAATCTTTGCTTTGTAAACTGTCCTTGGTGTTGCAGGGGTTTGTCACGAGCAGGGCATACTCCTTCTAATCTGAATTATGTTACTGAATATAATGCATGGTTTAACAAAGATCTGACTAAACAGTGACCAATTAACAGAAGTCCGAGGCAGGCATAGCTGCACTTTGCTCCCCTGGGTAAAGTTTACACCGTGCTACCTCTGCCGTACATTTGCCATCTGCAGTTTATCCTAATTGAGGCGTCCTAGATGGTACCAGGTCTTCACCGGCTTCAAGAGTTCTCAAAGTACTTAATATCAGTGAGAAACATTTCTGCACTCCCTCCGAAATGCCGTCTGTCCATTCCGACCATAGATGTTGCATGTGGAAGAAGGAACTGCAGATGTTGGTTTAAACCGAAGATAGACACAAAAAGCTGGAGTAACTCAGCGGGACAGGCAGCATCTCTGGAGAGAAAGAATGGGTGAAGTATCTTCAGTTGGTGTTGACTGACCTACTGAGTTCCTCGAGCACTTGCTGTTTTGCTTAATTAAATTATGTATAGAGGTGTACAAAATCATGAGAGGAATAGATCGTGTCGACACACAGAATCTTTTACTCAGAGCAGGGGAATCAAGAACCAGAGAACATAGGTTTAAGATGAGGGTGGAAAGATTTAATAGGTACCTGAGAGGTAACATTTTCACACAAAGGGTGGTGGGTGTATGGAACAAGCTGCCAGAGGAGGTAGTTGAGGCAGGGACTATCGCAACGTTTAAGAAACATTTAGACAGGTACTTGGATAGGGCAGGTTTGGAGAGATATGGGCCAAATGTAAGCAGGTGGGACGGGTGTAGCTGGGACATGTTGGTCAGTGTGGGCGTTAGGCTGAAGTACACTGTGTCACTCTGACTACGTGGAGTTATTAATAGGAACTGATAACATCCGATAATCCAGAAAATCTGCCAGTCCAGCACCAGGAATGCCTGGGGTGTGTCGGATTAGCAGAGTGTGGTCTGATGCTGATGTGTCTTCCCCCTCCCTCTGCAGCTGCCTGGGTTTGTGGTGAGGGTGACGATGGAGCCGGCCAAGTTTCAGTTTGCCATCGATCGGGGCGGCACCTTCACGGACGTCTTCGCCAGGTGCCCGGGCGGGAAGGTCCGAGTCTTGAAGCTGCTGTCTGAAGATCCGGCTAATTACAGGGATGCCCCCACAGAGGGCATCAGGAGGATCCTGCAGGAGGTAACGGTCGGGGTGGGGCAGGCCCAGTCCAGCGCAGCACACAGAGCACCAGGGAAACCCCTGGGTATTTACATAGAACACAGGACAGTGCAGCACAGCAACAGGCCCTTCGGCCCACAATGTCTGCATATGTCATAACGGGGTGGCACGGTGGGGCAGCGGTAGATTTGCTACCTTATAGTGCCAGAGACCGAGGTTCGATCCTGACTACGGGTGCTATTCTCCCTTTTTCAGTCCAATTGAAGAAGTCTGGAACAGAGGAGGGGTAGGACAAATCCTTGCAGGTTCCCCCTGCCCCCAGCCCTCGCCTACAATCAATCTGAAGAAGGGTTCCTACCCGAAACCTCATCTATCCATGTCCTCCAGAGAGGCTGCCTGACCCGCTGAGATAATACAGCACTTTGTGTCTTTGTTTGTAAACCAGCATCTGCAGTTCCTTACGTGCAGGAAGTTATTCCAGTTACTCCATAGGATTGTCTGCAGTTCCTTAGATAGACACAAAAAGCTGGAGTAACTCAGCGGGTCAGGCAGCATTTCTGGAAAAAAGGAATAGGCAGCGTTTTGGGTCGAGACCCTTCTTCAGACTGAGAGTAGGGGAGAGGGAAATGAGAGATATAGACGGTGATATAGAGAGACCCAGAATAAATGAATGAATGATATGCAAAAAGGAATGATGATCAAGGAAAGGTGGAGCCCACAATGGTCCATTGTTGGCTGTGGGTTGTTGCTAGCGCACTGGAATGTTGGGGCCAATGCTGACTAAAACCCATTTACACTAATCCCCCCCCCCCACACTGCTGTTTGGGATGTGGGAGGAAACCGGAGCACCCAGAGAAAACATGTAGTCAATGGGAGAACGTGCAAACTCCACATAGACAGCATCCAAGGTCAGGATCGAACCCAATTCATAGTCATACAGCAGTGAAACTGGCCCTTTGGCCCACCTCGACCTTGCCTATATACCTCTCAACCCTTCCAATCAATGTACTTGTCCAAATGTCTTTGAAATGTTGCGATAGTACCTGCCTCAACTATCTCCTCTGGCAGCTAGTTCCATATACCCACAAACCTCTGTGTGAAAAAGTTGCCCCTCAGTTTCCCATTACATATTCCCCTTCTCACCTTAAACCTATGCCCATTTGTTCTTGATTACCTTATCCTGGATAAAAGACTGTGCATTTACCCTGCCTATTCCCCTCATAATTTTATACACCTCTATAAGATTACCCCTCAGCCTACTGCGCTCCAAGGAATAAAGACATCCTGCCCAACCAAGAAGGAGAAGGTAAAATCGGAAGTGTCAGTATTGCAGTTGAACAAAGGGGACTATGGAGGCATGAGGGAGGAGCTGGCCAAAGTTGACTGGAAAGTGACCCTAGCAGGGGTGACGGTGGAATAGCAATGACAGGTATTTCTGGGAATAATTCAGAAGATGCAGGATCATTTCATTCCAAAGAGGAAGAAAGATTCTAAGAGGAGTAAAAGGCAACCGTGGCTGACAAGGGAAGTCAAGGACAGTATAAAAAAAAGAGAAGATGTATAACATAGCAAAGATGAGCAGGAAGCCTGAGGATTGGGTCACTTTTAAAAATCAACAGAAGGTATCCAAAAAGGCAATACAAGGAGAAAAGATGAAGTACGAAGGTAAGCTAGCCTAGAATATAAAGGAGGATAGTAAAAGCTTCTTTAGGTATGTGAAGAGGAAAAAATTAGTTAAGACAAATGTGGGTCCCTTGAGGACAGAAACAAGTGAATTTATTATGGGAAGCTAGGAAATGGCAGAAGAGCTGAACAGGTACTTTGGTTCTGTCTTCACTAAGGAAGCCACAAACAATCTCCCAGATGTACTAGAGCAGTGATTCCCAACCTGGGGCCATGGAAAATTTCAGGGGGGCCACAGAAAAATTTGGGGATTTAGGGGGCCACAGGTTCAATGAAGGGGGCCACTTTTTTCCCGCTAATAATGTCAGGGGGGGTGGGGGAGGGGCACAGAAAAAGCCCAAGGGGGCCATGAACTAAAAAAGGTTGGGTACCAATGTACTAGAGGACAGAGGACCTAGGACAGGGGTTCCCAACCTTTTTTGTCCCATTTACCCCTGGCAGCTTTAATAGCACATAACAATGTTATTTCACTTATTTATGAACAACTAATGATGAACGGATACCGTATACCAGAACCAAACACAGTCAGTCAATGAGAAAAAATATGTACAAATCCAGAATCAACAAATTTCCCCCCTGGGGATACATTTAACCCAGGTTGGGAACCCTTGACCTAGGATGATGGAGGAACTGAAGGAAATTCCAGAAGTCAGGAAATGGTCAGGAAATTAGTGTTGGGTAGACTGATGGGACTGAAGGCTAATAAATCCCCAGGACCAGATGGTCTGCATCCCAGGGTACTCAAGGAGGTGGCTCTAAAAATTGTGGACGCATTGGTGATCATTTTCCAATGTTCTATAGATACTGGATCAGTTCCTGTGGATTGGAGGGTAGCTAATGTTATCCCACTTTTTAAGAAAGGAGAGAGAAAGCAGGGAATTATAGACCAGTTAGCCTGACATCAGTGGTGGGGAAGATGCTGGAGTCAATTATTAAAGATGTAATAGCGGTGCATTTGGATAGCAGTAACAGGATCAGTCCAAGTCAGCATGGATTTACGAAGGGGAAATCATGCTTAACAAATCTTCTGGAATTTCTTGAGGATGTAACAAGTAAAATGGACAAGGGAGAGCCAGTGGATGTAGTGTACCTGGACTTTCAGAAATCCCACACAGGAGATTAGTGGGCAAAATTAGAGCACATGGTATTCGGGGTAGGGTACTGACATGGATAGAAAATTGGTTGGCAGACAAGAAACAAAGAGTAGGGATTAATGGGTCCTTTTCAGAATGGCAGGCAGTGACTAGTGGGGTGCCGCAAGGCTCGGTGCTGGGACCGCAGCTATTTACAATATACATTAATGATTTAGATGAAGGAATTAAAAATAATATTAGCAAATTTGCAGATGATACAAAGAGTGGCAGTGTGAACTGTGAAGAGGATGCTATGAGGATGCAGGGTGATTTGGACAGGTTAGGTGAGTGGACAGATGCATGGCAGATGCAGTATAATGTGGATAAATGTGAGGTTATTCACTTTGGTGGCAAGTACAGGAAGGCAGATTATTATCTGAATGGTGTCAGGTTAGTAAAAGGGGAAGTACAACGAGAACTGGGTGTCCTTGTACATCAGTCACTGAAAGTAATCTTGCAGGTACAGCAGCCAGTGAAGAAAGCTAATGGCATGTTGGCCTTCATAAAGAGAGGAGTTGAGTATAGGAGCAAAGAGGTCCTTCTGCAGTTGTACAGGACCTTAGTGAGACCACACCTGGAGTATTGTGTGCAGTTTTGGTCTCTTAATTTGAGGAAGAACATTCTTGCTATTGAGTGAGTGCAGCGTAGGTTCACAAGGTTAATTCCAAGGATGGCAGGACTGTCATATGTTGATAGAATGGAGCGGCTGGGCTTGTATTCACTGGAATTTAGAAGGATGAGAGGCATCTCATAGAAATATAAAATTATAAAGGGATTGGACACGCTTGATGCAGGAAACATGTTCCCGATGTTGGCAGAGTCCAACATCAGGAGTTAAGAATAAGAGGTAGGTCCTCTCGAGGAGAGGAGCCATCTTGGGGAACGGCTGCTAACCAGCAGCCGTCCGTTTAATTCGCTTTTTTTAATAGTTTTTAGTTAGTCCTGTGTCTCGTCCGTTTGGAGAAATGGACTTTCTAATGTGGGGGGTAGGTGGCAAATTTATTTCTATGTCCATACCTGGTCGGTGAGGCAGCTTTTTCTCCGGGCTGCCCGTCGACCCGTCCTCGCGGCCTACCAGCGGGCCTGGAGCGCCGTTTCCTGGCGGGGACCGCCCAGCACCTCGGCCTCGGTGGCGGCACAGCGCTGGAGCGTTATCGTGGAGCGGAGCGGGCGATGCCTTGCCTGGGTCGCCGCGCTGGATCGACGCGCTGGAGCTCTGGTGAGCTGAGACCGCCGAGTTCAACACCTCCGGGCTGCGGGTCTGCGGAGCGGTGCGGGCGGCGCCGATTTCAACATCTAGAGCCTGGGAGCTCCAAACCGGCGCGGCCTTGTCGGCTTCGGAAGCCGCGGTCCCCAGCTAGGAAGCGGCCGTTCCAGGTGACCCAGCCGCTGAGAGGACTCTCCTGACGCCGGGGCAAGACCACCCGGTGAGAACGGCCAGGGACATCGGGCCTCCGTAGAGGCAACTGCGGTGGCCTCAATAGGCCTGACTTTGGGTGAACTTGGGGTTGGGGACTGGACATTGTGCCTTCCCCCACAGTGGTATCCATTGTGGGGGGATGATTTTTTGTCTGTTACGTAATCCTGTTAGTCTTTGTCCAAGATGGCTGCCGTGAAGAGAGAGTGGACGCTGGCGCGCTTTAGCTGCCGCTGCTCTCTCTTCACATTGTGTTTTTGATATTTTGTTTTTGGACTGAATTCTGTTTTTAATTTGTGTTTCTGTGATGTCTTTATTATTTATTTTATTCTGATTATATGTTTTTTATTCCTGTTAATCTCTGTAAGGTGTCCTTGAGATGTCTGAAAGGCACCCAAAAATAAAATTAATTATTATTATTATTATTTAGAACTGAGATGAGGAAAATCTTTTTCACACAGTTGTGAATTTGTGGAATTCTCTGCCTCAGAAGGCAGTGGAGTCCAATTCACTGGATGCATTGAAACGATAGTTTGATAGAGCTCTAAGGGCTAGCGGAATCAAGGGGTATGGGGAAAAGGCAGGAACGGGGTACTGATTGGGGATGATCAGCCATGATCACATTGAATGACGGTGCTAGCTTGAAGGGCCGAATGGCCTACTAGTGCACCAATTGTCTATGTATCTTTGTAACCTCACCCTAGAGCTCAGGCCGTCAAGTCTTGGCAACATCCTTGTAAATCTTCTCTGCTCCCTTCATATAGTATCTTTCCTGATGTGTAGATATTATGTCTGACTTGCTTTCTTGTGTGCGCTGTCTGTGTGTGTGCCTGTGTCTGTGATAGGAATGTGGCGAGCCCGTGCCAAGGGACAGTCCAATAGACACTTCGCGGATCGAGTGGATCCGGATGGGGACCACGGTGGCCACCAACGCGCTGCTGGAGCGGAAGGGGGAGCGCATCGCTCTCCTGATCACCAGAGGTTTCAAGGACCTGCTGCACATCGGTAACCAGTCCCGGCCAAAGATATTCGACCTGGTGAGTCCTCACAAGGGCTGCCGTTCTATTTTGCAATTGCTGAGGCATCGAAGCAGTAAGTTACTGATCTCAAATTAATGAATCGGCCGGGGGTGACGGTAGCCATGGCCGGCTGAAATCGCAGGGATCTTTGTGAAGCAACAAAAGTAAAGGAATTCCCTCTTGCTTAGCCTCTCTCGTGCTACCCCGGGCAACCCTGCTCTCTCCTACTCTGCCCAGCAATCTCTCTGGTCTGCTCTCACACTCTTTCTCTTTGCATCTCACTATTTATCTCTCATTATCTTATGCCCTTTAGCACTCTAATTCTTTCCCTTCACTTTTGCTCTTTTTGCAGACACTAAATCTCTCTCGACCATAGTCTCATGCACTCTCTCTTTCACATATGTTCTTGACCTGTATTAGTCAGTTTCTCTTTCACACATACTCTCTTTCACTCACTCTTCCTCACATCTCTCTTTCAAACACATTCTTCATCTCTCTCACTCATTGTCTCAAGGGGCTGTCCCACTTGGGCGACCTAATCCGCGAGTTCTGGCGAGTTTGCCCTCGACTCATACTCGCAACTTGGTTGACACTAGGTCGTAGGAGGTCTTTGTAACTCTCCTTCATGCTCGAGAGTGGTCCCCGTGTACTCGAGGCCACAGCTAGGTCGTGGCGGTTTTTTCAACATGTTGAAAAATGCCCGTGAGTAAAGAAAGGTCACCATGGAAAAAATCGATACTTTTTTTACTCGTAGGTTTAGTCATAGTAGGTCGGCAAGTTAGTCGTAGGTAATCAAAGGTAGTTGAAGGTAGTCGTAGATAGTCTTCATCATAGTCGAAGGGAGGTTGAAGGGAGGTCTAAGGAGATCAAAGGAGGTCGTCTTCACTCTCCACTATTCGGTGTCCAATTTTCCCGAAGTTAGTCGTAGCTAGTCGAAGCTAGTCTTCAAAATAGTCGAAAGAGGTTGAAGGAGGTCTTCTACATAGTCAAAGGAGGTCTTCAACATTACATTTTTTCAAACTCTCCTAAGCTCTTCTAAACTCGCCAATTAGGTCGCCCAAGTGGGACAGCCCCTTAACTCTCTCTCTCCCACACATTCTATCTCTCATTCTTTTTTTCACTCTCATTGTCTCGCTTTCCGTCTCTCGTGATGCCATGTCTGTCTTTGACACCTCTTTCTGAAATGTTCCCTCTCCCACTGACTTTCTATCTCTCTCTCTGTGACATTTTTTCTTTCCTTCTCTCTCTGTTTCTGACATGTTCTTCCTTCGCTCTCTCTCTCGCTCTCTGTAGCATGGTTTCTCTCCCTCTGCCACTGACACATTTTTTCTCTCTCTGACATGATCACTCTATTTGTCTCTGACTTTTTCTCTGTATCTCTCCCTCTCTGACACACTCTCTCCCTCTGACGCAATCTCTCTCTCTCTCTCTCCCCTCTCTTGACACATTCTATCTCCCCCGCTCTCTCCCCCTCTCTCTCACTCTCTCTCGCTGACCCTTTCTCTCACTGACACGTTCTCTCTCTGTGCTCTTTAGGAGATAGTGATGCCTGAGGTGCTGTACGAGGAGGTGATTGAAGTTGATGAGCGAGTGGTTTTGCAGCAGGCTGGATGCCAGCTGCCCAAGTCCGATGTACTTGAGGTCGGCACTGGTAGGTTGCCTCCACACCGGCACTGGGCCATGCCAGAGTTTACCAGCAACCTGTGGGATATTGCCCTCTTATACCCCCTTTCCCATGGCTCTCAACTCCTGCCCTTCATGCAACGTGGTGCTTATGCATTTAAAATATATCTCCACTTCTTTTTGAAATACAGTTGCTGACTCCATTACCTTCACGTGAGGCGTGCGTGTGTTGCCTTCTCTCCCCAGGCCCCTGACCATGCTGTATTATTTAAAGGAGAATATGAGCATTGTCCCCCTACCTTGTTCCGTTGAACAGTCTGAGAGGGGCTGACGATTCTTAATCTTCGGAATTCCAAAGCCTGCAACTTCTGTCTCTTGGAGTCTGTCGTCGGGCACCTTCTCATGAAATGGAATGACCAGAACTTGATACAATACTCTAAATGCAGCCTTACCTAAGTCCTATAAAGCTGCGTCATCTCTGTATTGTGCTGATCAAACTGGTAGAAAGCAGAGACCCTCTCTGGCAATGTTTCTCACGATTCCTTATGGCGTCTTATAGAGTGGCATCATGACTTCCAGGGGAGCATGGGTGAAGCTCAACAGATTTGGTGCTGGAGTTGGGCGTTTCAGTGCCAGCATGTGGAGATGGGGGCTCCGCCAGAGCCCAGCCTGTGAATGCGGAGCAGAACAACAGACAGCCAACCATGCAATCTCTGGGTGCCCGCTCTACCACCCACCATATGGACAATAGATAATAGGTGCAGGAGTAGGCCATTCGGCCCTTCGAGCCAGCACCGCCATTCAATGTGATCATGGCTGATCATCCCCAATCAGTACCCCGTTCCTGCCTTCTCCCCATAATCCCCTGACCACTATCTTTAAGAACCCTATCTAGCTCTGTCTTGAAAGTATCCAGTGAACTGGACTCCACCGCCCTCTTGAGGCAGGGAATTCCAGACTCACCACTCTCTTTGTGAAAATTTGTTTCCTCATCTCTGTTCTAAAGGGCTTACCCCTTATTCTTAAACTGTGCCCAATGGTTCTGGACTCCCCCAACATCGGGAACATGTTTCCTGCCTCTAGCGTATCCAAACCCTTTATAATCTTATATGTTTCAATAAGATATCCTCTCATCCTTCTAAATTCCAGAGTATACAAGCCCAGCCGCTCCATTCTCTCAGCATATGACAACCCCGCCATCTCGGGAATTAACTTTGTAAACCTACGCTGCACTCCCTCAATAGCAAGAATGTCCTTCCTCAAATTAAGGGACCAAAACTGCAAGCAATATTCCAGGTGTCGTCTCGCTAGGTCCCTGTACAACTGCAGAAGGATCTCCTTGCTCCTATACTCAACTCTTGTTATGATGGAATGGAAATGGAGCTCAGGGCCTGGCAGACATTGATGCAGAGACACCAACCTGGCTGCTCAACACCCGGCTTGAGATCTAACTATCCCTTTGGTTCATTTATGTTTCATTTGCAAGAAGAAGAAGAAGAAGAAGACTTCCTGACTCTTATACTCAATGCCCTGACTGATGAAGGAAGTCTTTACGGCTTTATCTCACAAGCATGTGCTGCGTGATCTCGTGTCTCCTCACCTGTCTCTCTGTCTGTAGAGTCATATAGTGCAGAAATAGACACTTCGACCCCATGTATCCACACCAATCAACATGCCCAACCCACTCTCGTCCCACCTGCCTGCGCTTGGCCCATCACCTTCTAAAACTATCCTATCCATGTGCCCGTCCAAATGTCTCTTAAACAATATGACAGGCTTCAATTATCTCCTCCGGCAGTTTGTTCCATACACCCACCACCCTTGTTCTGTTGTCTTCTCACCTGTCTCTCATCTATAGTTGTCTGAAGCCCTGGGGACCGTTTGCTAATAGCGTTAAAGGCTGTGTGTGTGTGTGTGTGTGTGTGTTATATAGGAGCCTCAGCTGCCGCTTGGTGTTTTGCAGGATCCACGGGCGAGCGTGTGGAGGTGTGGAGGCGCGTGGACCTGGTACAGCTGGAGGACCAGCTGAGAGGCGTGCTGGCGAGGGGCATCCGCAGCCTGGCCGTGGTGCTGCTGCATTCCTATACGTGAGGCCTCGGCGCTGTCCTGTCCCCCTCCAACCGGCAGCAAGACCGGGCTGCCTGACACCCCAATTCAAACCCCCCCCCCCTGCCTCACTTACCTCATCCTGCCTCACTCACTTCAGCGGTTCTCCTTCCTGGACTCGGAAGCTCTGAAGCATTAATGCACAGAGAGATCCTGGGATCCAGGGCCATAACTCCCTGAAAGTGGCAACTCACGGCACAGTGGCAAAGTGGTAGAGTGGCTGCCGTATGGAGCCAGAGGCTCAGGTTCGATCCTGACTACCTGTGCTGTGGGTTTTCTCTGAGTGCTCCAGTTTCCTCCCACACTCCAAAGATGTACAGGTTAATTGGCTTCGGTAAACTTGCAAATTGTCCCTATTGTGTATAGGGTAACGTTAGTGTGCGGGGATCGCTGGTCGGCGTGGATTTGGTGGGCCAAAGGGCCTGTTTCCACGCTGTATCTAAACTAAACTAAACTAAACTATCTCAAGTAGATACAGTGGTGAAGAAGGCTTACGGTATGCTTGCCTTCATAGGATAAGATTCAGAAAGTCACATTTTAATAAAACTTTGTATAGGTACACATTTGGAATATTGAATGCAGTTCTGTCACTCCATTTATAGACAATAGGTGCAGGAGTAGGCCATTCGGCCCTTCAAGCCAGCACCGCCACTCACTGTGATCATGGCTGATCATTCCCAATCAGTACCCCGTTCCTACCTTCTCCCCATATCCCCTGACTCCGCTATCTTTAAGAGCCCTATCTAGCTCTCTCTTGAAAGTATCCAGAGAACCGGCCTCCACCGTCCTCTGGGGCAGAGAATTCCACAGACTCACAACTCTCTGTGAGAAAAAGTGTTTCCTCGTCTCCCTTTCAGAAAGGATGTGGAGACTTTGGAGAGGAGGTTTACCAGAATCATGCTTGGAGAGGGGGTATTAGTTAAAAGGAGAGGTTGGACAAAGTTGGATCGTTTTCTCAGGAACGTCGGAGACTGAGGGGAGACCTGACGGAAGTATATAAAATGATGAGAGGTCTAGATAGGGTAGACAATCAGAACCTTTTTTTTTTCCCCTGGGTGGAAATGTCAAAGACTAGAGGTCAGAGCTTTAAGATGAAAGGACAGATTTTTACATTGAAGGTGGTGGGTGCCTGGAACATGCTGGTGGTGGAGGAGGCAGATATGATAGTGGCGTTTAAGAGGCATTTAGATAGGCAGATGGATGTACAGGGAATGGAGGGATGTGGATCATGTGCAGGTAGAGGAGATGAATATAACTTGGCATCATGTTTGGCACAGATATTCTCAGCTGAATGTGCCTGTTCCTGTGCTGCACTGTTCTATGTTCATGGCCGTTAGTCTCTACGACACCTTTCATCTCAGTGCCCTTGTTCTTGTACATTTCTAATTACCTCTGAAGTATGTGAGACGCATGCCGACCAAACTGGGTACGGACGGCGGATTCCCTACCCTGAAGGACATCAGTGAACCAGCGAGTTTCTCCCACAATCCGGTAGCTTTATGGTTACCATTACTGAAACAAGCTATTTAATTACTTCCAGATTTAAATTCCCACTGTCTCTGCATTAAAGCTTCAGAATGTCTGTGATGATGGTTCTTGACTAGGAACCTAACCTCCATGTTCCCATGATTATAGTCAAGGAGTCATAAAGCACAGAAACAGGCCCTTCAGCCCACCTCATCCATGCCAGCAAACTAGCCCCGTCCAAGCTAGTCCCATTTTCCTGCAGTTGTCCCATATTCCTCTAAACCTTGTCTATCCTGTACCTGTCCAATTGCCTTTTAAATGTTGTTATAGTACCTGCCTCAACTACCTCCTCTGGCAGCTCATTCCATATATCCACGACCCTCTGGGTGAAAAAGCTTTGTCCCTCATGTTGCTATTCAATTTTTTCCCTCTCATCTTAAACCTCTCGTTTTAGAATCCTCCACTCTGGGGAAAAAAGACATGCCCTTCATCACCTTGTACACCTCAATAATGTCGCCCCTCAGCCTCCTACACTCCAAAGAAAAAAGTTCCAGCATATCCAACCTCTCCCTATAACTCAAGCCCAGGTGAATCTCTCCTGCACCCTTTCCAACTTAGTGACATCCTTACTGTAGGTGGGTGACCAGAACGCAGTCCTCCAAGTTTGAAACATAAATCCTGATGTTGGCCAGTAACAGGAGATAATTTGTATCCACTGGGTGAAACTGGTTGTCACTGTTGTTTGGAAGTTCTAAATGATCTACAAGGATGGGGTTGTGGGATCCAGGAATGACCTTGGTGCACAGAGAATTCTGATTCTCCACTGCATGGAGTCTATCCAGAGCAGGCGATGTCTATGAAGGGCGCGCAGCATCGTCAAGGACTGCTCTCACCCCAACCACAGACTGTTTACCCTCCTCCCATCTGGGAGGCGCTACAGGTCTCTCCGTTCCCGGACCAGCAGGTTCAGGAACAGCTTCTTCCCTGCGGTTGTTACCCTACTTAACTCTGCACCTTGGTGATTGCCAGTCATCCCCCCCCCCCTCGTACACTCCTTCCCCCAGTGACTGATCCCCTCCCCCGAAAATTGCACTACGGCTACTAGCTACTATATATTTTACTGTTCTACTATTCTATTTTCGCACTTCTGGTTAAGATGCTAACTGCATTTCGTTGTCTCTGTACTTGTACACTGCACAATGACAATAAAGTTTCTGAAAGACAATCTGAATCTGAGATTGAACGCTCCCTGTTGGGTAATCTTTCCTTAGAACACATAGTGCTGGAGTGAATCAGCGGGTCAGCAGTACCTGTGGAAAACATCGATAGGTGACGTTTCGAGTCGGAACCTGTGTGGAATGAATCAATCTGAAGAAGAACCTCTCCACAGATGCTGCCTGACCCGCTGAGTTACTCGAGCTGTGTGTTCCATGCAGGATTCTGGCATCTATAGCTCCCTGTGTTGGAGCACCTTTCTCTTGCCTTACTGGTGCCCGTGTAGTGTGACGTGCGGCCCTGCTGTCTTCTCTCCCCCAGGTTGTCCCAGCACGAGCAGCAGGTGGGGCAGCTGGCCAAGAAGTTGGGCTTCCTGCAAGTCTCCCTGTCCTCAGAGGTGATGCCCATGATCCGGGTGGTTCCCCGCGGCTACACCGCCTGTGCCGATGCCTACCTAACGCCCTGCATTCGCAGCTACATCACTGGCTTCCGCGCCGGCTTCCAGCGCACGCTCAAGGTAAAGGGCTCACAACCGCAACTCTTCACAGTGCAGTTTCGTTCACCAGTCTTATTTAACCCCATCGGTGATCCCTGCTGCCCTCCTGCTCTTCCACCATGTTCTGACCCAGACTCATTGCTGCAGTCGCATGTCTTTCCTCAGCCCGGAAACAAGGAACTGCAGCTGCTGGTTTGCAAAAAAAGGACACAGAGTGCTTTTGTAGTAACAACCTCACAGAGGCCACAGCGTTAGACAATAGACAATAGGTGCAGGAGTAGGCCATTCGGCCCTTCGAGCCAGCACCGCCATTCAATGTGATCATGGCTGATCATCCCCAATCAGTACCCCGTTCCTGCCTTCTCCCCATATCCCCTGACTCCGCTATCTTTAAGGGCCCTATCTAGCTCTCTCTTGAAAGTATCCAGAGAACCGGCCTCCACCGCCCTCTGAGGCAGAGAATCCACAGACTCACAACTCTCTGTTAGAAAAAGTGTTTCCTCGTCTCTGTTCTAAATGGCTTACCCCTTATTCTTAAACTGGCCCCTGGTTCTGCTCCCCCA
The DNA here is from genome assembly GCF_010909765.2 of Amblyraja radiata. Classification (NCBI taxonomy): domain Eukaryota; kingdom Metazoa; phylum Chordata; class Chondrichthyes; order Rajiformes; family Rajidae; genus Amblyraja; species Amblyraja radiata. The sequence goes on along the minus strand of NC_045957.1, from coordinate 37,077,406 downwards.
ACATCGGGAACATTATTATGTTCCCGATGTTCTCCTGAGAACAGATTTCCAATCTGAAGAAGAGTCCCGCCACAAATCATCACCTATCCATGTTCTCCAGAGGTGCTGCCTGACCCGCTGAGTTACTCCGTGATTTTGTGTCTTTCCTTGCCACTTACCCGTACCAACCAACACTTTACACGCTGTCACTTGCATGCATGCTTCCCCCCCCCCCCCCCACCCCGGGCAGGACGGGGCCTTCTCAACACTGTGGCCTTTTCCTCCACCCCCAGGACGTGCGGGTGCTGTTCATGCAGTCGGATGGCGGGCTGACCCCCATGAGCAAGTTCAACGGGTCTCGGGCTATCCTGTCTGGGCCGGCCGGAGGGGTCGTGGGCTACGCCGTCACCACGCACGCAGACGGGGGGACTGAGCCCGTCATCGGCTTCGACATGGGTGGTGAGTGCCACACCGGCCGTCCCTCGACCACTCCGGCACGTCTAGGTTTCTTATTGTCACGTGTACCAGGGTGCAATGAAAAGCTGTGTTTCACATGCCATCAAATACATCAGATATATACTACTCATAAATACCATCGTCAAACTCAAGTACCAGTAGTTAGAGCAAAGGGAAAGATACAGAGTGCAGAATATAGTTCTCAACATTGCAGAGCATCAGTTCCACAGACAAAGACCAATGTCATGGAACTCCCATTTGCCTATCCACTGACTCTCAACCCGAAACGTCACCTGTTTGTTTTCTCCAGAGATGCTGCCTGTCCCGCTGAGGTACTCCAGCATTTTGTGTCTGTCTCCAATGTCATGGAGTCATACAGCACGGACCTCCCCGGAACTATCCTGAGTTCCTGAGGTTATTCCCTGTTTTCACCTACCTCTTCCCCTGGAATTAAACTGTGTTCCCATATACTCTGTTGTTATTTCATTATTTCATTTTCATATGTTCCTCATCTGTGGAATTATCTGCTGTATCTCCCTCGGATTATCATGTTAGAACATAGAACAGAGCAGCACAGAAACAGGCCCTTAGGGTCCACAAAGTCTGTGCTGAACATGACGCCAAGTTAAACTAATGTCCTCTGCCTACATGTGATCCATATCCCTCCATTCCCTGCTATTTCCACGTGCCCACCTATTGTATCTGCCTTTATCAACACCCAAGGCAGTGCGATCTAGGCACCCTCTTGGCCCTCTGTGTTAAAAAGTACGCCCCGCCCATCAATTCCACCCCCTCCTATTTCATCTTCAAGTTTTGCCCTCTATTCTTTTGACATTTCCACCCTGGGAAAAGTGTTCTGACTATCCACCCTACCTATGCTTCATAATATTATCAACTCCAATCAGATCTTCCCTCAACCTCCGATATTCCAGAGAAAACAATTCAAGTTTGTCCAAACTCTTCTGATAGCTAATGCTCTTTAATCCAGGGAGCACTCTTTTGTAAATCTCTTCTGCAGCCTCTCGAAAGGTCCACAACCTTCCTGGAATGGGTGACCAGAACTGCACATGCAGTCGAACCAATATGTATATAGCTGCAACTTGACTACTTGACTCCTATATTTTTCCTGTACATTCAACATCCCAATGGGAATCTTAGATGACCTTGGTTGACCAAGGTTCCCTTATCGTACCATCGCTGTCCTTCCTCCTTACTGGAACATGCCGGTCCTGAACTCTAATCAGCTGGTCTTTAAACAACTCCCACATGACAGATGTGGACTTGCACAATAACAACTGTTCCCAATTTACTCTCCTAAACTCCTGCCTAATAAAGCTGAAATCTGCCTTACTTCAATTTTGTTCCTTCCCCCAAGGGCCAAATGCTTATTTATAATTATTTTTAAACTTATCGTTTTGTGAAACAGTTCCCAAAATACTCCTCCACTGAAACACTAGTCACCCGACCAGGCTCGTTTCACTCCACAAGTTCCAGGGTGGTCCCTCCTCGAGTTGGACTATCCACATACTGTTTCAGCAAATCCCTTTGGCACAGTCTCAGTCAGTACTGGGGACGTTAAAGTCACCTACTGAAACAGCCCCGTTTCTTTGGCATCTTTCCCTAATCTGTCTGCATATTTGCTCCTCTGTCTCTCGCTGGCTATTGCAGGCCTATTGTACAATCCCATCAGGCCCGCCCATTATCTATCTACACGTCTGTTCTTCACTCTCCTGCTGGCTATTGGGGAATCTACAGTACAATCCCACCAGACCCAGCAATAATATGACCACATATTCGTTCCTCTTTCTCCTGCTGGCTGTTGGGGGGCTGAGAGTATAATCCCATCAGACCCATCCATAATCTGTTTACATATTTGCTCCACTATCTCCTGATAGCAAGTGGGAAGCCTACAGTACAATCCCGTCAGACCCACCAATAATCTCTCTACTTATCTGTTCCTCTATCTCCCGTTTGCTATTGGGAGGCCTGTGGTATAGGCCCATCACACCCATCAATATGTTGTCTACATATCTATCACCTGCTGGCTTTTGAGTGGCCTACTGTGTAATCCTGTCAGACCCATCAATAATCTGTCCACCTCTCTGCTCCTCTATCTCCCAATGTCTATTGGGTGGGCCGACCGAATAACCCCATCAGACCCATCAATAATCTGTGAGACTAAGACATCGGTGAGACTGTGAGACATCGGTGAGACTAAGCGGAGGTTGGGCGATCGTTTCGCCGAACACCTCCGCTCGGTCCGCAAGAACCTACCTGACCTCCCGGTGGCTCAGCACTTCAACTCCCCCTCCCATTCCCCGTCCGACCTCTCTGTCCTGGGTCTCCTCCATGGCCAGAGTGAGCAACACCGGAAATTGGAGGAACAGCACCTCATATTCCGCTTGGGGAGTCTGCATCCTGCGGGCATGAACATTGAATTCTCCCAATTTTGTTAGCCCCTGCTGTCTCCTCCCCTTCCTCAGCCCTCGGGCTGTCTCCTCCCATCTCTCAGCAAGCGGGCTCCTCCTCCTCCTTTTTACTTCCTTCTCCCCACTACCCCCTATCAGTCTGAAGAAGGGTTTCAGCCCGAAACGTTGCCTATTTCCTTCGCTCCATAGATGCTGCTGCACCCGCTGAGTTTCTCCAGCTTTTTTGTGTACCATCAATAATCTTGTCCACATATCCATTCCTCTATCTCCCCCCGTCTATTGAGGTGCTGACTGTATAATCCCGCCAGACTCACCTTCTGTCCTCCTCCTGCACCCCCCCCCCCCCCCCGCCCCTCTTTCAGGCACGTCGACGGATGTGAGCCGGTACGCGGGTGAGTTTGAACACGTCTTCGAGGCCACCACGGCGGGAATCACCATCCAGGCGCCGCAGCTCGACATCAACACGGTGGCGGCAGGCGGCGGCTCCATGCTCTCCTTCAGGTACGTTCGGCAGGTGAAGCCCAACCCCCCCCAAACCTCCATGCAACGCCTCCCGAGTCTGAGACCACCGGCTGGGCCACCTGAAGCCCTTCGCTGTTTGATAAACAGTCCAACCCAAGGTGTTCCTCGAGTGTAAAGCTAATTGTATTAACATTGGTTCATTCTTTGCGTGTTATCCAGTCAAATCAAACTGTAAAAGGGGGCACAGAGTGCTAGAGTAACTCATCAGATCAGGCAGCATTTTTGGAAGACATTGATAGACATGTTTCAGGTCAGAACCGTCTTGAGACATGGGGAAATGGTGTATTGGCATAGAATTATAGACCGGTATAGTCATTCAGCATGGAAACTCTTCTGCCCAACCCATCCAGATGGATCCACCAAGATGCCCCATCTACACTAGTCCCACCTACCTGCGTTTGGCCCATAGCCCTCTAAAACTGTCCATGTCCTTGTCCAAATGGCTTCTAAATGTTATTATAATCCCTGCCTCAACTACCTCCTCTGGTAGCTCATTCCTTACACCCACCCTCTGTGTGAAATTGTGATCTGAAATGTGCTTCCTGCTGGCAGTCAGCAACGATTCAACCACAGCTTCTCCAGGGTCTCAACCCAAAATGTCACCCATCTATGTCTTCCAGAGATGCTGCCTGACCCGCTGAGTTACTCCAGCACCTTTGTGGTACCAACTTCCAAGCTTTTATATCTTTTGCCTGATGGGAGAGGGGAGAAGAGTGAATGACTGGGGTGTGAGTGGTCCTTGATTATGTTGGCTGCTTTCCCAAGGCAGCATGAGTGTAGATGGTGGGGAGTCTGGCGTGTGTGATGGACTGGACTACATCCATAAACAATCTACAATTCCTTACAGTCTTCGGCAGAGCTGTTCCCAAACTATTACTCTATGACTAAGTTGTGATACATCGCGTTAGGATGCTTTCTACAGTGCATCTGTAGGTCAGCGAGAGTTGTTGGAGACATGCCGAACTTCCTTAATCTAATGAAGAATTAGAGGCTTTAGTGGGCATGCATCAGAGTGGTTGATCTAGGACAAATCATTGGTGATATCTATGCATAGGAACTTGAAGCCAATCTTTCCTGTCCCGCCTGCAACTGGTCCGAAACACCGCAGTGAGACTCCTGACGGGCACCCGAAAAAGGGACCACATCACCCCAATACTGGCCCCTCTCCACTGACTCCCTGTGCGGTTCCGAATAAATTTCAAGATCCTTCTTTATGTTTACAAAGCCCTTAACGGGCTTGCCCCACCTACATCAAAAGTCTGCTTACCCACCACACCACCTCCAGGTTCCTCAGATCGGCCGACTTGGGGTTACTGATCATCCCGCGGTCTGGGCATAAGCTCAGGGGCGACCGCGCCTTTGCGGTTGCAGCTCCTAGACTGTGGAACAGCATCCCTCTTCCCATCAGAACTGCCCCCTCCATCGACTCTTTTAAGTCGAGACTTAAAACTCATCTTTACTCTCAAGCCTTTCTTGATGTCTCTGAGGGAGTGCTCTCTGTATGTATTTATGTATGTACTTAATCTATGAACGACTGTTGTATAACGTTAGTACCTCCACCAATGTAAAGCACTTTGGTCAACAAGAGTTATTTTTTAAATGTGCTATAGAAATAAAAGTGACTTGCCTTGACTTCTCCACCATCTCCACCGGCACCATTGATGCTGACTGGGGCATGTTCTCCATCTCGCTTCCTGAAGTCGATGACTGGCCCTCTCGTCTTGCTGACTTGATGGGAGGCGCCAATGCTGACTGGCCAAGGGGAGAGGAAGATAGCACAGCCAGCGGCTCTTCTGGATAGCCCAGCTACCTGAGCCCAGGCAGATGGGGCATTGTCAAATACAACACACAACAGATCGACACAAAAAGCTGGAGTAACTCAGCGGGACAGGCAGCATCTCTGGAGAGGAGGAATGGGTCGAGACCCTTCCTGAGACTGAAGGTCAACCATTCCTTCTCTCCAGAGACGCTGCCAGTCCAGCTGAGTTACTCCAGCTTTTTCATGTCTATATCCGGTTTATACCAGCATCTGCAGTTCTTTCCTACACAACACACAACAAACAATACAGCACATGTTCAGGCCCTTCGGCCCACAATGTCTGTGCCAACATGATGCCAAGTTAAACTAATCTCCTCTGCCTGTACACATAGTTTAGTTTATTATTGTTGTCACATGTACTGAGATACAGTGAAAAGCTTTTCATTCTGTGCTATCCAGTCAAAGAAGACTACACTATTACAATCAAGCTTTCCACAGTGCATAGATAGTGGATAAAGTCTGATTAAAGATCAGTGCAAGATAAAAGTCTGATAAAAGATAGTTCAAGGGTCTACAACGAGGTAGATGGGAGGTCAGGACCTCATTCCAGCTGATGAGAGGACCGTTCAGTTGCCTGATGACAGCTGGGAAGAAACTGTCCCTGAATCTGGAGGTCTGCGTTTTTCACACTTCTGTACCTCTTCCCTGATGGGAGAGGGGAGAAGAGGGAGTGACCGGGGTGCGACTGATCCTTGATTATGCTGATGGCCTTGCCGAGGCAGCGTGAGGTGTAGATGAAGTCAATGGAAGGGAGGCTGGTTTGTGTGATTGTCTGGGCTGCGTCCACAATTCTCTACAATTTCTTGAGACATGATCCACATGTTAGATAGAGTTGGGTGACGTTGTATAAAAGAACAACGTAGGGCTTGGGGCCTGGTCCCCATACGGATGGCATGGTGAGGGTGAGCATTAATGTGGTGCCTCGGCAGACCCGCTGACTCTGTGACGCGTTGCCTCTTCCAGGTCAGGGCTGTTTGTCGTTGGTCCGGACTCGGCCGGAGCCCACCCGGGTCCCACTTGCTACAGGAAAGGTCAGCGTCTGCATCCATGAATAAACCCGCTCGACGCTCCGCGCCCACGGCCGCTCAGGCTGCCCAGCCTGCATGTCGCCAACACTCTGTCACTCTCTGCCCTATTGCTGGGCACCGCACTGCTGCAGAGCTTGCTAGACCCACAGTGGAGGCGAACAGTCAAGCCCCTTCAGCACACGGAGTCCAAGTTGAACATGATGCCTAGTTAAACTGATTGCCTCTGCCTGCATGTGATCCATGTACCTCCATTCTCTGCATATCCTGCTATCTAAAAGCCTCTTAAATGTCACTATCATATCTGCCTCCACCACCACCCGCTGAAATCTTTACAGTGCCTCTCAGGTTCCCTTTCAATCTCTCCCCTTTCACCTTCAACCGATGCCCTCTAGTTTTAGACATCCCTACCCTGGGTAGTGGGCAGGTGCTATAGACCTGCACGGGAAGGTAGACGCTCCCGCCCCCACGAGTCTCGGGCAGATGGGGCTCGTCAGCCTGGGAAGGCAGTCCATCTAGGAGAGGGAAAACTCTGATTTAAAACCTCCTCTGCCTTGTGGCCATATCCAGTCATGGAAAAGGCTCCAGGAGTAAACCTCAAGAAAATCCGGAGTCGGAGCCCCTAAGGCAGTTCGTCGTTGTCTACAACCTCGCTCTGGCAGCTCCTGCGACGGCGCTGGTGCCAGACTGTAACGGCCCTGCTGTTCCTTTGGATCGATCAGCGATGTGGAGAGGGGAGACGTGCTGCATGGGCAACAGCCTGTCCTCCATATGACATCGCCCAGGCTGGCATCCGACCACACATCACCTGCAAACTAGGATGCATCCCCTATGGTCAGTCATGACCGAAGGGGGCCTACTGTACTGTACTGTATCCTGGGAAAAAGATATTGACCATTCACTTGAAATATACCCCACCTGATTTTATATACCTCTAAAAGGTCACCCCTTTGCCTCCTACACTCCAGGGAGAAAGGTCTCAGCCTATCCCGCCTCCTCTTATAACTCAATCCCTCAGGTGTCAGTAACATGATTGCGAGTGTTTTCTGTTGCATTTCTAACTTAATGACATCCTTCACATAGTTGGGTGACTAGGTGTGGTCTCACCAACGTCTTTTACAGCTGCGACATGGCGGCCTGACTCCTGTACTCACTGCCCTGACCGATGAAGGCTAGTATGTCACACCTCTTCTTCACCTCCCCATCTATCTGTGTATCCACTTTCACACAACTATGCATCTGTATCTCAAGGTCTCTTTATTCTGCAACAATCTCCAATGTGTTTAGAATGAAGATTGAGATGTTTCTGGACATTCAGGGATTTGGGGGACAGGGCTGAGGTAGATCATCGTGACCTTGATGAATGTTGGACCTGGCTGGAGAGTCCGCTCACCCACTGCTGCTCCTATTTACGACATTCACAAGTGACCAGAGAGGGAAGTGCAGTTATTCGAGCTGTACAGCACAGAAACTGGTACTCGGGACCACTTTGTCCATGCTGGCCAAGCTAGCATTCTGGGCTGGACACCTCTGCTCAGTTTGCCTAAACCTATCTGACCTCCCGGTTGCTAAACATTTTAACTCTCCCTCCCATTCCTCTCGCTGTCAGAGTGAGGCCCAGTGCAAATGGGAGGAACAGCACCTCATATTTCGCTTGGGCAGCTTACACCCCAGCATTACGAACATTGACTTCTCTAACTTCAAGTAACCCTTGCTTTCCCTCTCTCTCCATCCCTCCCCCTTCCTAGTTTAACACCAATTTTAGTGTCACCTTGATTAGATGCTCTGTATGCTCCATTGTCACCTTCTCCGAGGAAACAATGATCTATTCAACATTTTCCTTGAACTTAATCTTCTTTGATGTCTCATTTACACACCTTATCCTTCCTTATCTCTGTGTCTCCCTATCCTCTGACTTTAGGTCTGAAGAAGGGTCTCGACCCTAAACGTCACCCATTCCTTCTATCTAGATTTGCTGCCTGTCCCGATGAGTTACTCCAGCATTTTGTGTCTATCTTTAGCATTCTGGGCTAGACCCATTTGCCTGCATTTGGCCCATAGCCCTCTAAACCTATCCACATATCTGTCCAAGTGTCTTTTAAAAGTCGTAATTGTTCTGGTTCTGGTAACATTCATGCGAGTCTTTTCTGCAGCCTTTCCAACTTCATGGAATATGACAACTTCATATATCCTTGGTATATCCATAAATCATAGGAGTAGAATTAGGCAATTTGGCCCATTGAGTCTATTGAGTCGGCCCATTGAGTCAATCATGGCTGATCTATCTCTCGCAACCCTATTCTCCTGCCTTCTCCCCATAACCCCTTGACACCCGTACTAATCAAGAATCTGTTCAAACTTTGCTTTAAAAGTACCCAAGACTTGGCCTCCACAGCCATCTGTGGCAATAGATTCCACGGATTCACCACCCTCTGGGTAAATAAATTGCTCCTCATCTCCTTTGATTCCTTCTAATCGCTGTCTCCAAGGTTTCTCTGAGCTCGTTCCAGATATGGACTACCCTATGAGTGAAAAGGTACCCCTGAAGTGCGGTGCTGGCTCGAAGGGCCGAATGGCCTCCTCCTGCACCTGTTTTCTTTGTTTTCTATGAAGTCTCTTTAATCTCTCCTCTCACCTTAGGTCTGTGCCCTCTAGCTTTAGGGGCTCTATCCATGCCCCACATGATCTTGTGCACCTCAGTCGAGGAGGGTCCAAAGCTGTGGCGGTTGAGTCACCATTGTGCATGGTGCTGAGCCCCTTGCCGCTAAGACTGACAGTCCGGTGGTCTTGTTCCTCCAGGAGGTCCGCTCACCGTGACCGACGCCAACCTTTGCCTAGGACGCCTGCTGCCGGATTACTTCCCCAAAATCTTTGGCGCCACGGAGGACCAGCCGCTGTGGAGGGAAGGGACCCTTAGAGGCTTCCAGAAGATGGTGGACCAGGTCAATGACTTCCTGTCCAGCCAATCACAGCGTGCCCAGGACAAGGGCCCCAGCCAATCGCAGATGTCTTTGGAAGAGATTGCCCTGGGCTTCATCCAGGTGGCCAATGAGTCGATGTGCCGACCAATCAGAGCTCTTACTCAGGTACTTTGTGAGACCGCTGGTTGGAGCTGGTACAGACACACAAACTAGGACCCAGGGTGCTGGAGTAAAGGGCCTGTCCCACTTTCACGACTTAATTCAAAACCTCTGCCGAGTTTAAAGGACCTAAAAATAAAAATCAAGATCGTGGTAATCTACAAACTCCTACGACCTTCCACGACTATGTTCACGAACTCCTACGAGTATATCTACGAATTCCCACGACTATTTCGATGCCCTCCTTACGAGTAAAAATTTGCAATTTCTTTCATCCCGACCATTTTTTTACTTGTGGACATTTTTTATCGGGCTGGAAATAACATCCTGACTTACATAATGCCACGAGTACCTACGGCTGGCATAACGGGCCGCTACGATATATCTACGAACTCCTACGATATATCTACAAACTCCTACGACCTCCTACGGACTCGTTAGGAAAATTCTGCGAGTTTGAATCAAGGGGAAAACTCGGGAGAATTTGTGAATAACTCGTGAAAGTGGGACAGGCCATTAACTCAGCAGGTCAGGCAGCATGTCATGGAGAGGGACGTTTCGTGTTGTGACCCTTCTACAGACAAATTGTCGGGGAAGGGAGGGGGAGAAAGAAATCTGGGAGAGTGGAGAGGCAGGACAAAGCGACGTATCTACGTCTATAGGCACCTGGTTTTATATACACTGCTTCATCCGGGCCAGGTGTTTTGGCCGAGGAGAACACATACACGCGATTCAACGTTAGAAAGGGTGCAGAAGAGACTCACCAGGATCTTACCTGGGCTTGTGGGGAGGGCATTGAGTACAAAAGTTGAGACATCATGATGCAGCTGTAGAAGTCGTTGGTGAAACCACACTTGGAGTCCCTTGTGGAGGTCTGGTTGACCAGCTATAGGAAGGATATCATTAGGTTGGAAAGGGTGCAGAAGAGATTCACCAAGATGTTACCTGGGCTTGAGTTATAGGGAGTGGTTGGACAGGCTGGGACTTTTTCTTGGAGGCTGTAGGGTGACTTTATTGAGGTGTACAGGTCAAGAGGGGCATGGATAAAGTGAATGCTCACAGTCTTTTTCCCCAGGATAGAGACTTCTAAAACTAGAGGGTACAGGCTAAAGGTGAGAGGGGAGAGACTTCAGAGGGACCTCAAGGACAACCTTTTCACTCCGAGGGTTAGTCTGCATCTGGAATGAGCTGCCAGAGAAAGTTACAATGATGATGTTTGGATAGATATATGGATAGGAAGGGTTGTGAGGGATATGGGCCAAAGGCAGTCAAATGGAACTAGCCCAGAATGGTTGGCACGGACAAGGTGGGCCGAAGGGCCTGTTTCCATGCTGTATAGCTCCATGACAATCTCCAAGCGGTCCGCTGTATGTCTTGGGGTAGAGGGCAGATGTAGGGAGAGGTAGGTGGTGGCAAGAGGAGTGGAAGATAGGGCAGGATGGAGGAAAGGGGAGAGGGTGAGATGGACGGAGAGTAGTTTTTAATTTATTGTCACCAGTACCGAGGTACAGTGAAAAACTTTTTATTACATACTAACCTGCCAGCGGCAAGATAATACATGAATATAACCAAACTGTTCATAGTGTACAGATACATGATAAAGGGAATAACGTTTAGTGCAAGATAAAGTCCAATCAAAGATAGTCTGAGGGTCTCCAATGAGGTTGATGGTGGCTCAGGACCGTTCTCTAGTTGGTGATAGGATGGTTCAGTTGCCTGATAATAGCTGGGAACAAACTGTCCCTGAATCTGAAGGTGTGCTCCTGTACCTCAGTACCTCTTGACCGATGGGAGAGGGGAGATGAGGAAGTGACCGGGGTGAGACTGGGCATGAATTATGTTTGCGGCCTTGTCGAGGCAGCGTGAAGTCTGGAGGGAGACAATGGGAGGGAGGTTGGTTTGCGTGATGGTCTGGGCTGCGTCCACAATTCTTTTGCAATTTCTTGCCATCTTGGGTGGAGCTGTTCCCAAATCGTGCTGTGTTGAGAGTGGAATGTGGGCTGGTGGAGTTGGCTGAGGCAGAGCAGAGCGAGGTGGAGTGGGACATCGACCCAGCTCCCAGCGCTGCTGACAGGGTCTATCTACCCCCAGCCCCATTTTGTTACATGAGCCAACACAAGACCCTGTGCTTCCTGCTCTCCCACCACAGGCCAAGGGTCACGACACCTCGCGCCACGTGCTGGCCTGCTTTGGGGGTGCCGGAGGGCAGCATGCCTGTGCCATCGCCCGCTCCCTCGGGATGAAAACCGTCTTCATTCACAGGTAGGTACACGGCCCAAAAGTCCTCAATAAGAGGATGCATGGACACCAACCCATGTCCTCCAGAAATCCTGCCTGACCCACTGACTTACTGTGTCCGTTTTGTAAACCACCATCTTCAGTTCTATTTCCTTCGCTCCATAGATGCTGCTGCACCCGCTGAGTTTCTCCAGCATTTTTGTGTACCTTCGATCTTCCAGCATCTGCAGTTCCTTCTTGAACATCTTCAGTTCCTTGTTTCTTCAAATATCTTCCACACTGACGGCCAGTCACTCTCAGCATAGTTTCCTTCCTATGTCCCTCTCACTGTCCCTGTTACATTCACCATCTCTCCTGACTAGTCTCATTGTCTGTTTTTCACTGTCTTTCTGTGGCACTTTGTGATTTGATATTTTTGTAATCTCATTCCCCCTCTCTGTTCTCCTTACGAGTCCTCCTCTCACTTTGCCCCTTTCTTTCCATCGTCTGCACCTCCCTCTCTCATCTCCATCTTTCACATTGCCCCTCTCACTCACCCCATCTTGCCCTCTCTCCCACTTTCTTCTCCCACACACCTCGCTGCCTCTCTCTCAACAGCCCTCCATCTCACACACTCTCTCTCGCCCTCCTCCTTTCCCCTCACCCCCACCTTTCCATCCTGCACCTCACTCTCTCTCCCCACCTTCCTCTCCCTCACCTCTCCCTCTTTCCTCCCACCTCCCTCCCTCTCTCCCCCACTCCCTCCCCACTCCCTACCCCCACCTCACTGCCCCTCCCCTTGCCTTGTTCCCACTTCCTCTACTTCACTTCCTCTCTTCCCAATCACTTACTCTCTCCCCCCACGCACATCACTCCCCTATCTCCCCCTCCATCCGTCTCCCCTTAACATTTCTCCCTCCCTACATACTTGCTCCCCCTCTCTCCCCTCACCTTGTGCCCCCCATGTCCCTTCTCTCCCCCCAACTCACTGCCTCCCCCATCCTCCTTCGAACTCGATCCCTCTCTGTCCCCCACTTCACCCTCCCCCTCCCCTCCCCCTTCCTCACTGCCCTTCATTCGTCCTCTCTCCCCCCCCCCCCCATCCACTGCTGGAAACAAAGGAGAACCTGGTATGGGGGGGAAGGGGGGGGAACAAAGGGGACCATTGGGGAATAAATGAAATATTTTGTAACTGTCTGTGCCCTATATATGCCGACTCTTTGCATATTTGTGTATGCAATATAAAGAATTTCACTGTGACATGTCGCATGTGGCAGTAAAGATTCATTCATTCATCGTTTCTGTCCTCCCAGGTTTGGTGGGGTGCTGTCCGCCTACGGGCTGGCACTGGCTGACGTGGTGGATGAATCGCAGGAGCCCTGCTCGGCGATGTACGGAGCGGCCTCGTTCCCGCTGCTGGACCAGCGGATCACCGCGCTGGAGGAGCAGTGCGTGGACGCGCTGCTCGCCCAGGGATTTCATAGGTACCCGCGCGTGTCTGTGTATGTGTGTGTGCTGCCAAGTCACAGCAGAGATTGATAGCTTCTTGATTAACAAAAGCATCTAAGGTGACAGGGAAAGGGCAAGAGAATTTGGTTGAGAGGGAAAGATAGATCAGCTATGATCGAATGGCATAGTGGATTTGATGGGCCGAATGGCCTAATTCTGTTTTACGACTTGCTTGTTTAGAATCAGGATACACTTACCCACAGAGAGTAGTGGAGAGGGTGTTTTTCAGGCTGGAGACTGTGACCAGTGGTGTTCCACACGGAGGTAGACAAAAATGCTGGAGAAACTCAGCGGGTGCAGCAGCATCTATGGAGCGAGGGAAATAGGCAACGTTTCGGGCCGAAACCCTTCTTCAGACGGATTAGTCCTGGGACATGTATAGGGAGGGAGGTGGGGAGGAAGAGGGAGTGAGGTGAGAGATCAGAGGGGAGCTGGGGAGAGAATATGATATATATATATCACAAACAATAGTGGTCCCAGAACTAATCCCTGTGGAACACCACTGGCCACAGTCTCCAGCCTGGGTATGTTAATGCCGAACCAGCAGTACAGCACAGGAACAGGCCTTTGGTCCACAATGTCTATGCCGAACTTGATGCCAAGACCAACTCTTATCTGCCTGCATGTGATCCATGCCCCTCCATTCCCTGCATATCCATGTGCCGATCTAAAAGTACCTTAAACACCACTATTGCTTCTGCCCCCTCCACCACCCCTGGCAGCACGTTCCAGGCACCCGCCACCCTCTGTGTAAAATGTTTGCCCCGCACGTCTCCTTTAAACGTCGCCCCTCTCCTTGTCACCGAGCCTGCCATTCCCTCCTGCAGCCTGGTGAGTGGATGGTGAAGCACCTCGCCGCACCAATGGCGTGTTGTTGATTGCAGGTCGCAGATCGGGACGGAGGCCTTCCTGCACATGCGGTACGAGCGCACAGACTGCGCCCTCATGTGCTCCGCCAGCGGGCACCCGGCACGCCAGGACACTGACTCCAGTCGGCATGGAGACTTCCGAACTGCCTTCACCAGCAGGTCAGCAAACTCCGGCCCGTCCAGCACCCTCTTACTCGCTGCACCATGGCGAGCTGGTGGGGGGGGGGGGAGGCAGAGAGGAGTTTAGGGGCCGGTGTGTTGGGCAGGTACAGGGAGGGGGGGGGGAGGTATGTGGGGAGGGATGGGGGGGGTCTGTGGGCAGGGTCTAGGTTAGTCAAGGAGGGGGGTCTGGGCAGGTCGGGGGGGAGGTCTGGGAAGGGAGGGGGGGTTCTGTGATACGGGACAGGGTCTGGGCAGGGACAGAGGGGTCTGTGGGCAGGGACTGGGGGGGTCTGTCTGTGGGCAGGGACAGGGTCGTTGGTCAAGGACAGGTGGGTCTATGGGCAGGGACAGGGCGGTGGGTTGGGCAGTGCCCCTCTGTACCAGTGCTACCCGGCGAGGTGGACAAGGGAAGAACAAGGGGCAGTGCCCGGCTGATCAGGCTTTGTGCCCGGCTGACCAGGCTGTGTGCTGGGTTGCAGGTATCTGAAGGAGTTTGGCTTTGTTATCCCGGACCGGCCCATCATGGTGGACGACATCCGTGTGCGAGGCTGCGGCAGGTCCGGCATCAGCTCCCAGCACAGCACCAGGCCGAACGTCTGCACACCCAAAGTGGAGACGGTACGTAGGGGGCGGTATTGTTTCCACACCCTGCACAGCCCACTGACCCCCTGCCCTGCGAGCTCCCCAGCCCACTGACCCCTGCCCAGTGACCTCTGCCCAGCATCCAGCCCACTGACCCCCGTCGTATGACCCCTGCCCACTGACCCACTGACCCAATAGACAATAGCTAGCACCGCCATTCAATGTGATCATGGCTGATCATCCCCAATCAGCACCCCGTTGCTGCCTTCTCCCCATAATCTCCTGACTCCGCTATCTTTAAGAGCCCTATCTAGCCCTCCCTTGAAAGTATCCAGAGAACCGGCCTCCACCGTCCTCTGAGGCAGAGAATTCCACAGACTCACCACTCTCTGTGAGAAAAAGCATTTCCTCATCTCGGTTCTAAATGGCTTATCCCTTATTCTTAAATAACTTAAATAACTGACCACTGCCCAGTGCCCCACTGACTCCTGCCCAGTGCCCCACTACCCACTGCCCCCTGCCCACTGTCCCCCCCCCACTGAAGGGTTTGGAGAGATATGGGCCAAATGCAGGCAGATGTAGATGGGGCATCTTGGTCGGCATGGAGGAGTTGGGGTGAAGGGCCTGTTTCTATGCTGTGTGACTCTGACCCAGAGAAGGTTGCGGGATGTATAGAGGGGGTTTAGCAGAATGAAGTCTGGATTAGCTACAGGGTGAAGTTGGACAGATTGTTTTCTCTGGAGTGCAGGGAGGCCTGACGTGTGGAAAATGATGTGAGGCATAGATAGGGTAGATAGTCAGAACCTTTTTCCCAGGATGGAAATGCCAAATACTAGAGGGCATAACTTTAGGAGGGGCAAAGTTTAAAGAAAATGTGCGGAATATGGATTATGTGCAGGCATACAATGGATGTTCTTGGCATGTTATTAGTTACAGACATAGTGGGCTGTAGAGCCTGATCCTGTGGTGCACTGTCCTATGTTGACATTAAGTACATCAATTCTGAAAGCTCTTTGATTTGAGGACTCTGGGGAACTTACACAGAAGAGTGGTGAGTCTTCTTTGGTACGGTGGTGCAGCGGTAGAGTTGCTGCCTTATAGCGTCAGGGTTTGATCCTGACTGTGGGTGCTGTCTATATAGAGTTTGTACGTTCTCCCCGTGACCTGCATGGGTTTTCACCGGGTGCTCCAGTTTCCTTGCACACTCCAGAGACATGCAGGTCCAGGGGCGGAAAACCCGGGGGGGCCAGAGGGGACACGTCCCCCCCCCATGTTTTGAATGGTGGGGGACATCCCTCCAAGTTTTTGTGTTCCCGATTTTAAAATCGCCGTTTTTAGCTTTGGATTGAGCCTCCGAAGCCTCGCGCGTGTGTGTGAGTGTGCGCATGCGCGCGTGGCCGCCAAAAAATTGTGTCCCCCGTCCCCTCCATGTTTTGATAGTCAGTTCCGTTCCTGTGCAGGTCTGTAGATGAATTGGCTTTGACAAAATTGTGCCTAGTGTTTAGGATAGCACTAGTGTACGAGGATCGTTGGTCAGCGTGGATGCGGTGGGCCGAAGGGCCTGTTTCTACTCTGTATCTCTATACTAAACTAAACTGAATTTTGGGCAGATCAGACATGGGCATGTTGAATGGTGGGGCAGTATGTGACCGGCTCCAGCTACTCTTCACTTGATGTGATCAAAGCTTTCTCATTTCCTAATTCGTCGACAGCAGGTGAAATGTTACTTTGACGACGGTTACCTGGATACAGCGGTGTACCTCCTGGAGGAGCTCTCATGTGATCACACCATCGCCGGGCCTGCGATCATCATTGATAAAAACAGGTGGGCAGAGAAGGTTTGCACCTTCTGTCAAGCCTGTCTGTGAAACCGCTCCAATGCTGCTGTACAAGTCCCTGGTGAGACCACATGGGGTAGCTGGTAGAGCCGGCGTCGACCCTGACCTCGGGTGCTGTCTGTGTGGAGTTTGCATGTTCTCCCCGTGACCGTGTGGGTTTCCTCTGGGTGCACCACCTTCCCAAAAAATGTGCGGATTTGCGTGGCTTCCAGTTGAATAGTGCAGGAGCTTATCCATTTGGAGCACATGTACTTGTCTTTAAAACTGCCAGAACAAGTGGATGGTGGCGCAGCTGGTAAAGCTCTGCCTCACAGCGCCAGAGACCCAGATTCGATCCTGTCCTCTGGCACTGGCTGTGTGGAGTTTGTACATTCTCCCTATGACCGCGTGGGTTTCCTCTGGGTGCTCCAGCTTCCACCCACATCCCAAAGACGCATGGGTTTGTCGGTCAGTTGCCCCTAGTGTGTAGGGAGTGGTTGAGTAAGTGGGAGAACTAGTGTGGACGGGTGATCTCTGGTCAGTGTCCACTCAGTGGGCCGAAGGGCCTGTTTCCATGCTGTATCGCGAAACTAAACTAAACTGTTCAAGGCTAAAGTAGACAGATGTGTCATCTGCAGAGTTCTGAGGATGGCAAGACATGGGACTGAGGCCCAGATGATATGAACCAGGATTGTTTGCGACTTTAAAGGTACATTGTTAATGGCTTGTCCTCTTGCTTTCCTGCCCTGCCCTAGCACGATCCTGATTGAGCCAGACTGTACAGCTGCCATCACCGAGCATGGCAACGTCAGGATCACCGTGGGCAAGGGGAAGGTGCGAGCTATTGGCTCGGAACTCAATACAGTCCA
Source organism: Amblyraja radiata (assembly GCF_010909765.2). Classification (NCBI taxonomy): domain Eukaryota; kingdom Metazoa; phylum Chordata; class Chondrichthyes; order Rajiformes; family Rajidae; genus Amblyraja; species Amblyraja radiata. Next base: position 37,060,071 of record NC_045957.1, on the reverse strand, counting down.
GCTCTCCATCTTCTCCCACCGCTTCATGAGCATCGCAGGTACGGCACTGGGGGGGGGGGGGGGGGGGGGGGGGTGAGGGAGCGCCACACTGGGGGAGGGCACGGGGGGGGGGTGTGGGAAAGCCACACTGTGGGAGGGGGGGGGGGTGAGGGAATGCCACATTGGGGGGGGGCGGTGAGGGAGCGTTGTGAGGAGGGGGGGTGAGGGATTGCCACACTGGGGGAGGGGAGGGTACTGGGGGAGCACCACATTGTTTTTCCAAAACTACCCGGGCGCGGGCGTAAGCCTGGAAAAGGGGCAGGCAAGGGAGTGCCGCACTGGGCGAGGGGCAGTGAGGGGCGAGGTTAATGGTCCAGTACTGTTGGATTGAGCTCTCACAGTCACGCTCCTCTCTGTGCCACGCTCCCTCCCACAGAGCAGATGGGGCGTATCCTGCAGCGCACCGCCATCTCCACCAACATCAAGGAGCGGCTGGACTTCTCGTGCGCTCTGTTCGGCCAGGACGGGGGGCTGGTGTCCAATGCCCCCCACATCCCCGTGCACCTGGGGGCCATGCAGGAGACGGTGCAATTCCAGGTAAGGTGGGTGCTCTCCCACGCACCATCCAGCCCCGTCCACCGCGATTACATTACTTTAGTTTGGTTTAGTATTTTTCACGTGTACGTGAAAAGCTTTTGTTGCGTGCTATCCAGTCAGCAGAAAGACAATACATGATTACAATCAAGCCGTCCACAGTGTACAGACACAGGATAATAAGAATAACGTTTTGTGCAAGATAAAGTCCGATTAAAGATAGTACGAGGGTCTTGAGGTAGATAGTAGCGCAGCACTGTTCTCTGGTTGTGGTAGGATGATTCAGTTGCCTGACAACTGCTGGGAAGAAACTGTCCCTGAATCTGGAGGTGTGCGTTTTCACACTTGTGCACCTATTGCCAGGTGGGAGAGGGGAAAAGAAGGAGTGGCCAGGGTGCGATTCCTCCTTGATTATGCCGCTGGCCTTGTGGTGGGCATCCGCAGCGCTCTCTCACCTCTCCTCTCTCCTGTATCCTTGGATGGGGAGAAGAGACAAGCCTGTCTGTTCCGACGCAGCTGTACAAGTCCGTGGTGAGACCACATGGAGTAGCGGGCGGCACAGTGGCGCAGCTGGTAGAGCTGTTGCCTCACAGGGCCGGAGACCCGTGGTCGACCCTAACCTCGGGTGCTGTCTATGTGGAGTTTGCATGTTCTCCCTGTGACTTCATGGGTTTTCTCCGGGTGCTCCGGTCTCCTCCCACATCTCAAAGACGTGCGGTTTGTAGGTCAATTGGCTTCTGTAAATTGCTCTGATTGTGTAGTGAGTGGATGAGAAAGTGGGAATACATAGAACTAGTGTGAAGGGGTGATCGATGGTCAGTGTGGGCCGAAGTGCCTGTTTCCATACTGTGTCTCTAAACAAAAGTATACTATTCTGTGCAGTTCTGGTCACCCAGTTATTTGAAGGATGTCATTTAGTTGAAAAGGGTGCAGAAGAGATTCACCATGATATTGCGGGCTTGAGTTATAGGGAGAGGTTGGATAGGCTGGGACTTATTTTCTTTGACGCATAGTCCAAGGAGTGGTGTCCTTATTGAGGTGTCCAAGATTATAGAGACATATAAAATTATAAAAGGACTGGACAAGCTAGATGCAGGAAAAAAATTCCCAATGTTGGGCGAGTCCAGAACCAGGGGCCACAGTCTTAGAATAAAGGGGAGGCGATTTAAGACTGAGGTGAGAAAAAACTTTTTCACCCAGAGAGTTGTGAATTTGTGGCATTCCCTGCCACAGAGGGCAGTGGAGGCCAAATCACTGGATGGATTTAAGAGAGAGTTAGATAGAGCTCTAGGGGCTAGTGGAGTCAAGGGATATGGGGAGAAGGCAGGCACGGGTTATTGATTGGAGACGATCAGCCATGATCGCAATGAATGGCGGTGCAGGCTCGAAGGGCCGAATGGCCTCCTCCTGCACCTATTTTTTATGATTCTATGTTTCTATGATCACGAGGGGCATGGATAAAGTCAATGCTCATACTCTTTCTCCCAGGGTAGAGGATTTTGCCCACAATTTCTGTGCCGAGCATGATGCTGAACATGAGTTAAACTAATCCCCTCTGCCTGCACGTGATTTATATCCTTCCATACCCCGCATATCCTTGTGCCTGTAAAAGCTTCTTAAACTCCACTAGTCTATCTGCTTGTACCATCACCCGATGGCAGCACCTTTCAGGTACCAACTATTTTCTGTGTAAAAAAAAAACTTGCCCCACACATCCCCTCTGACGTTAAAGTCTGGGAAAAAGTTTCTGACTGACTACCCTATCTGTACCTCTCATAAATGTATATACTTCTATCCGGTCTCCCCTCAACCTCCAACGCTCCAGAGAAAATCCATCCACAGATGATAGATAATACTTTCTAATCCTGGTAAACCTCTTCCACACCCTCCACATCCTTCCTGGAATTGGACGGCCGCAACTGTGCACAATACTCCACATGCGGCCTCGCCAACGTTTTCTAAAGTGCTCGAGGATCTCAGCAGGCCCGGCGGTATCTGAAGCAGGGTCTCCACACAGATGCTGCCTGACCTGCTGAGTTCCTCCAGCACTGTGAGTTTTGTTGCATACTCCACCATCTGGAGTCTCTCGTGTCTCCAGTGGTTCTGGCCAGTGCCAGGGAAGGAAGCTGCCAAGTGGTTCTTGGATTTGGTTCGATTCCCGAGTTGGACTCTTCTTTCCCCAACAGATGAGGCACTTGGGCACCGAGCTGAAAGAGAACGACGTGATCCTCAGCAACCATCCCAGCGCAGGGGGAAGCCATCTCCCCGACCTCACTGTCATCACGCCGGTAAGGAACCTCAACAGCCATGGTCTCCACTCTCCCCTTTGACCCCTTTGTCTGTGGAATTCTCTGCCTCTGAGGGCGGTGGAGGCCGGTTCTCTGGATGCTTTCAAGAGAGCTAGACAGGGCTTTTAAAAATACCGGAGTCACGGGATATGGGGAGAAGGCAGAAACGGGGTACTGATTGTGGATGATCAGCCATGATCACATTGAATGGCGGTGCTGGCTCGAAGGGCCGAATGACCTACTCCTGCACCTATTTTTGTATATTGACCCCCCTCCCCCATCTCTGTGACTCTTTTATAAAGCACGTTACCTGGTGGTTATCACATTATGATGTATAACCTCCCTGCATTAACCACCGTGCCGCTCCTCTCCTGCATTTGATAACTACAAGTGTCTTTGCCAGGGGTGTTAGAGGCGTTGGCGACGTACAGGATCGTTCTCGCTTCGCACACAGTGACTCCCGGTGCTTTTTGTCCCACCCAGGTGTTCCGAAAGGAGGTTGCCCGCCCGGTGTTCTTTGTGGCGAGCCGAGGGCATCACGCCGACATTGGGGGCATCACGCCGGGCTCCATGCCTCCTCACTCCAAATCCCTGCAGGAGGAAGGGGCTGTCTTCATCTCCTTCAAGCTGGTGAAGGATGGGGTCTTCCAGGAGGAGGGTGAGTAAGGTGGGGAGCGATGGGGTTTACCACTCGGTCAGCTCCTTCTACTCACCGCCTAACCTCAGCGGGTGGGGGTGAGGGCCAGAGAGTCAATGTCATCACCCTTTGGTCCTCCAAAATCCTCCAGTCAGTGTGGCTGTCCCTAAAAATAGAAGATAAACGTTGTCACATCTCCCTTGCACATCGGATGCTCCAGAGAAAACAATCCAACCTCTCCCTGTAGGTTCAGGTTTATTATTGTCACATGTACTGAATTACAGGGAAAAGCATTCTATACAATCAAATCAGATAATACTACACATAAATACCATCAGGCCAACTTAAATACAATAGGTTGAGCAAAGGGGAAGATACAGAGTGCAGAATATAGTTCTCAGCACTGCAGCGCACCAGTTCCACATTCAAAGTCCCGTGTCTGCAATGGAGTAGAGGCGAATCAGCCTCTAATCGGGACAGCATCCTGGTGAACACTGGTTGTGCAGCTTTGCTCTGGGCTCCCCACCATCACCCCCTCTCCCAGCCCCAGAGGAGCTGCTTTACCACTAATGGCCGTGCCACTCTCTGCAGCACCCTTCCTGCAACCGCACTGCAGAACGCCGGCCCTGCAGCCTTCTCTCACCAGATGTTTGTGTCTGTGCCAGCTGTCACACAGGCTCTCATGGCTCCAGCGCAGGTGCCAGGCAGCAGCGGCACACGCAACCTGCACGACAACCTGTCCGACCTGCGGGCACAGGTGGCGGCCAACCAGAAGGGCATCCAGCTGGTCAATGAACTGATCGACGAGTATGGGCTGGAGGTGGTCCAGGCCTACATGGCCCACATTCAGGTAGGCAGCTGCGGGCCTACAGTGTGGGTGGTCCAGGCTTAGTGTGGGTGGTCCTGGCCTACAGTGTGGGTGGTCCAGGCCTAGTGTGGGTGTGGGTGGTCCAGGCCTACAGTGTGGGTGGTCCAGGCCTAGTGTGGGTGTGGGTGGTCCAGGCTTAGTGTGGGTGGTCCAGGCTTAGTGTGGGTGGTCCAGGCCTACAGTGTGGGTGGTCCAGGCCTAGTGTGGGTGTGGGTGGTCCAGGCTTAGTGTGGGTGGTCCAGGCTTAGTGTGGGTGGTCCAGGCCTACAGTGTGGGTGGTCCAGGCCTAGTGTGGGTGTGGGTGGTCCAGGCCTAGTGTGGGTGGTCCAGGCTTAGTGTGGGTGTGGGTGGTCCAGGCTTAGTGTGGGTGGTCCAGGCTTAGTGTGGGTGGTCCAGGCCTACAGTGTGGGTGGTCCAGCCCTAGTGTGGGTGGTCTAGGCCAGGCTCCAAAGCCTCCACATCTTCTTGTAATGGGGCGACCAAACTGCACACAATTTATAAACTAAATATGACATTGGCACATATGCTAAATGCTTACTTCATGTTTTTACCTGTTAATCTGGCAGGTCAACGCGGAGATAGCGGTGAAAGAGATGCTGAGGGAGTTTGCCCGGAGATGTGGGCAGAGCGTGGGGCAGCTGGAGGTGTGTGCCGAGGACTTCATGGATGACGGGACGCCCATCAGGCTGAGAGTGAACATCGACCAGGCACAGGTGAGCTCGGCTGGTCTGCTTAACCTTGGGTCTCCTTTCACTGGCTGGGATCAGGTGTGCTCAGGAAAGGTTGGGTGGGCACAGGTGTGCTGCACGCCTGTCTAGTTTAGTTTAGAGATAGGTTCATAAGGTTCATTTATTATCACATACACCAATTGGTGTAGTGAAATTCAAGTTGCCATTTCAGCACATTAATAAGAATACAACATAACATTATAAAGAAAAATTTAACATAAAACATAAAAACATCCCCCCATAATGGATCCCACTGTGAGGGAAGGCACAAAGTCCAGTCCCCATCCCCTTGTTCACCCATATCGGGCCTATTGAGGCCTCAGCAGTCGCCGCTACGAGGCCCGATGTTTCAGTCATCCTTACCGGAGACTGCGGCTTCCGAAGCCGACAGGCCGCGCTGGACAGAGCTCCACCACTGGCGATCTCAGCGAAAGATCCCAGGCTCCGCGATGTTTAAGGTCAGCGCCGCCGCCCGCAGCTCCACGATGATCATCGGCGGTCTCAGCTCACCGGAGCTCCAGCACGGAGACCTGGGCAAGGCATTGCCCGTTCTGCTCCGCGATAGCACTCCAGCGCTGTGCCGCCGCCGAAGCCGTGGTTCTGGCCGGTCCCCTCAGGAAACACCGCTCCAGACCCCAATGGTAGGCCGCGAGGACGGGTCGAAGTTGCTGCTCGGAGGAAAGCTGCCTCTCCGACCAGGGATGGACTAAGAAATACAGTTTCCCCCTCCCCCCCCCCCCCCCCCCCCCCCCACACATAAAAAGAATAGACCACCAAACAAAACACTTTTTAACATACTAAAAATAAATAAAATATACAGCATGGGAACAGTCCCTTCGGCCCACCGAGTCCCCGCTAACCAGTGATCCTAGTACACTAGCACTAATCTACACACCAGGGGCAATTTACTGAGGCCAACGATTCTATAAACCTGTACGTCTTTGGTGTCTTGGAGGAAACCGGAGCACCCGGATAAAACCCACGAGGAGAATGTACAAACAGGGAATGTCTCTCAGATCCCTTTAGTCTGTTCCTTCTTATTGTAAACCCTTACTCTCTAGTTTGTGACTTCCCTCCACTGGCAGTTCTATAAAATCACCCCTCAGCCTCCTTTACTCCAGGGAAAACAGTCCCAGCCTATCCAGCCTCTCCAACTCAAGCCCTCGAGTCCTGGTAACATCCTGGTGAATCTCATCTACACCCTTTCCAACTTAATGACAATTTTCTCACACAGTGGTGGGTATACGGAACGAGCTGCCAGAGGAGGTGGTTGAGGCAGGCACTATAACAACATTTAAAAGACACTTGGACAGGTACATGGATAGGAAAGGTTCAGAGGGATATGGGCCACACGCAGACAGCTGGGACTCGCATAGATGGGGCATCTTGGTCGGCGTGGGCACGATAGGCCAAAGGGCCTGTTTCCACGCTGTGTAAGTATGACTATCATTTCCCATTTCCCTCCCCCTCTCCCCCTCCCTCTCACTCTCCCTTCCCTCTCCCTCTCCTCCTCCTCCCTTCCTCCTCCCTCTCCCCTCCCTCTCTTTCTCCATCTCTCTCTCCATCTCTCTTTCCACCTCTCTCTCCATCTCTCTCTCCATCTCTCTCTCTCTCTCTCTCTCACTCTCGCATTCTCTCTCTCCCTGTCACTTTCTCACTTGCTCCACCTCTCAATTTCCCGCTCTCCATCTCCCACTCTCTTTACTTCACTTTCTCGTTCTCCCTCTCCATCCTCGCCCACCTCTCCCCCACCCCCCCACCCATCCCCCTTTTCCCCTCCTGCAGGGGTCGGCCGTGTTTGATTTCACGGACACCGGACCGGAGGTGTATGGGAACTGCAATGCCCCTCGAGCCATCACGCTCTCCGCCCTCATCTACTGCCTGAGGTGCATGGTGGGACAGGAAATACCCCTCAACCAGGCGAGTGTCCGAGAACGGAGGGGAGATTGGGGAGAGAGACTGGGGATAGAGGGAGAGACTGGGGATAGAGGGAGGGGACAGAACTGGGAGTGAACGGGGAGAGCTGGGGAGAATGCGGAGAGCGAATGGGGGAGAGGAGGTAGAATAGGGTGAGTGTATGGGCAGAGGGAAGAGTGCATGGGTAGAGGACGGGACGAGGGGAGAGAGCAGAGAGAGTGACCAGGGAGTGAATGGGGGAAGAATAGGATGAGTGTATGGGGAGAGGGAAGAGTGCATGGGGAGAGGACGGGATGAGGGGAGAGAACAAGGAGATTGAATGGGGAAGCAGGGAGAGGGGTGGACGGGAAGAGGACGGGTTGTGGGACGAGATGGTTACTGTTTACCCCCTGTGCCTGGTGCAGGGCTGTCTGTCGCTAGAGAGGGTGGGGAGAGGACGGGCTGTGGGGAGAGTGAAGAGGACGTTGCTGTATTTACTCCCTTTGCCCGGTGCAGGGTTGCCTGGCCCCGGTGAGGGTGGTGCTGCCGAAGGGGAGTATCTTGGACCCGGCGGCGGAGGCGGCGGTGGTTGGCGGCAATGTGCTGACGTCCCAGCGTATAGTGGATGTTATATTCAAGGCCTTCCGGGTGTGCGCCGCCTCCCAGGTAACCCGAACACCCCGATCAACCCCGTCCAACCCGCGTGGAGCCCGTCCTCTGTCTCCGACCCGACCCACCGTGTGGTGCAGCAGAGGGAACACAGGGAGGGCAGCAGGTCGGCATCAGTCCAGATAAGATGGGAATCGGATATTCACCCATCTATCCCACCTATGCCCTCTACCCTGGGGAAAAAGCCTCTCAGCCTCTGCACCCTCGAGATACAACGCAGAAACAGGCCCTTCGGCCCAGCGAGTCCGCACCAACCAGCGATCACCCTGCACACTAGCGTTATCCTAAACACTTTTTACAATTTACGATTTACAATGTTACCGAAGCCAATTAACCTGCACGTCTTTGGAGTGTGGGAGGAAACTGGAGCACCCAGATGAAGGGAGACGGTACAAACTCCGTACAGATATCACTCTTAGTCAGGATCAAACCCGGGTCTCTGGCACTGTGAGGCAGCAACTCTACCACTGTGCCAGCCCATCCTATTCCCCTGAGTTTACACACCTCTATAGGATTACCCCTCAGCCTATACTTGTCTCAACTACCACCTCTGGCAACTTGTTCCATATACCCACCCTCTGTGTGAACATATTGCCCCTCGGGTTCCTATAATATATTTGCCCTCTCACCTTTAACCTATATTCCCTACTGATTCCCCTACTCTGGGTTAAAGACTGTGCATTCATCCTACTTATGCCCCTCATGGTTTTATACACCTCTATAAGATCACTCCCTCAGCCTCCTGCACTCCAAGGAATAAAGTCCTGGCCAGCCCAGTCTCCCTGTAGCTCAGGCCCTTGAGTCCGGGCAACATCCTTGTAAATCTTCTCTGCACTCTCTGCACTCTCTGCACCCACACTGCCCTATCTTTAAGAGCCCTATCTAACTCTCTCTTGAAAGTATCCAGAGAACCGGCCTCCACCGAGGCAGAGAATTCCACAGACTCACAACTCTCTATGTGAAAAAAATGTTTCGTCATCTCCGTTCTAAATGGCTTACCCCTTATTTTTTAACTGTGGCTCCTGGTTCTGGACTCCTCCAACATCGGGAACATGTTTCCTGCCTCTAGCGTGTCCAAACCCTTAATAATCTTAGATGTTTCAATAAGATCACTTCTCATTCTTCTAAATTCCAGAGTATACAAGCCCAGCCGCTCCATTCTTTCAGCATATGACAATCCCGCCATCTCGGAAATTAACCTTGTGACCCTACGCTGCACTCCTTCAATAGCAAGAATGTCCTTTCTCAAATTTGGAGACCAAAACTGCACGCAATACTCCAGCTGTGGTCTCACTAGGGCCCTGTACAACTGCAGAAGGACCTATTTGCTCCTATACTCAACTCCTCTTGTCATGAAGGCCAACTTGAAGGCTTTATTCACTGCCTGCTGTACCTGCATGCTTACTTTCAGTGGCTGATGAACAAGGACCCCCGGGCCCCATTGTACTTCCCCTTTTCCCAACTTGACACGTTAGATAATAATCTGAGTTCCTGCACTTGGAGTTCATTAGCGAGGCAGTGTACTGCTTCATTCCAATTCAATGAAAGCACAATAAAGGTGTAAGCACTTTCTCGCTGAACTCATGGAAGTGAAAGCTGAGCCTGTTTCCAGATAAACCCCTTGAGGCCTTCTGTATGTCTGGTGAACGTGTCTTGTGGATTAGGAGCCCAGCGTGCCCCTGCCCCCTCCTCCTACACTTAACCCTGACTGCAGCCCCTCCTTCTCCCCTGCTCCTGCCCCCCTACCCTGCCACTCCCCTGCCTCATCCCCTGCGCCTGTCCCTCGTCCTGCCCTTCCACATCCACCCCCCTGTTCCTGCCCTGCCTCTGTCACCCCCACCCTCTCTCCATCTCCTTTGCAGGGCTGCATGAACAACGTCACCTTTGGTAATGAGTGTGTGGGCTACTACGAGACGGTGGCGGGCGGTTCTGGAGCGGGTCCGCACTGGGAGGGGCGAGGAGGGGTACATACCCACATGACCAACACCCGGATCACCGACCCGGAGATCCTAGAGAAAAGGTATCCATCTCAACAGGGAACCAGGGGAGGCAGCGGGGAAGTAGTGATGGGACTGACTCAGGGGAAGACTCTGAGTGTTTAACTCATGATCCACCCTGGAGCCAACCTGGACCAAACCCAAACCAAGTCTGGCTCCGACTTGGAACCAGGGCCGGATTTACGTATAAGCCTCACAAGCTTAAGCTCAGGGCCTCGAGATCTAGGGGGGTCTCGGCAGGGCTGGATTTACCTATCGGCTTCATAGGCTGAAGCCTAGAGCCTCAAAATCTAGGGTTATCCAGATTAAATCCCGAGAAAAAAAAATTGGAGCGTTATCAGCGTTTCCACTTTGGCGGAAATTACCCGAAATTCTGGTTTCCGGCCCACTGGAAGTTTTGGGGGGAAAAATTGCGACAATGTCGCCTGCGTAGTTGGGAGAAGACGGTGACGCAGTAGCGACACAAAGTGATGCTGTATCTCCGCGCGTGCGTAGTGGGCCTGGGCGGGTTCAGATCGCCATTTGCACTCCACACAATCACCTCGATGCCTCATGTCTACCAAAGATTCTAGGAGCCTACTCCAGGTAAGTAGTGGAATATTGCGTTGCGGGATTGCCCGTTTCTCCGGGCGGGGGTGGGGGCTGTGGTGTCTGCAGCGCGGAGTCGGAGCCTCGCTGCTTGGGAGGGAGAGAGAGGGGGAGGGGGGGAGGGAAGGAGAGAGAGGTGGGGATGTGAGAGGGGGGTGAGGAGGGGGTTGAGACAGAGGGGGGAGAGAGGGAGGGGAGAGGGAGGGGAGGGGGAGAGAGAAGGGGGGAGAGAGAAAGGGGGAGAGAGAGATGGGGGGGGGAGAGAGAGGGAGGGGGAGAGGGAAAGGGGGATTATCTTTAGTGAGATTGCAAAATTAAGGTAGGTTTTAGAGCAATTATATTTTCTCCTCCATATGAATAATATCAAATGATTGGAACTGCTTTCTTTTCCTTGATAACAATACTGAAAAATATGTATTCCATAGTTTGCGACTCATTTTGCATCATTTTTTTAATGTGCACACACTAACACAGTCGAACAGTAACAGGCAATCAAATCAACACACAAAACATTTTCTAAAAAAGGTTTTATTTACTGCAAAAACTTACAGTATTTTATTTGGTGTTTGCATGCTCCTTTATAACATTTTACATAACATTTTACAGTACAACTTGATTATTAAAACAAGGACAGCTTCAATTCTTGATTAAAAAAAATGTATACAACAATGACCCCAATAATCCCCAATCACTCATTCCTCTTGACTCAACCAAAATTATTTCTGAAATATTGGTCATAAATTTGGTGCAAAAATGCTCCAAAATAAGGCTCAGAATGCACCAGAGAGCATCTAAAACCCCCGAGTTTGTAATCCTTCCATGCCACCCTCCTTTTTGAAAAGCTTCGTACGGGCCTGGTGTATAATATTTTTGACACTGTCATAGGCCTTTCTCACATATGCTGTCACAACGCCCTGTAGTCTCTAAACAACCCTTCAGTCATTTTCCTTGCCCTCCATTTCAGAATGATGAATAAGGACCCCCACTTGCCTTTTTCCCAACTTGACACCATTTAGATAATAATTTGCCTTCCTGTTTTTGCTACCAAAGTGGATAACCTCACATTTATCCCCATTAAACTGCATCTGCCATGCATCTACCCACTCACCCTACCTGTCCAAGTCACCCTGCATTCTCATAGCATCCTCCTCACAGTTCACACTGCCACCCGGCTTTGTGTCATCTGCAAATTTGAATCCCTTCATCCAAATCATTGATGTATATTGTAAATAGCTGCGGTCCCAGCACCGAGCTTTGCGGTACCCCACTAGTCACTGCCTGCCATTCTGAAAGGGACCCGTTAATCCCTACTCTTTGTTTCCGGTCTGCCAACCAATATTCTATCCATGTCAGCACTCTACACCCAATACCATGTGCCCTAATTTTTCCCACTAATCTCCTATGTAGGACCTTATCAAATGCTTTCTGAAAGTCCAGGTACACTACATCCACTGGCTCTCCCTTGTCCATTTTCCTAGTTACATCCTCAAAAAATGCCAGAAGATTGGTCAAGCATGATTTCCCCTTCGTAAATCCATGTTGACTCGGACCGATCCTGTTACTGCTATCCAAATGTGCCGCTATTTCACCTTTTATAATTGACTCCAGCATCTTCCCCACCACTGATGTTAGGGTAACTGGTCTATAATTCCCTGTTTTCTCTCTCCCGCCTTTCTTAAAAAGGTTAGCTACCCTCCATTCCACAGGAACTGATTTTGAATCTGTAGAACATCTGTAATGAAGACAGATCCAAAGTACCTGTTCAACTCATCTGCCATTTCCAATGTTCCCCATAATAAATTCACCTTTTTCAGTCTTCAAGGGTCCAACTTTGGTCTTAACTAATTTTTTCCTCTTCACATACCTAAAGAAGCTTTTACTATCTTCATTTATATTCTTGACAACATCTTTGACAACATCAACATTCTTGACACCATTCACACAAACTTTTAACACAGACTAAAAATTTAAAAAAGGACAAAATAAAAGCTGCCGGTGGAGGTAGTTGAAGCAGGTACTATAACTTTTAAAAGACATTTGGACAGGTACATGGATAGGAATGGTTTTGAGGGATATGGGCCAAATGCAGGCAAGTAGGACTAGCTTAGATAGGGCATCTTTGTCAGCATGGATAAGTTGGGCCGATGGGCCTGTTTCCGTGCTGTGTGACTGTGAATAGATAGATATATTTCTGCATGTCATCGGGATCTAAGCGATAAAGCAGGGATAGGGGCTGAAGGGGGGATGACCAACCACATGCATGTTGAGTGGCGGGTATTACGTTTTCTGTTGGTGGGTATCAGAATTTTGTGACAATCCCACACCCTCCAGGTTCAGGAACAGCTTCTTCTCTTGAACATTACAAACACCAAATAAACTACAAACTGCCTTGGTTGCACCAGGGACTTCAGGCTTTTGCACCAATATTGCTTTATTTTAATTTAGTCACAGTCATACAGCATGGAAACAGGCCCTTCGGCCCAACTTACCCGTGCCGACCAAGATGCCCAATTTATTGAACTTTTGTCTATCACGTTATCCAAGTGTACTGTGTTTACAAACCTGTTGTGCTGCTGCAAGTAAGAGTGTCATAGTTCGTTTTCAGTACATGATGACAATTAAACACTCCTGACTTGATATTATGATGATTTTTTTGATTTTTTTGATTTTAATTGAATTTTGTAAAGCCTTGGTGTGAGTGGGGTGGGTGGGAGTGTGATAGGGTGAGATCACATTTAGAGTATTGTGTTCAGTTTTGGTCACCATCTCATGGGAAAGATGTTGTCAAGCTGGAAAGGATATAGAGAAGATTTACAAGGATGTTGCCAGGACTCGAGGTTGATAAAGATAAAGGTTGAACAGGCTAGAACTTTATTTCTTGGAGTGCAGGAGGATGAGGGGGATCTTATAGATGTGTACAAAATCATGAGATGAATAGATTGGGTGAATGTACAATCTTTTGCCCAGAGTAGGGGACATACCGGTAAGTTTAAGGTGAGGGGGGAAAAATGTAATAGGAACCTGAGGGGTAATTTTTTTACATAAAGGGTGTGGAACGAACTGCCAGAGGAGGTGATTGAGCCTGGGACTATCCTAACTTTTAAGAAACATTTAGACAGGTACATGGCAGGCAGGTGGAACTAGTATAGATGGGGCATGTTGGTCGGTGTGGGCAAGATGGGCCCTAAGGCCTATTTCCACGCTGTATGACTATGACTCTCTATGAATGGAGATGGGGCTCTCTGCCTATGGATGGTTAGTTCAGCCACATCACCACTGTACTGTCGCCCCAAGTATGTTCCTACAGCTCCCATGAACTTTGCTGTATACGTTCCCAGGTATCCCGTGGTCCTGAAGAGATTTGAACTGAAGCCTGGATCCGGGGGTAAGGGGCGTCAGCGAGGGGGCGACGGCGTGATCCGGGAGCTGCTCTTCCGAGAGAGGGTCGTCCTCTCCGTGCTGTCAGAGCGACGAGCCTTCCGCCCATACGGACTAGACGGTAATAATGGAACGGGTCTGGGAAGGGATGGGATCAGGGTGGTCAGAGATGCTGGAGAAGGGAGGTGGGCTTGTGGGACACTTCATCAGAACATAGAACAGTGCAGACTGTGCTGGAGTAACGCAGCAGGAGAGGCAGCTTCTCTGGACAACGTGGATAGCTGAACACTTCATATTCCGCTTACAACCCAATGGCACAATTCCCAACATGGAATTCTCCAATATTAGGTAATCTCTACTATCTCTCCTCTTAATCGTCCTCTTTCCTTTTCTCCCTCTGTCCGCCGCCCTCCCTCTCCTGTACCCCACCTGGGCTTGCATCTATTTCTCCCATCCTCCCCCTTCACCTACATTCCTTCCTCTGAGCACAATTCGTACCTTTAATCCTTTTATCTCACACCTGTTTTCTTCACCTCTGGCCTACTTCCAACCCATCGGCTCATCATAACCCCCCTTCGCCTGCATCAATCTATTACCTGCCATCCTTTGTCCTGCCCCCTCTTTCTCCCAGCATTCTTCAACCTCCCTCCCCTGCAATCAGTGTGAAGAGGGGTGCTGTCTATCAACTATCCACATTCTCCACTGGTGCTGCCTGACCCGCTGTTACTTCCAGTTTGTGTGGGTGGGTCTGGGTGGGGAATTGGGTGGGTGGGTTTGTGGGGGTTTGGGTGGGTGGGTTTGTGGGGGATTGGGTGGGTGGGGTTGTGGGGGATTGGGTGGGTGGGTTTGTGGGGGATTGGGTGGGTGGGGTTGTGAGGGGTTGGGTGGGTGGGTTTATGGGGGTGGGGTTGTGGGGGTTTGGGTGGGTGGGTTTAACAGGGTGGATTTGAAGGGTTATAGGAGGGTGGGATAGCACAGCATCCTTCATCTTCCTCTCACCGCCCATGTTATGCTCCGTGTGCAGGAGGAGAGGCGGGAGCGGCAGGTCTCAACCTGCTGATCCGCCAGGATGGGAGATCAATCAACCTTGGAGCAAAGACATCGGTGGCCGTCAGCCCCGGAGTAAGTGGCCAGAGGCTGGGTCTCATCACTCAGCGAGACGAATAGAGCAGCATCAACCCCACACCAGCTCCCGGTATCACCGCACACTCACTCATCTCCCCCACACCAGCTCCCGGTTTCACCGCACACTCACTCACACCAGCACTCTCCATATCACACCTGCCACACCTCACTCCTTTTGTGTTTAGTTTAGTATAGAGATACAGCGTAGAAACAGGCCCATTGGCCCACTGAGTCCATGCTGACCAATGATTACCAGTATACTAGTAATATCCTACTCACCAGGGACAATTTACACATGTCAATTAACCGACAAACCGGCATGTTTTTGTGATGTGGGAGGAAACTGGAGCACCCGGAGAAAACCCACATGGTCACAGGGAGAACATACAAACTCCGTCCAGACAGCAACCATAGTCAGGATCGAACCCAGGCCTCTGGCACTTTAAAGCAGCAACTCTACCGCTCTGCCAATGTATCTCTCTTTGTAAACCAGGACCTGCAGTTCGTTATTTCTACACTTCCCTCCTTGTTCTCCCTTCCTTTATTTCTTTCTTCCCCAGCAGTTTTTTTCCTCTCCATCTCTGGTCTATAAAAGGTGCTGATTCTTTCTGCATTTTCTAGGACACTCTATCTCTCTCTCTACAGTCTGATTTACCAAGGAAAGGCACAAAGTGCTGGAGTAAGTCAACGGATCGCTGGAGAACAAGGCCTTCTTCAGCCTGACCTGCTTCAGCATTTTGTGTCTCTCCTTTCTCTCCCCCTTTCTTACTCAGGATACTTGCCTGTGTCTCTCTCCTCTCACCGTCTCTTGTCTTTTCTGTCTCCCTCAGCAACCACGGACTCGCTTGCCCCTCTCCTCCCCCCTCTCTGTCTCTCCCTCGCTCCTCTTCTCAGCTGTCAGACGTCCTCTCATGTCAGAGACTCGTACCATGGACTCATCATGGCCGGTTGTCAAAGAGTCATCCAGTCTAACGCCTACTCCCACTCTGGGTGTGGAGCCCTGTCCATCACAGTTTTTCACTTCGGATGTTTATATGTGATGTGTCTTCCTGTCACTCCCATCCTTTCAGGTAGTGACTTCCAAACCACACCACCTAGCTATTTGCCTCGTATCCCTCCATTTCTACTAAGTGGGGACCAGATCTGCACTCCTTTTCCAGCTCTGGTCTAACTTGTGTGTTTGTCCAGATCAGTTAGTTAATTAGCTAGTTTATATATTGTGTCATGTACAGAGATTCAGTGAAGGCTTGTTCTACACACTACCTAATCAAAGCCCACACTGCATGAGTACAATAGAGCCTCATCTGGTACAGCATCTAGAGAGTTGCCACCTTCCAGCGCCATTTTGCAACTTCTAAGTCTCTGAAAAGTCAGATCTTGGCCCAAAGAGATGTGCGACTTCTTATTTTCTAATTTGAAGGGCCGGTGTCCTGGTGGCACTGGATTGATGAAGTTGGGGTGGGCCTGGCCCAGCCCGTTGCTGTTGGCCCCTTCCACCACCGCTCCCTGCAACTGCCGCAGGCTGCACTCGATCCGCTCACTCGCCCGGCTGCTGCAGGGCCTCCCGCAGCCAGCACCACCTGACTATTCTTCTTTTCCATGCCTCAACCCATAAAGTAAAACATCACGTGTGCATTTTAACCAGTTTATTGCTCTGCCCTCCTACTTTTCAAGATCGGTGGATGTACACAACCTCTGATACTCCACACTGCTCCATATTGCCGTTTTGTTGCACTTTCCCCTATTGCATTGCCTCACATTTGTCTGGATTATATCCCATTCACTATTCTGTCCAAATGACCAACATTTTTGTTTGATTCTCCCTCTCTATTCCCCTCTCTCCCTACCTTTTATCTCCCCCCTCTTCCTCCCTCCTCCCCTTTCCCTCTTTCCAATCCTTTTCCCTCCCCTTCCCCTACCCCTTTCCCTCTCCTCCCCTCCCCCCTCTTCCCTCCCTCCTTCCCCTTCCCCCCTCTCTCCCCCTCTCTCTCTCCCCATCTCTCCCCCCACCTCTCCCCACCTTTCTTTCCCCTTTCTCTCCTTCTCCCCACTCTCTCTCCCCCACATTCTCTCCTCCCCTCGCTCCCCACCTCTTCCCACCCATCTCTCTGCACAGTAACTCACGCTCCCCTCTCGGTCTCTCCCAGGACACCTTCCAGCTGCAGACCCCCGGGGGCGGAGGCTGGGGTCCTCCTGGAGACGGGATGGAGCAGCGCGAGGTGCCGTTGGGGTGCGTGCCGGAGAGCCGCAGACCACAGGCCGGCTTTGTGGAGCGCGGCAGTGTGTTTGAGTACAGACAACTGCAGGAGTCTGTGTGACCAGCCCTCAGCTGCGGGAACCAGGGATATACGGCACAGAGGGAAGCCACAGAGGATGGAAATGGACGTTTTGTAGATGATTCCGCTTCTGTAGTTTAGTAGGGTGAACATGGCCCGATAATAATCCATGTATTATATTAACTATCATGAGGACGTATGTCTGCAACCTGTTCCACTCCCTAACCTCTTGTAGAGTGAAAAATTATTCCCTCAGCACCCCTCTAATCCGATCAATTTGTAACTACCTCCTCTTGGTATTTATCCTCTCTGCCAAGGGATATGGATAACTCCTGTTCACACATGCCTGCGGATTAATCCAGGGGTTATTATTTTATTATAATTATTACTCGGGTGCAGCAACACTTTATAATAGTAATTATTATTATTGTAATTATTTTATCCACTTCATGAATGATCCTCTTCGTCTTTCCTGTTCCGAAGAAAATATAATAAAATCCTGCCAATTTAATCCAGACAAATGTGAGGTGATGTATTTTGGGAAATCAGATAGGCGTATGATATGATTGGGCACTGAGGGATGTTAATGAACAGGGAGACCTTGAGATTCAAGTCCACTGCATGTGGGGTAAGTGGTGAAGAAGGCAAATGGCATGCTTTCCCCTTCCATATCCCTACTTCAGGCTTCAAAATTCACACCTCTTCGATCCTTATCTCACCACCTTTTGCCTTTTCATCTCTGGCCTTTGTCTGGCTATCTGGCAATCAACCTATGCCAGGCTTTGATCCCCTCCCACTACAAAGAAGGGTCCTGACTTGAAAGATCACCTATCCACGTTCTCCAGAGATGCTGCCAGACGTTCTGAGTTTGTTTATAGAGAGATACAGCGTGGAAACGGGCCCTTTGGCCCACCAAGTCCACACCGACCAGCGATCACTTTATACGCTGGCACTATCCTACACACTAGGGACAATTTACAAGTTTACCGAAGTCAATTACACTACAAACCTGTATGTCTTTGGAGTGTGGGAGGCAACCTTTTTGTCTACATGTGGCACACTTGCCTTCATAAGTCATTAACAGAATATAAGAGTTGCAACTGTCTACTAGTCGCACACTAGGATGTGAACACATTGGACAGGGTGCAGAAGAAATTTATCTGAATGTTGACAGACTCTGTATGGGCTGCACAGTGGTGCAGCGGTGAGCTGCTGACATACAGCGCCAGAGACCCGGGTTCGATCCTGACTACGGATGCTGCTTGTACGTTCTCCCTGAGATCGCATGGATTTTCTCTGCATGCTCCAGTTTCCTCCCACACTCCAAGGACATACAGGTTTATAGGTTAGTTCGCTTCGGTAAAAATTGTGAATTGTCCATAGTGTGTAAGATAGTGATAGCGTACGGGGTGATCGTTGGTCAATGTGGACTGAAGGGCCTGGTTCCACGCTGTATTCTCTATAAAATCTAATGTCTAAAGATGCTGGAATCCTGTGCAAAACATAACGTGCAGGAGGAAGTTAGTGGATCAGGCTGCATATGTGGAGGGAATGGACAGACAATGTTTCTGGTTGTGACCCCTCTTGAGACTGATGGAATGGGGGGGCATAAATCTGGAATCTCCCAATGCAGGGTGAATGATTAATGCATCGTCTCATGGGAGGGTCTAATGTAAATATAGACTATTTGACTGACCTAAGTACATCAACAGTGTAAGCATAATAACACTTAAACTTCTAAAGGACTAAGGCAGAATAGTAGAGTTTAAGACACCTTTACACAATCACGTGGATAGGCAGGGAATGAAGGGATATGGATATGAATAGGAGATTAGTTTAACTTGGCATCGTATTCAGTATGGGCAATGCGGGCCGAAGGGCTGTTCCTGTGCAGTATTGTTCTATGGTGTAGGTGACTGGTTGATTGTGGATGCAGCCTAGATGGGCCAAAGAGCCCGTTCTTGTACTGTACTGTTTTATGGTGTAGATATGTTCATTGTGAACGAGTACGGTAAGGAATGGAACGCGTGGTACGAGTACAAGTGCAATAAAAATCTTGCTTGCAGCAACATCACAGGCACATCAACTTACAAGACTTAAACCATACATTATACTTAAATTATACAATAAATTCTACAGATGGGGAAAATTGCAAAATACATTACTGCAAAAAAAAGCCCATTAGGTCCCCTCTCCTCTCACTAGGCTCCCGATGTTGATGGAGTCAACGTTTGGGGTCTCCTCGGTCAGATCATTGACCCGGTCCAGAAGATCAGCACCTCGGCGATGGAGAGCAGCCTCCGCTCCCTCATCCACTCCTGCAGGCTCCACATGCGACCTCCCGCCGACCAGTGGCGCTATCACCGCCATCTACTCCCCCCCCCCCACCGCAGGCTGCGCCGCGCTCCTCCCGCCGCCCGGTGGCGCTGCCGCCCGCCGCCATTGAGGGGAGCGTAGAGCCGGAGCCTGGAGCCCGGGGAGAGAGCAGGTCGGGTCTGGTCTGCGGCCCGGGGAGTGAGAGCAGGTCGGGTCTGGTCTGCGGCCGGGGGAGCGAGCAGGTCGGTTCGGGTCTGGTCTGCGGCCCGGGGAGGAGACCCGGCCTTGGGCAGCGGGGAACCAAGAACCCGGCGGACAGGCCCCGAGGTCGGGAAGAAGCGGGAGGCCCGGCGGCCGCTGCAGGTAAAACACGGGCTTGGCGGGCGGGCGGCCTGCGGTCTCCATGGCAACGGCCCGCCCTGCGGACAAATGTCGTCCTCCAGGTCAACCTGGGGTCAGGGGACAGCGGTGGGGTGTGGGTGAGGGGTAGTTATAGCGTGTGGGGAAGGTGGGGTGGGGGTAGTAATAGGGTGTGGGGTAGTTATAGCGTGTGGGGAAGGGTGTGGTGAGGGGTAGTTATAGCGTGTGGGGAAGGGAAGGGTGTGGTGAGGGGTAGTATAGGGTGAGGGGTAGTTATAGCGTGTGGGGAAGGTGAGGGGTAGTATAGGTAGCAATGTTACAAAATTTTGAGATTTTAAAAATCAAGTCTGTAATTTATCCCATCAGATAAAGCATAAAAATAAGTTTAATTTGACACCTAATTCACTTTCATATCTCAAGTATTTAAAAAGTTATGGCCATTTTCATACTCGGAAATGAGCATCTTGTTCCCTATTGATTTTCTATGGACATAACAAAAAAGCTGTGATCTTGAACAGTCAAAAGCCCATAACTTTCTTAAAAATTAAGAAAACTGAATGAAATTTTCAGTTATCATAGATTGAAGCATTCTGAAACAAATATAAAATAATCTTACTTGGATGACCTGAAATTAAAGCATATAATTAGTTAGTTACCTAATTGTAGCTAATTTCAGACTTCAATTACTAGATCTAAACATCTATCCATTTCTTAATAAATGATTAACATTTTTAAATAGCCTAAATGTCCAAATAATATTCACAAATAATTCACAATAAAACATGATTTTTAAATCTCATTTACATTAATTTATAGGCCAAATGGAAGGAATTTAGTGTTCAATTGCTGTAAATAAATGCCCATTTAAATCAGCTTTCTAGTGGGTCCCTGTGGAACGCGCTGGTTTAGAACGTTCACATTGCGGTAGATTTGTGCCTCAAATGCCGAGAAAAATACTGCGCGATATAATGGGCCCAAATTGAGCTACTCGCAATATTAAACTTTGTATAAAGGGTTCTTTAGAAGCCCTTTTTAATGTAAATATATACAGCCTAACTTCAGCTGTTTGCTTTATGAGACTCTGCGGTTGCTGGCGGTCACGGGTTTAGAGATTGATTTTTAAACTACTATAACTATTTTACGAGGCCTTTAAAACTAATAATAGCTTTTGCGACGGGATCTTCCAGCGATTTTTCGTTAATAATTAACTAGGCTGAACATCTTCGATTTGAACAGCCTAGAGAAAATCGCGTTTTAAACCCGCCCCCTCTAAACGGCGCCAAAATCGCGCACACCCGTAGCGGCAGATTTTCAAAGACGCTTCAGGTAGGCTTTGCAACATACCTAGTATAGGGTGTGGGGAAGGGTGTGGGGTGGGGAAGGTGAGGGGTGGGGTGTGGGCCAGGGGTAGTTATAGTAGCAATGTTACAAAATTTTGAGATTTTAAAAATCAAGTCTGTAATTTATCCCATCAGATAAAGCATAAAAATAAGTTTAATTTGACACCTAATTCACTTTCATATCTCAAGTATTTAAAAAGTTATGGCCATTTTCATACTCGGAAATGAGCATCTTGTTCCCTATTGATTTTCTATGGACATAACAAAAAAGTTGTGATCGTGAACAGTCAAAAGCCCATAACTTTCTTAAAAATTAAGAGAACTGAATGAAATTTTCAGTTATCATAGATTGAAGCATTCTGAAACAAATATAAAATAATCTTACTTGGATGACCTGAAATTAAAGCATATAATTAGTTAGTTACCTAATTGTAGCTAATTTCAGACTTCAATTACTAGATCTAAACATCTATCCATTTCTTAATAAATGATTAACATTTTTAAATAGCCTAAATGTCCAAATAATATTCACAAATAATTCACAATAAAACATGATTTTAAAATCTCATTTACATTAATTTATAGGCCAAATGGAAGGAATTCAGTGTTCAATTGCTGTAAATAAATGTCCATTTAAATCAGCTTTCCAGTGGGTCCCTGTGGAACGCGCTGGTTTAGAACGTTCACATTGCGGTAGATTTGTGCCCCAAATGCCCAGAAAAATACTGCGCGATATAATGGGCCCAAATTGAGCTACTCGCAATATTAAACTTTGTATAAAGGGATCTTTAGAAGCCCTTTTTAATGTAAAAATATGCAGCATACCTTCTGCTATCTGCTTTATGAGACCCTGCGGTAGCTGGCGGTCGCGGGTTTAGAGATTGATTTTTAAACTACTATAACTATTATTCAAGGCCTTTAAACCTAATAATAGCTTTTGCGACGGGGTCTTCCAGCGATTTTTCGTTAATAATTAACTAGGCTGAACATCTTCGATTTGAACAGCCTAGAGAAAATCGCGTTTTAAACCCGCCCCCTCTAAACGGCGCCAAAATCGCGCACACGGGCAGCAGCAGATTTTCAAAGACGCTTCAGGTAGGCTTTGCAACATACCTAGTTATAGGGTGTGGGGAAGGGGAGGTGAGGTGTTGGGTGAGTGGTGGGAAAAGGGTGAGGAGTTGGGGAGGGTGTGAACCGTGGGGGTCTGGTGGGAGCTGGAGGATGGTGTTGGTCAGGGTAGGTGCTGGAGTCTGAGGGGCTTTCTCAGCCATTTGGTATTGGTTTATTATTGCCATGCCACAATACAGCGGTAAGCTTTGTTTCAGATTCAGATTCAAACTTTATTGTCATTGTGCAGTGTCCAAATATAGAGACAACAAAATGCAGTTAGCATCTTAACCAGAAGTGCAAAAACAGAATAGTAAAATATATTTGCTTGCTTGCAATATATATATATATATTTGTTGGTTGCAATCCAGTCATTTCATTTGAGAAAGGGCGATCAAGGCTCAGGCACATTGGAGTGGGAATGGATTTCCATGGAAGCGTTGGCTGAATAATAAGGAGTATTCCCTGTAGCTAAAGTATGAGAGGCATAGATAGTGTAGACGGTCAGAATGTAGAAACAAGGAACTGCAGATGCAGGATTACCAAGGAAAGACACAAAGTGCTGGAGTAACTCATGGAGTCAGCTTTTTTTTACAGCTTCCCTAGAGAACATGGACTGTGAAGCAGGGTCCTGCCCGAAACGCCCCCTGTCCATGTTCTCCAGAGATGCTGCTAGACCTGCTGAATGTCTCCAGTACTTTTGTGTCTTTCCTTAGTTAGAACCCTTTTGCCAGGGTGGAAACAGCAAAGTCGAGCGGGCATAATGTCAGAGGGGGAAAGTTTAAATGAGATGTGTTGGGTCGTTTTTCTTACACAGAGATTAGTGGGTGACTGGAGCACGCCGCCAGGGGTGGTGGTGGTGGAGGCAGATCGAATAATGGCATTCAAGAGGCAGGGAATGGAGGGATATGGATCACGTGCAGGCAGAGGAGATTAGTTTTGATTTGGCATTCATTCAAGACAGAAATCAACGTGCTTTGAATATAAAGGGATAAAGAGTCATTACCAGAAAGTGGCCCACAAATGATAAATTAGCCATGGCCTGTAGTAACCACACTAGTCATTGGTGAGGCACACTTGGAGTATTGTCCTTAAGGAGGCTGCTGATCTGGAGATGCAAAATTGCCCAGACACTTACTGAGGCTGAGTTTTGTCTGCAGGTTAGTCGATAATCAGAAGTGCTGATCCTGGCCTGATACTGCTGAGATTTTTGATCCCTCCCCGTTCGTTTAGTGATTGCTCGGGGATGGGGTCCCAGAGGCCGGTGGGCACAGAGAGGGAGTGGAGCTTGGCGGCCGCCAGTTTCCTGCTGTTCACCGTGTCTCTGCTGGCGTTTCGTCGTACTCGGAAGGTGAGTTGATACAGGGCCTCCTGTCCCCATGGTCCCCGCCACCCCTGGGCTACTGTTGGTCGTCCGAGTGAGGCTGCGGGGCGGAGTGGTGCGGGAGGGTGGGAGGATGAGGGGGAGGGAGAGAAGGCGATATGGAGGGAGGGGAGATAGGTAGAGAGGGGGGGAGATAGGGATGGAGAGAGGGAAGGGGGAGATGGAGGGGGAGAGAGGGAAGGGGAGGGAGAGATGAACGGGGGGAGAGAGACATGAAAAGAAGGAAGGGGAGATGGAGAGATGGGGAGAGAGGGAAGAGAGGAAGGAAGGGTCGGTCGGTGTGGGAGGGAGGACGGGGTTTGTGGGAGGGTGGGCATGTCGCCCCCTCACTGTCTGTGTCGCCCTGCAGGTGAACATGGGTTTGTCGGCGGGCTTCCTGTTGCAGGGGTTTGCGGGGGCGCTGGGGGCCGTCCTGGGCCTGGGTCTGGGCGGCAGCAGGGGCTGGGGCTCTGGCTGGCAGCGGCAGACACGCTGGGTCTGCTCGGTCCTGGGGCTGCCCCTCCTCGCCTTCGGCTACCACTGGAGCAGCGGCGAGCGGGCGGCTGCCAACGTGCTGCTGTCCGCAGGGGTGCTGGCAGCCGCTCTCTCGGGCCCGGCCGGCCCGGCTGCCTCGGCGGTAGCCGTCGCCGCCCCGCTCTCCATGCTGGCCGCCGCGCTCCTCACCGCCGACGGCTGGGCCTGCGCCGGCAGCCTGGCGCTCCTGCTCACCGCTACCCTGCACCCTACCTACGCCCGCACCCTACTAACGGCCGCCGGCGTCGCCGCACTGCAGCGGGCACTGGGTGCACGGCGCCAGGCGGCATGAACCGCGGCTCCCACACGGGACACCAGCGACTGTGTAACCGCGGGTCCTGGTGCTGCTACACCAACGGAGACTCACTGGCATCAGCTGCCGAACAAGTACCAGTGCTCATGCTGCCTCAGATTATCAACTGTGCTTTTTTCATGACCATCAAATGTTTCTATCCTCAATAAAGTTATTTCTGTATAACAATGGTGTTTTTTTCCCCTTTGAATTATCTGTTCCTAGCACTGGTTTATTATTAAAGAAAATAGTGCAGGAGGAGGCCATTCGGCCCTTCGAGCCAGCACCGCCATTCATTGTGATCATGGCTGATCATCCCCTATGAATAACCCGTGCCTGCCTTCTCCCCATATCCCTTGACTCCACTCCCCTAGAGCTATATCTAACTCTTTCTTAAATCCACCCAGTGATCTGGCCTCCACTGCCCTCTGTGACATAGAAACATAGTCACGAGTACTGAGATACAGAGCTATCCAGGCAGATCATACCATCTACAGAAGCAAGGGTACCATCCCAAGATGCCATCTGCCCATTTTCCTCCAAAGTTGCCCGCTGTGTTCCTCCAGCATTGTTTTCCGCACAAGTAGCCAGCATCTGCAGTGTCTTGTGTCTCCAGATCCTAGCATAAATTAGTACATCTGGTATTGAAAAAAGAGAAAATTAACTCAGTGTGAAATATAGTGTTAGGGCTACAATGAAATCGCAGATTTAAAAAAAATGCAGGGTTTGCAATGGGTAGGTTGGGAGCATATGGAAGGATCATTATATCCTTAGAATATGGGAGGATCATTCAGTAGCCTAATAACAGCGGGGAAGAAGCTGTATCTGAATGCTGGTACGTGCTTACAAGCTCTTGCATCTTCTGCCCGACAGGAGAGGGGAGAAGAGGGAATGTCCGGGGTGTGAGTATTCTTTGATTACGTTGGCTGCTTTTCTGAGACAGAGTGAAGTGTAGATGGAGTCGATAGTGAGGAGTCCGGTCCGTGTGATGGACTGGGCTACATCCACAACGCTGCAATTTCTCGTGGTCTTGGGCAGAGCTGTTTCTACACCAATCTGCGACACATCCCGGTGGGATGCTTTCTGTGGTCCGTCTGTAGAAACGATAATCTTCCTGTAGTTCCCAGCTGTTATGAGCTGTAGTTTACAACAGGACTATTTCACTGTCTGTTGTTTACTCGTCCTCCAGGTCCAGTACACAAGATGTGCGGGTTGTCGCCATACTCAGGGTTTTGCTTTATCAAATGAGCTGCGGCCCAACAACACTTTTTGTGCCGTGACGCAGGGTCTCAGACTGAATGGCCGGCCATCCCTTTGCCTCCACAGATGCTGACAACCTCCACCAGTTTGTTTTTGCTGAAGCTGTGTGTCCAACGCTCACCCTGCCCTGGGTATGTTTAATGCAATAGTATGGTGGGGCCTTTACTCTGCATCAAATCCAGCCCATGTATCAGAGTCTAACCACAAGCACCACAACACCCTGACATCCTAAAGCTCCTCCACACCCACCTTGGCTAAATCATTAAGCCATCTCTCTGTTCTCTGTTTTCAATGTTCATTGGTGCATTCTGTTTTTTAACATTTGTATTGTAAAGGGCCTGTCCCACTTTCACGACCTCTGCCGAGTTTGCCCTCGACTCATACTCGCAGCATGGTTGTCACAAGGTCGTAGGTAGGTTGTAGCAGGCCGTGATGCTAGTCGTAGGTACTCGTGGCATCAAGTAGGTCGGGGCGTTTTTTCAACATGATGAAAATTGTCCACGAGTAAAAAATGTCGTGAATTAGGTCGTGAAAGTGGGACAGGCCCTTTAGTTGAACACTGGAGGGTGCCCCAGTGGTGGGGCCGTTACTCCCCACCATCACAGGGATCTACAGGTGCTGCCTCAAAAAGCCAGACATTATATTCAATTAGCCACACCACCCTGGCAACTCACTGCTACCACCTGAAAGAAGGTACAGGAGCCTGAAAACCATGAGCTCCAGGTTCAAGAACAGACTCTTGAGCCACCCTGGCCAACCCTACCTTAACCCCAGACTACTATGGACTTGAGACTGCTATGCTTGCACTATTGTGGTCTGGTTTACCAAGTATAATTGAGAATGTATAGTATATTGGTGTCTTTTATGCATCAACGAGCCTGTAAAGCTGCAGTAAGTAAGAATTTCAATGGTCCCAGTTCATATAGCACTGAAACATCCTTGACACTTGAAGCAATCAAATTGTGAGTCACACAGGCTATCTCTGCCCATTGTATCTCTCTGCCCCTTGTGACACAAGAGCCATTACAGTGTTCCAAAGTTCTCCCCTGGCAATAACGTACTTGAAGTGTAATGACAGGAAATCTGGCAGCATTGACTGCCCAGCAGGTTTTTCCACAAAGAACAATACGATCATTTAATCTGGAGCAAAACACAAGGTGCTGGAGGAACTCCGCCGGTCATGCAGCAGGAGAAATGGCCAGGTGATGCTTCGGGTTGGGACCCTCCTTCAGATCTTCCGTATTTCTCTGTCAAGGAGTCATCGCCTATCTACCAGGATCTTTTTAATCATGTTTTTATTGTCGTTGGATATTGTGAGATCCAAAATCAATCACAAACTCTTCAGAGACAAAATCAAAGAAACAAGTTTTCCTTTATTACATTTCTGCGCAGAAAAGGGTGTCCCTCCTCTATCATCCTCTAGAGACACACAAAAATGGAGGTTGTATCTATCTTTTTATACCTTTCTTCACTATGGTCACTACCTCATGTCTCCCCATCGAGCTTCGTCCAATCATAACATAAAGCCCACATTCCCACGAGAACGTCCAGAAACGTCTCGGAACATCTCCTGACGTCAAAGGCTTCTGCTGGAGTTTTTATCTGTTACTTCTTTATCTAGAAGTTCCCTCTGTCCTGTATATTGTTACTTTCTTCGACCAGCAGTCTGGCTTCTGCTGACACCTTATTTCTTTCTAAGTTATAATTTTCAGAGTTCTAGTATAAATCAACCATCCCTATTAACCCTTCTCTCACAATCCACCATTTTTCTTTTTGCTACGCAACTCTTGATTTATACTATATCTTCCTTTTCTAGTGCTAGCAGCAGATTCTTCGCCTCCCTATCCTCCTCTCGCTAGTCATACTGTGTTCTGAAGGCCATCATGACGGTGCTGTTATTTGTCAGGGCTGTCTCTATCAATCGCTGAGCCAGACCCCGTGCGCAGGGAATGATACAACATCCGAATAGGCACAAAGTCAATGGTTCCTTCCCTTCACGCACAGTCCATGGGCTGATATTGTCCGGTGGGGCCTCCACAGGACCCTTAAATCGGCTTGCGTGTGTCCACCCTTTTTCTTTTTGTTCGTACTGCTGCCTCGGTGATTAATAACACAAGGTAGGGTCCAGTCCACCTAGGTTACAGCTTTTCTTCCTTCCATGATTTTACAAGATCCCAGTTCTCTGCTTTCACAGAATGGAGTGGCAAGTCGAGATCGGGACTCTGTGCCAGCAGCCCCTTGGTTTTTAATTCTGTAATAGAACTAGATACTGCCAGTAAATAGTTCCTTAAGAAAACATCACTACCCTCTATGGTGGGTATTCCTTCTCTCTTTCCCCAAATATCTAACTCGTTCAACCTTTCTCTTATAAATATGCCTACCAAAATTATACACCATACTCCACAATTGACCTCACCAATACCTTGTACAATTTAACATTACAACCCAACTTCTATAAACAATGCTCTGATTTCAACTTCATTCCTCAATTCACAATCTTTTACCATGTACGTCTAATTTGAATTGTCCTGCCAAGATGTATCACACTTATCAACATTAAATCCATCTGTCATGTTTCAACCCACTCTTCCAAATGACCTAAATCTCTCTGTACACTTTTAAAATCTACTTCATTATTCACAACACCACCTATCTTAGTATCATCTACATACTTCTTAATCTATCTTACCACACCAACATCCATTTTATTGATTCACATGACAAACAACAGTGGACCCAGCACACATCCCCGAGGTACCCCTCTAGTCATTGACCTCCAACCTGACAAACATCCATCCACCATTACTCTCCCTCATTTCCCATACAGCCACTTTTTAATCCATCTTGCTATTCCTTACTAACCTCTTCTTAACCAACCTTATTTCCTTATTGAACCTTGTCAAAGGCCTTACTGAAGTTCACCACTTTAACCTCATCAATTTCCCTAATAACCTCTTTTTTTAAGGTAAAAAAATCAAGATTAGTCAAATATCACAATCACAAATCCATGCTAATTCTTCCTAATCCTACCCTATTTATCCAAATCCCTATAATATTGCCTTTAGTATCCTTTCCATTATTTCCCACCACTGATGTCAAACAACGTTCTTGTTAAAACTCTACTCTTCTTTGTCCTCTTGTTCACTTACCTCAGGGCTATTATCTATTCATACCTGCAGGACAGCCCTCATGTAATTATTGAAATTGTACTAGGTATCTCAACCTTCTAAACGAACATCGGTCGTGATTTAGAAAACTCATACATACACCTTGTCTTCAGGTTTAAAGGGTCCTTCCTCCTGGTCCATCTCCGACAGCTTTTACTTTACCTGTTCATAAATAGACTTGTATATCATTATTAACTGTTTCATATACTTTTTTTATTATTCGATCTGTAACTGTTCCAAACTCGGTCCCCTGCAGGGACTTCTCTATTGTGCCACCCACGGCTGGTTAGTTTGCATGCAACATTTCTTCAGTGCCAATGGAAGAGCATTACACAAATGTTCCATTTATTCTTTTCATCAAATGAAAACAATCCGTTGTCAAAGCTGATTTCTGTAGGTTTACCAAACCTCTTAATTACCTTATTCATCATAAACGACACTGTAGTGTTTATACCTAAATTGATTCAGACTTACCCTGGACATCTCTTCCAGATGCTGTTTCAGCTGCTTTGTCTGCATTTTAATTTAACTTCTTTGACATGTACTTTTTCCGTTTCACCATACAATTTCAACATTTATTCCGACCTAGTCTGAACTATATCCTGCCTTTCCCAAGGTCATCATCTGCTGTCTTATATTCTGAAGTATTTCTCTCTCTCTCTCTCTTTACTTGTGGAACAAACCAACAAATTGTCCACATCAGCAAATACTTTCTAAGGGTATAACCATATAACCATATAACCATTACAGCACGGAAACAGGCCATCTCGATCCTTCTAGTCCGTACCGAACACGTATTCTCCCCTAGTCCCATATACCTGCGCCGAGACCACAACCCTCCATTCCTTTTCCGTCCATATAACTATCCAATTTATTTTTAAATGATAAAATCGAACCTGCCTCCACCACCTTCACTGGAAGCTCATACCACACAGCTACCACTCTCTGAGTAAAGAAGTTCCCCCTCAACTTTCAACTCTGCCTTTCCCATCTAATTTAAAAAACCTACCTCATCCTAGCCTTTCTTGACATCCTTCCTTAAATCCCTTCCTCTCTCTTGGGGACCCCAGTCCTGTTAGGGCTTATCATCTCCAGATTAATTTCACTCCTGATAGGACTTTTCGAGGAAAAGTTCCCCAAGACATGTATTATTGGCATGTAATTCTCTGGCCCCGCTTGGTTCCGTCATAGGACTCACTTGTGTCAGTTCATCACTTATTTCAGTCTTTTCAACCAGGGGCTTTGTTCATTGACATTGACCGCAGAGACCAACTGTTTACTGATTCTGCTTGACTTTAAGAAGAATGGCTTCCACCACAATAGTTCATAATATAATGTTCATCAACTGGTTGCCTTCTATTTCTTGCTCATTTTCAACTCTCCACCTTTTCATTCCCCTTTGTTCCTTGGGGTTCACCTTAAGTGGGTAACATTTGCTGAGGGGCCTGCATACCCTCATTCATGACGGCATTCAACCAGAAGATGGCGCTGTGGCCGGTAGTCATACTGCAGTGACGGCATCCAACCAGAAGATGGCGCAGTAGCCAGTAGTCAGACTGCAGTAACAGCAGCTGACCTAACGGTGGCGCTGTTGCCGGTAAGTTTGTGAACGGCGGCCATGTTTGTAGTCTATTGCTGGTCATTGTAACAATTTACATAGTGGTTCCCACCACTTCACCAATGGTGCCTTCAAATCTTCCATGGCCAACAATCGTCCCACGTTCTCCTCCTCCAAAGCCCTAATCCATTTTTTTTCCTTAATTTTAGCCCTCTCAGTTCATGGGTGCTCCAAGGGATAATCTGTCGTCTCTTACTTCTGTTTCTCTGTCTGTCTCTCTCTCTTTCTGTCTGTGTCTGTGTCTCTCTCTCTCTCTCTCTCTCTCTCTCTTTCTCAACGCTGAATAGATTCAGGACGACATGGCCCCTGCTTGGCCAGCCTTCACAAATGGGGCAGCAGCCCAACCCCACGGTGTGCTTGTGGCACTCCCTTACAACACATCATTGAAGCATGCCTTCAACAAAGACTCAAAGGAGGACTTGTCACCCTTCACACAGCAGATCAAGAGGCAACTGCTTGGCTAAAGGATTTTGCATTCGCTAAATAAATAAAATCTCTCTCTCTCTGTCTGGCTGTCTCTCTGTCTGTGTTTCTCAACTTGAATGTCTACCATAAAACAACATAAAAGCTGGTCATGTTTCATCAATTAACTTATTTCCAGTTAACTTTACTGACAAGAAATCTAAAAGAACATCAAGAAACGATTTTTACAACTTCTCTTTTTCAGGTTACCAGGATACAAAGAGTTAATTTTTGCAGCTTGTTCGCAATCCCCCACGGCCCAAACACAGTGGGAATTCCCACCTCCGCCACGGGGCGTCTGTGTTCAATTTTACAACTTGCTCATTTTAACCATTTGTTCCAAACCGGATTTCAAACAAATCACTTTGTTTCATTCTTACTTCAAATAGATTATTCAATTTATATTTTCTCCCTGCCTGCACTGTTGTCCCCGGCCTTTGCCGTCTTCTATCACATCCCCCTTTCGCGGCCTCTGCCGTCTTCTTATCTGCTACTTTCGGGAGTAACTCCCTTATCATCCTGTCTCAGGAATTTTCCTGTCTCTCAGGAATTGATCTAACTGTTCTCGTCAGACCTAATGAATCTTCAAGGAGGCAAACTCCCTTCCCCCTCAGTGTCCTCTCCTAGGTACCTCCCTCGGGTCTAATTTCTACCGAACTTCTTATCTTCCCCTTCTGCCCTTTGACTCCCCGTCTTGTTGGCCAGGTGATTTTCGTCCACCCCGGCCCCTGTCTTCTCTTTCCCTTGGGTATTTTGGCCCCCTCCGGCTCTGCATTTTCCGTGGACATCTCCTGCCCATATGCAGCTCTGCATTTTCCGTGGACATCTCCTGCCCATATGCAGCTCTGCATTTTCCCCAACTGACTATACCTTATCATTGTTGGCTTCTCCAAACCCTGGGTATTTCCTGCCCTCCAGGGTCCAGCATTTGCCCCAATTGGGCAGAATGCGGGGATTTGGCCAACAGCCTTTTCCCCTCCCTTCTGGGTTTGCCTTGCAGCCCCCTGAATCCTTCAGGGCGTTAACCACAATGTATTTACAATCGCCCCGGAAGTACTTTATTAGTCATTGTTCCTACCTGGGTCTGTGCACAGAAATTGCTCGATTGACTTTTCGCGATTTCCAACCACTCCCACACTATCACTTGTTTCTCGTGTCTCTCTGTGTGGTCCTGGATACTACTGCTCAAACAGCTGGCGGCAAGCAAGGAGTCTGAGACTGCTGAACTCAGCAGGGTGCACCTTCCCTTCGTCCGTCTACTCCCGTCAGCTGGCTGGAGTAATTGATCCCGGAACCGAGCCCCCATCTGTGAGATCCAAAATCAATCACAAACTCTTCAGAGACAAAATCAAAGAAACAAGTTTTCCTTTATTACATTTCTGCGCAGAAAAGGGTGTCCCTCCTCTATCATCCTCTAGAGACACACAAAAATGGAGGTTGTATCTATCTTTTTATACCTTTCTTCACTATGGTCACTACCTCATGTCTCCCCATCGAGCTTCGTCCAATCATAACATAAAGCCCACATTCCCACGAGAACGTCCAGAAACATCTCGGAACATCTCCTGACGTCAAAGGCTTCTGCTGACACCTTATTTCTTTCTAAGTTATAATTTTCAGAGTTCTAGTATAAATCAACCATCCCTATTAACCCTTCTCTCACAGATATAATGCTCAAACTAAAGCTTTGGGATTTTTTTACAGCCACCAGTGAGCAAGCTGACAGTCTTGTATTCAAAAGCTGAACATGCTGGAAAAACTCACCAAGTCAGATAGCAGAAATGTATTGTTTCAGGTCTAACCCCTTGTCAGAACTGGCAACCTGAAAAGTTACTTGTTTCTACTGCCACAGATGCCGCCTAACCTGCTGTGTGTCTCCCGCATTTCCTGCCTTTGCTTTGAATCTGCAGGCTTCTGGAGATTTATGTATTGTAACATCTGATCTGATTGAAGGCACTGTGCAGCGTTCTTCCAATATTGCAATATATTGATTACATGGTGCATTGTTGGGTGTGGGACCTGAACCTTCAACCTACAACAATGCTTTCAGGAATGTAGAGCGGAAATCTGTTGATTTAAAATGGCGAACAAGTTGGAGGCACAAGAAGCCGCTGACGGTGGAATCTTGAGCAAAACACCAAGTGCTGGAGGAGGCAGTATCTGTGGGGGGAGGGGGGGGGGGGGGGAATGGACAGGTGACATTTTTGGTTGGGGCCCATTTCCAGTTTCAAGAAAGGTCCCAAGCTGAAACGTTGTCTGTCCATTCCCTCCACAGATGCTGCCCGACCCGCTGAGTTCCTGCAGCACTTTTGTGTTTTGGTTGGGGAATTGAAGCAATAAGAATGCAAACAGGATATCATTTATGGAATTAAATTTGTAGTCCAATGGTGCTATTTTAAGTTTAAAATGTATATAATCCATCTTATTGTCAAAACGCAGTCAAAGGTCTTAAGGGCCTGTCCCACTGTACAAGGTAATTCAAGAGTTCTCCCGAGTTTCCCCGTGGACATTTTTCACAGTGCTGAAAAAACTTCACGAGTTACCGCGATTCCCGAGTACCTGCCGTTAGCGTTACGAGCCACTACGGGACATCCACGAGCTCCGACGTAGCCGCTACGTACATTCTACGTACTTACCACGAGTCTCATTTTTTAAAAACTCGGGTGAGCTCTTGAATTACCTCGTACAGTGGGACAGGCCCTTTAAGAAAGCCACCAGTTGCAGTGTCAGGGTGAACCTATTAATCAAATTACAAAATACCCAGTTCAGTTCCCTGGAAAATATTTATGGCAAATAAAACTAGCTAACTCTTAACTACATTGCACTTTTAACTTTTGCACTTTTTATAATGCATTTTTAATTTTGCTTTTCTTTTCTTTTAATTCTATTTTATTTCATTTTATGATTTCATTTTATTGTATGACATGTTTTTATGTGAAGCACTTTGAGTCTGCCTCGTGTATGAAATGTGCTATATAAATAAAGTTGCCTAACAAATGGTGGAATGATTTTTCTTGCTGTTCTTTGAATGAAATTGATTAGATCAGTTTATTGTCCTGTGCAGCAGGGTGCACTACAATTCCTTGTTCACAGAAAGCTCACAAAGTAAGCAGTGTTTGTAGAATAATGATAAATACAATGTCTGTTTGGTGTATACATTAACGATTCTTTAGTCATAAAGCAGAGAAACAGTCCAAATCTATCAAATCCAACCATTTGCTCCAATATGTTTTGTTCTCCCCGCTGACCCATCACTAGGTTTAGGTTGACATAAATGCTGTAGAAACTCAACGGGTGAGGCAGCATCTATGGAGCGAAGGAAATAGGCGACGTTTTGGGTTGAGACTGATGTGAGGGTGGGGTGGGGGGGGAAGTAGAAAGGAAGAGGCGAGGGTTTAGGTTCATTATTGGCACGTGCACCGAGGTACAGTGAAACACTTTGTTTTGCATACTTTCCAAACGGGTTCCCACCAGATCTTACCACTCTCTTTTACACTGTGCTCAATCTCTCGTGCAATCAAGGCAGTTTGTAATTTCCACAACACGGTACAGTTTGGGATTATTCTTCAAACTTATATATATATATATATATATAGAAAACCATTTGGCGTGTCATGCCTGTGCTAGCTTTTTGCTTGATCATTAGCAGAATAACTCCATATTTTATACCCTTTTTCCCCTGTGTGTCTACTGCTTCCAACGTCAAGTGTGTGAGTGTGTGTGTGTGAGTGTGTGTGAGGTGGAGGGTGTGCGAGTGTGTATGTGTCAGTGTGCGTGTGTGTATTGGAATTGGTGGATAGGTGGAATATTGCATTAGGGGACCAGCCCTCCCATTTGAAGCTGGGACCCAACGGGTCCCACTCAGTCTAGTAACCTTTATATATGTGTTTATTGGTTACCCTCTGCACATTTCCCCATAGTCACTATTATATGTTGTTATGAATTTTATAGTGATTCCAGAGAATATTTTCAGAGTAATCAGACCTCACTGCGACCATGCCTTGTGATTTCATCTTGCAAAGCGTTTAACTCTCAAGCCTTAAGGTTTAACTCCGAGTCTTTGTACTGGTGATGTAAGTTAAACCAAGCTTTAGTCGAGAGTGTATCAAACTCGGCCAACATTAATAATGCATTTTGTTAAACTACCAGCGGCTCTCCAGTCATTGTGCAGTGACTATGTGCTCAAAATAGTATAAGTATTTTATTGCCATGTAGCACAACATATTGTGATCTGGTTTATGTCTTGTGGCATTACACAGAGATGCAGCAAAACTATAGCAGCTATTGTCTGTACGGAGTTTGTACGTTCTCCCCTTGACCGCGTGGGTTTTCTCTGAGATCTTCGGTTTCCTCCAACACTCCAAAGACGTATGTAGGTTTGTAGGTTAATTCGCTTGGTATAAATGTAAATTGTCCCTGGTGTGTGTAGGATGAGTAAATGTATGGGGATCGGCGTGGACTCGGTGGGCCGAAGGGCCTGTTTCCACAATGTATAACTAAACTAAACTAAACTAAACTAAACACAGTGGTCCTAACACACTGATATGCTGAGGGCCTACTGTTTGACTGGAGAACTGTTTCTCGGTTGTGACATTTAAGAAATTACCCATTCTAATGGAAGACAATAGGTGCAGGAGTATTCGGCCCTTCGAGCCAGCACCGCCATTCAATGTGATCATGGCTGATCATCCCCAATCAGTACCCCGTTCCTGCCTTCTCCTCATATCCCCTGACTCCACTATTTTTAAGAGCCCTATCTAGCTCTCTCTTGAAAGCATCCAGAGAACCCGCCTCCACCGCCCTCTGAGGCAGGAAGTGTAGCAGCAATGGAATAATTTGAAAAAGAGTGCAGAAGATTTGGCAAATAAGGATTGATCAATGTCACTGGAGACACATGGATCTGCAGAGGCTGGAATCTTGAGTAAAACACAAAGCGCAGGAATAACCCAATGGGCCAGGCAGCATCTGTGTAAGGGATGGTAGATGACCTTTTGGGTCAGGACTCTTCTTCAGACTGATTGTAGAGGGGAGAGAAAGCTGGAAAACAGTTGGGGGAGACAAAGCCTTGGAAGTGATAGGCAGATAGGGAATAGGATAGGGAAAAATGCTGGAGTAACCCAGTGGGTCAGGCAGCATCTCTGGAGAAAGTGGATAGTGCTTCGGGTTGGGACTTGAAAACTGGCATTTGCAGTTCCTTTTTATTACATTTTGACTGCTCCACTGTGAATTCTCTTCAGGGAATGCCTACTTTAAATAAGTTCTCCTCCTCTCTCGGTCAGATGCTGCCTGACCTGCTGAGTTACTCAAGCATTTTGTGTCTGTCTTTGGTATAAACCGATATCTGCAGTTCCCTTTAATTACAGTGATAGGTGGATACAGGTGAGAGGGGGCTGACTGGCACATGAGTGGATAAAGGCTAGAAATGAAAAGGACACAGGGTCACTGGGGTTGTTTTTTTAACCAAATTGATCTTGCTGGATCCTGCTGTGTGAAATATGGCTTGTTAAGTTTCTCCAGAAAATGATATTGGTTGTGAAAAGTGAAGTATCTTAAAACAGTGAGAGATGGTGGTGATGGTGGTCGGAGGGATCTGGGAGTCGTGAAGGAACAACACATTAATTACTTAGACAGCGGATTTGTTATCAGAAGAGAAGTTGAGCAGCGTGGGCCTACGTTCTCCTGAATTTGGAAGAATGAGAGGTAACCTCTTAAATATATAGAATTAATATGAGTCTTACCAGTGCAGACACAAAATTATTGTTTCCCCCTTGCCCAGCATGTCTGGAATCCGCGGTAAGTGGATTTTAGACTTTAGAGATACAGCATAGAAACAAGCTCTTCGACTCATCCAGTCCACACGCACCAGTGATCACCTAGAACACTAGTACTATCCTACACACATCACACATGAAGGACAATTTACAATTTTACCAAAGCCAATTCACTTGCAGTCCTGTACGTCTTTGGAGTGTGGGGCTTGTAATCATGTATTGTCTTTCCGCTGACTGGTTAGCACGCAACAAAAGCTTTTCACTGCACCTTGTTACACCTGGCAATTAACTAAACTCAAACTTAAACTCACGCAGTCACAGGGATAATGGACAAACTTTGTACAGACAGCACCCGCAGTCAAAATTGCACCTGGGTCTCTGGCGCTGTAAGGCAGCAGCTCTAACACTATGCCACTGTGTGGCCCTACCACAATAAATGGCCATGCAGGACAGTAATAAAAATAAATGCCTTCAAATACAAGATTTTGCCTCATTGGGCTTATTTACCTAAACAGTTATGTTGCTTCAGTTACTAAATCCATTCAGGGCAAAGATTGATAGATTTTTAGATGGTCGGGAAACTAAAGTATACGGAGTTGGTGCAGGAAAATGCTGCTAAACATCTATGATCTTGTTGGATGGTGGATCAGGCACAGGGGCCTAATCATGCTTTAACACCTTACATTCTCATGCCTTGAAACATGCAATAAAAATGTGGTGTTTGTCTCCGAGCGACAGAAAGCCAATGCTCCACAGTCTTCCGATTGTTCATTGCCCTCACAGAATCACGGGCATATCCATCTTTTTCCACAGCATTCAGCGACTGATGCTCTGGAAGACTGCGACTGATGATTGTGACTGGGACTGCTCATCCCACGAGACTAACAGCAAACCTTAGTCGGGTGGTCTCCTGTGTAAGGACAGACTTCTTTGTCTCCCTATAAGCACTGCCGGCTTGGGATGTTTAACCCATCACTGCTGATTTGCAAGTCAATCTGAGATAATGGTGCAGGAAGTCTGTTGAGAACCCTCTCCTTCCTCTCCACTTCTCGTGCTTGTAGCAATTTATCCTCAATGTGAGAAACAATTCCACATTATTTACAGTTATAGAGTCTTACAGCACGGAAACAAACCCTTCGGCCCAACCTGCCAATGCCGGCCAAGATGCACCATCTATGCCAGTCCCAGCTGCCTGCATCTGCACCGCATCCCTCCAAACCTGTCCTATCCATGTACCTGTCCAAATGTTTCTTAAACATTACGATAGTACCTGCCTCAACTACCTCCACCGGCAGCTTGTTCCATACACCCACCACCCTTTGTGTGAAAAAGGTTATCCATCAGGTTCCTATTAAATCTTTCCCCCCTCACCTGAAACCTATGTCCTCTGGTTCTCGATTCCCCTACTCTGGTCAAGAGACTGTGCGTTTACCGGATCTATTCCTCTCATGATTTTGTACACATCTCCTTGAAAATGTATCCTCTGATCTTAGAGCTATGCCCTCTAGTATGAGATATTTCCATCCTGAGAGAAGGGTTTTGACAGTCTATGTTATCCATGCCTCTCAGAATTTGATTAACTTTTATCAGGTCTCCTCTCAGTTCAAATGATTGGGAGAAAACAATCCATTTTTGTCCAACCTCCCCTTATAGCTACCTAATCCTTCAATCTAGGCAGTGTTCTGGTGAAGGTCTTCTTCACCCTATTCAAATTTAACAGTTAGAACTATTGTTATAACTATATTCCCAATAGTTTTCCATGTTCATTAAAACAATGTGGTCAGCAAGCAAATGCATTTTACCATACGATACGATACAACAGAACTTTATTAATCCCAGGAGGGAAATCGGTCTGCCAACAGTCATATAAAACACAACAAGATACATGAAACATGAAATTAAAGTGATGAGTGGAAAGGATTGGGAATGTACAAAGATTGGTGAGGGGGGGAGGAAGGGGAGTCAGTTTACCCCACAACAGAAGGGGAAGGAGTTGTACAGTTTGATAGCCACAGGGGAAAAGGATCTCCTGTGGCATTCTGTCCTGCATGTTGGTGGAACCAGTCTGTTGCTGAAGGTACTCCTCAGGTTGACCAGTGTGTCATGGAGGGGGTGAGCTGTATTGTCCGAGATGCTCCTCAGGACGGAGCCAGCCTTCCCAGTGAGCTTGTTAATCCTGTTGCCGTCCGCAGCCTTTGCCCTGCTGCCCCAGCACATGGCAGAGAAGAAGATGGCACTGTCATACTTATTACCCAATGAGTATTGTACATTTGACTCTTTTAATGCATTTGGAAGCCCAATAGTTTGCAATTTACATAGGGGGCTGATGAATTTTGGAGATGCAATGCTAGAGTAACTCAATGGGACAGGGTGCATCTCCAGAGATGCTGCCCGTCCTACTGAGTTACTCCAGCATTTTGTGTCTATCTTCGGTGTGAACCAACATCTTGTAAACCTCCTCTGGACCCTCTCGAGTGCCAGCACATCCTTCCTCAAATATGGTGCCCAAAATTGCTCACAATATTCCAAATGTGGCCTTACCAGCGTCTCGTAGTAGCAATGTTATTAAATTTTGAGATTTCAAAAATCAAGTCTGCAATTTATCCCATCAGATAAAGCATAAAAAGAAGTTTAATTTGACACCCAATTCACTTTCATATCTTCAGTATTAAAAATGTTATGGCCATTTTCATACTCGGAAATTAGCATATTGTTCCCTATTGCTTTTCCATTAACTCAACACAAAAGCTGTGATCGAGGACAGTCAAAAGCCCATAACTTTCTTAAAAATCAAGAGAACTGAATGAAATTTTCAGTTATTATAGATTGAAGCATTCTGAAATAAATATAAAACATCTTACTTGGATGACCTGAAATTAAAGCATATAATTGTAGTTAATTACAAAATTGACCTTTGTGACGGAAATAGTAATAAACACCCAGACTGCCTTGAAAATTCAAAAATGTAATATTCTCAAGATCAGAACTTTAATATTATTGTATTATATGCTGTAAATCCATAACAAATAGGTAAATAAATTACAATTTCTGGCAATAGACCAAGTCTTTATGTAGAAGATCAGTTGCTAGCTGGTACATTGGCATATCATAATCAGTAGCATCATCATACTCCTCAGATTGTAACCAATAAGCAACTCTGTACACCTTGTTTTTCCTTAACTTTTCAATTTTGGCATTGTAAACTACAAGTTTTTGCTCTTCAAACCACACGTGACATGCCTTTCTGCCCACTACTTTCCCATTAACAATGTCCTGTAGATTCAATTTCTTAAGAAAATGATCTTTTTTTATAATACCCTAAGTATCCAAATAACAAACTAATCCCATTCACACAAAAATTCACAATATAACATGTTTTTTTAAATCTCACTCATGAATTTATATCCCTGATGGAAGGAATTTAATGTTTAATTCCCATAAATTAATCTAGAAACATCCACCCAAAATATAATCAAATTATTATTTTTTGCACAATACATGTGACTCAAAGTTGTGAATATTTAGTTTAAAAATAATGATCATGGAGAGAGAGAATAAGACAAAATATAGACAATTTAGACGGTTTATCTCCAAAAAAAAATGGGCATTTTAATCATCTTGCTTCTGGAGCGTGATCGATTGGAACGTTGCATTTGCGGTGAATTTGAACCCCATATCGGCAGGAAAAACACTGCCGGTTTGTATGGGGCCCAAATCACATTTTCGCTTATAGAGGATTGATTAAAGCCATCCCAAGAAGAAAGTTTATATGTAAAATAAACAACTTACACCGTGTTTTGTCCCGTACTTGAGATCCGTCACGTTGTAGGCATTGACGGCGTTAGAAGTTGCTTTTTATTTTATTATAATTATGAAATTGTCTCGTGATTAAAAAAAAAATCGGGAATGGAAGTCGGAACGATTTTTCTGCATCAGCTAGCTGCCCGAGGATATCTGCCTCGGCCAGGCGGTAGAAAACTGGATTTTAATCCCGCCCCCCCCCCCAAAGGCGCCAAAGTCGCGCACACAGCCAGTGGCAGAACTGCAGCGCCGCTGAAGGTAAGTATTGTAACATCGCTACTCGTACAGCCTCAACATTACATCCCTGTATTTGTATACAAGCCCTCTTGCAATAAATGCTAGTATTAAGTTTGCTTTCTTTTCTACTGAGTCGACTTGAAGATTAACTTTCTGGGAATCCTGCACCAGCACTCCTAAGTCCCTTTGCACCTTCGATTTCTGGATTCTCACCGCATTTAGAAAATAGCCTATGCCTTTATTCCAACTACCAAAATGCATGACTCCATAATACCTACACTACATTCCATCTGCCACTTCTCTGCCCACTCACTCAATCTGTCTAAGCCCATCTGCAGAGTCCCTGCTTTCTCCACACTACCTGCCCCTCCACCTATTTTTGTATCATCTGCAAACTTTGCCACAAAGCCTTCAATCCCCTTGTCCAAATCATTAATATACAAGATGAAGAGTAGTGGCCCTAGCACCGACACTTGGGGAACTCCACTAGTTACTGGCAGCCAACCAGAAAAAGCCTCCTATATTGCCACTCTTTGTCTTTTGCCATCCAACCAACCTGCTACCCATGCTAGTATCTGCCCTTTGATATTGTGGGCTCTCAACTTCCTTAGCAGCCTCATGTGTGGCACCTTTCTGAAAATCTAAGTAAATAACATCTACTGACTCTCCTTTGTCCTATTTACTTCTTCAAAAAATGCCATCAAATTTATCAAGCAAGACCCCTTCACAGAGCCATGCTGGCTTCAGCCTATTTTATTGTGAACTTCTAAGTACTTCATAACTTCATCCTTTATAATGGACTCTAAAATCTTATCAACCCCCAAAGTCAGACTAACTGGCCTATAGTTCCCACTATTCTTGCTCCCTTTTTGTGCAGCAGGGTAATATTGGCAATTTTCCAATCATCTGGAACCACTCCTGACTCTAGTGATTCTTGAAATATCATTATCAATGCCTCCACAATCTCTAAAGACACCTCTTTCAGAACCCAAGGGTGCAATCCATCCAGTCCAGGTGATTTATCCACCTTCAGCCCTCTCAGCTTCCCAAGCACCCTCTCCCTAGTAGTATGCACTCCACTAACTTCCACCCCTGACTCTCTTGAATTTCAGGCACATTTCTGGTGTCTTCCACTGTGAAGACTGATGCAAAAAAGCTATTCAACTCCTCTGCCATTTCATTATTCTGCATTATCACTTCTGCATCATTCTCCAGCGGTCCAACGTCCACTCTTACCTCTTTCTTGCTCTTCATATAACTGAAGCAACACTTGCTATACTTTTTCATAAAATTGGTTAGCCGACCTTCATATTTCATCTTTTCTCCCCGTATTGTCTTTTTAGTTACCTTCTGTTGTTCTTTAAAAACTTCACAATCCTCTGGCTTCCCACTAATTTTTGCCGTGTTCTATACCTTCTCTTTTAGTTTTATAATGTCCTTGACTTCCCTTGTCAGCCACGGTCGCCTCTTTCTTACTAGAATCTTTCTTCCTCTTTGGAATGAAAAGATCCTGCATCATCCGGATTATTCGCAGAAATTCCTGCCATTGCCGTTCCACCATCACCCCTGCCGGGGTCCCTTTTCAGTCAACTTTGGCCAGCTCCTCCCTCATGCCTCTGTAGCCCCCTTTGCTCAGCTGCAATACCGACACATCCGATATCACCTTCTGCCTCTCAAATTGCAGATTCAAACTTATCATATTGTGGTCGTTACATCCTAAGGGTTCCTTTACCTTGAGTTCCTTTAGTCTGATTGCACTGATAATGATTGTGGGTATATCTATTGAAGACTATCCCTAGAAAGGAAGAAACTGTAAAGGGCCTGGCTCACGAGCATGCGACTGCATGCGGCAAGCGCGACCAAACCGGGCGCGGGGGCCGAGTGATCCCCGTACAGGGCCTGTCCCACCAGCATGCGACTGCATGCGGCAAGCGCGACCAAACCGGAAGCGGGGGCCGCGCGGAGGTCGAGTGATCCCGTACGAGTTGACGTGAAGTTCGAGCGAAGTCCGCGGGAAGTTTGTGCTAGGCATACGCCGTCAATACACTGCGTACGGCGTCAAGACGCTGCGTACGGCGTAGAGACGGTGCGTACGCCCGTCGAGGCGCTGCGTACGGCGTCGAGGCGACTGCGGGCCGGCAGGCCATTGCCGCGTGGAATTTTTGGACAGTGTCATTTTTTCGGAGCCCCGCGCGATGTCGGGACCAGCTCCACACAACTCCATACGGCTCCGGTGATCGAAGTGGGACCGGCCCCGCGAGGCCGTACGGCTCAAGCGACCACGTTAGGTCGCGCTTGCCGCATGCAGTCGCATGCTCGTGGGACAGGCCCTTTAGGTTGCGCTTGCCGCATGGAGTCGCATGCTCGTGGGACAGGCCCTTTACAGTGGAAGAATCTGACCTACGGTAATTACAGTCACAAGATGGTAAAGCAACAGAGACTGGTGGAAAATGCCATTCGAGAAAAGTTTTTTATTTTTAATAAAAACAGGTGTATTGCTGAAATAAATATAACAAACACAATCTCATTTTCACAAACACACTACACATCCCGTTCATTAGTTAACAACATCTTAACATAAAGGACTGAAATAGGGAGGGCACGGGAATAAAGCACAGATCAGGTAC
Organism: Amblyraja radiata; assembly: GCF_010909765.2. Classification (NCBI taxonomy): domain Eukaryota; kingdom Metazoa; phylum Chordata; class Chondrichthyes; order Rajiformes; family Rajidae; genus Amblyraja; species Amblyraja radiata. The sequence continues at coordinate 37,016,793 of NC_045957.1, read as the reverse complement.
AATTATCAAAACAAATTTAAAAGTCTAAAATTAAATAGAATTCAGGTTGATGAACTCAAATAATATAGTTACTACTATTGTTACACAGATTGTTATTTTCGTCCATGGATGATTGCAGTTTCTTGGAGAATCTGCCTGGTTACGGCATGTGCAATCTCCCACGCACAGTCACTGTTTCCCTGCAAGGATGAGAGAAAATGCTCATTATTGTGACCTGCTCATAGAGTTTATATACATTGTTCACTTCGTGATTCAAGAATATAGAATTCACAATTCATTGACAATCAACTGCAATTCAGTTCAATCGAATAAGAAGAAACAAATAATTTATGAATAAGTGAGTGAGCAATGCACCTCCCTAATTCACAACCTTTGTGGGTTTCCTCCGAGGTATTTGGTTTCCTCCCAAACTCCAAAGACCCACAAGTTTGTAGGTTAATTGGCTTGCTACAACTGTAAATTGTCCCTAGTGTTAATGTGCGGGGATCGCTGGTCTGTATGGACTCGATGGGCCGAAGGGCTTGTTACCTCACTGTATCTCTAAACTAAACGAAACTTTATCGCTGAGACGGAAAAGGACAGTAGGCGCATGGAAAATTCACAAGTAACGCACCATTTCGACTTGGAAACACTGTTCATCATTTGTTCTTTGGATCAGATTCAGGGACAGTTTCTCCCCAGCTGTTATCAGGCATCTGAACCATCCTATCACCAACTAGAGAGCGGCCTTGAACTACCATCTACCACATGGGAGTCCCTCGGACTATCTTTTATCAGACTCTACTGGACTTTATCTTGCACTAAACATTATTCCCTTTATCCTGTATCTGTGTACTGTGGACACCCTGCTTGTAATCATACTGTATGTAGTTTTTTCGCTGACTGGATAGCACACAACATAAAAGCTTTTCACTGTACCTCGATGCACATGACAATAATAAACTAAACCAAACTCTTTAACCTACAACATTAGAACACAAGAATACACAAAGGTAGGAGCAGGAATAGGCCACCAGGACAACATGGTCGTGGCTGATCTATTCTGGCCTCAATTGTTCTTCTGCGGAAGTTCCCCACAGCCTTTTAATCCTCAATAATCCACCTCCAACTGAAACATTTCCAATGATCTACCCTCCACTACTCTCAGGGGCAGAGAATTCCAGCGATTCACTACACTCTGAGAGAAGTAATTCTATGCGATTCAGTTTTAACCGACTGGCTCATCATCTTGTAACAACGTCCTGTTGTTCATGACTTTCCCAGGGGAGTCCCTTCACTGAATGGAACTGCAACGCCTCTAGAATTCAGGTCGTCCGTGAAAATGGAGCTCAAACGGCAACTCTTGAATAGAGACACAATGGGCTGCTCTGTACATTCTGTACCAGCTGGGGGATGGTGCTTATGTATGGTGATAGCCTGACTGAGCTGTGTGCAAAATATAATTCACTGTACCTTGGTACACGTGATAATAAAGGAACTATTTAACCATGAAGTGTCTGGACCATTGAACCACTGAGCAGATTTTAAGGATCTGGTTCAGGTCACCAGGTGGCCAGGTCACCACAAGACATACTCCCACACTTCTGCAATGGGAGACAGTGGAACTGCTTGTATCCATTGGGATTACAGTAGGTTAACCTGGGACATTGCATTTACAGCACCACATCCCTCCTTCAGTACTGCACTGTGGCTGCCCTGAGCCTCTGTGCTCTAGTCTCTGGTCTTAAGCACAGCTGTCTACTCAGATTCTGGTGAACTTCTACCACTGCACCATCGAGAGCATCCTTACCAACTGTATCACAGTATGGTATGGCAACTGCTCTGTCTCCGACCGGAAAGCACTGCAGAGGGTGGTGAAAATTGCCCAACGCATCACCGGTTCCTTACTCCCCTCCATTGAGTCTGTCCAAAGCAAGCGATGTCTGCGAAGGGCACTCAGCATCGTCAAGGACTGCTCTCACCCCAACCACAGACTGTTTACCCTCCTACCATCCGGAGGCGCTACAGGTCTCTCCGTTGCCGGACCAGCAGGTCCAGGAACAGCTTCTTCCCTGCGGCTGTTACATTACTCAACGCTGTACCTCGGTGATCCCCCCCCCCCCCCCCCCGGACACTTCTTCCACTAGGAAAAATAATAATTTCACTACTATGACTATGCACGTAAATATATTTATTTATTGCTCATATTCTATGTCGCTCTTCTAGGGAGATGCTAACTGCATTTCGTTGTCTCTGTACTGTACACTGCACAATGACAATAACATTTGAATTTGAATCTGAATCCGAGCTGGTGAACGCACAATTTCAAACAAAAAGGGTACCACTGAATCGCGACTGACCTCTTATAAAAAGAGACAGATTATTTAGTTTAGTTTAGAGATACAGCGTGGAAACAGGTCCTTCGACCCACCGAACTCTTTAACCTACAACATTAGAACACAAGAATACACAAAGGTAGGAGCAGGAATAAGCCACCAGGACTGTGCCGACCTGCGATCATCATACACTAGCACTATCCGACACATTAGGGACAATTTACAATTTTTTTTTACCAAAGCCAATTGATCTACAAACCTGTGCATCTTTGGCATGTGGGAGGAAACTGGAGCAGCCGGTGAAAACCCACGCTGTGACAGGGGGAACGTACAAATTCCATACAGACAGCACCCGTAATCGGGATGGAAGCCCGTCTGGCGCTGTCAGGCAGCAACTCTACCGCTGCGCCATCATGCCATCCACGGTGCTGCCTAGTAACCAACATTTTGACTTGGTGTAGAGGGCACCCTGTTGGGATGTAGTTTGGCAGCTGCCCTGCTCGAGACTGCAAGAAATTGCAGAGAATTGTGGTTGCAGCTGAGTCCACCACTGGGGTTGCCAACTTCCTCACTCCCTAATAAGCTACAAAAGGTCAAAATAAGGGACAAATTCCTGATGGCAATTCATTGACCGACTCGGCCATGGCTGGGTGAATGATGAGTTGGCCCGGGGGCACAAAGCCCAGCTGGAGTTTTGGCCTACGTGACATCGCGCGCAAAGTCTGGCATCCCATCCAACTCATGAACCGATGATCGGCCATGAGAAGGAGGGGTGGTGGTGTCGGCGGTAAGCGAAGGTCTGAAGGCCGGACAGCTGCCGACCGACAGGGCCACGGGCGAGGTGCTGCTGCTGCACTCCATGGGCTGCACTATGTCAGGACGGGTGAGGTGGGGCCGGATACGTCAGTCCCCTCGACTCAAGTAGTAGCAGTCAAATATGGGACAAGAGCGGTCCGTACGGGACAAACCAATTTAGCCCAATATACAGGATGTCCCTGCTAATATGGGACTAGTGGACAACCCTATCCACCACTCAAACCAGAGACCTCCCCCATTGACTCCATCTACACTTCCCATTGCCTTGCCAAAACAGCCGACATAATCAAGAACCAGTTCGGCCCCAGTCATTCCCTCTTCTCCCCTCTACCACCGGTCAGAAGATACTAAATCTTGAAAGAATCAAGAACATATCTCCCCCTGGTGTATTCAGACTATTTTTAGTTTAGTTTAGTTTAGTATCTCCTGTCCTTGTCCTTCTAAATGATAAAGTCCAGTTTAGTTTAGAGATAAACCATGGATGTAATCCCGATCTTCCAATCTACCTCATATGACCCTTTCACTTTTTTAAATCTGCAGTTTCTGTAGAGCTGTTTCCTTTCTCTTCTTGCACTACCTGTTGTCCTCATGTGTGGTTTCATTGTCCTAATGTGTGGTATGGTTTGCCTGGATAGCTCACGAAACAAAGCTTTTCACTGTATCTCGGTACACCTGGCAACAATAAAAAGCGAAAATATTGGAAATAAAACCCTACAGGTGGGGCAACCTTCGATCTGAATTGTAAATCTATTTCTCTTTTCACAGCGGCCGTCTGACTTGTTGGGTTTTCCCAGCATTTTCTCTTCACATTTCAGATTTCCAGCATCTGCATTTTAAAAACATTTCCATTTACTTTCACCAAGTAGCCTGGAACTCATTACGATCACCCCCCGAAACACAAAAGTAAAACTTTAGCAGGACAGGCAGCATCTCTGGAGAGAAGGATTGGGTGATGTTTCGGGTCGAGACCCTTCTTCGGATCTGGGTCTCGACCCGAAACGCCACCTATTCATTCCTTCTCTCAAGAGATGTTGCCTGTCCCAGTGGAGTTACTCCGGCATTTTGTGTCTCTCTTTGGTGTAAACCAACATCTGCAGTTCCTTCCTGCACAGTAAAACCTTACCTTTCGATGTAAAAATCGTTCCAGCTTCTGGAATCGTTCTCGCGGAGCAGAATGATGGCTATTAAGGGGCTGGGGCGATTTAACCTGCAGACAGAATGGGGGGAGAAAGGTTGTTATATCTTGAAATATTATTTAAAAAAATGATCTTAAATAATCCGAGATGCTGAGATTAGATATTCTTACGCAAGACTGCAGGTGGGAGAGGATTTCTGACACTCGGTTCAGAAAGCGGAGCAGGTTAGCGTTAATCATAAACACCTCTGCCTCCCGGTAAAGACCATGTATCCTGGTCAGAATTTCAACCATGAGCGCTGTTTTGTCATTTCCCGCCTGTTTCAAGTGCAAAGTGGCAAATGTTACAAAACAGGGAGCAGGTATTGGGGAAATGGACTTCCCCGCACCATTGCAGGAGTTGAATGAAAGGCGCTTTGTCACACTTACCGGTACAACGATAGCTGGAGCATCCAAATTCGCGTCGTAGTCGCTTCGGCATGTGGGCGAGAAGACAGGGTTCTGTCGGAGGGAGAGCAAAGGGGACTTGAAAAGTGATCAAACTTCAACAAACTGTATACTCGAGTGAATGACGACAATGGCAGAAACAGTCCCAAATCCACGTTCCTTCCAAATCCTGAAACCAGCCCAAATCTAAATGCCAAACCCATGCTCGAGTCTCAACCCAAATCAATCCCAGATCCAAACCTCAACGATAGACACAAAGTGCTGGAGTAACCCAGCGGGTCAGGCAGGCAGCATCTCTGGAGGAAAACGATGGGTGGCGTTTCGGGTCGAGACCCTTCTTCAGACCCTTCCAGGTCTCAAATCAAGTCACGAGTGTTTTATTGACTTATGTCCCAGATAGAACAATGAATTTCAATGATTTCAATGAAACCCAGCCCTAACTACAAACCCAAGTCCAGCCCCCAACTCCACATCCTAATCCCAGATCGGCTCTCAATCCCATTTCCAATTCCATTATCCAGGCACAATCCCAAATAGGAATTTCAGACCCAATCCTCATTCCCCAAACCAGTCCCAAACCTATCACCTGAACGCATCTTAGAAGGGTCGCCTATCCATTCCCTCCACAGATGCTGCCTGAGTTCCTCCAGCACTCTGTGTTTTACTTCAGATTCCAGCATCTGCAGTTCCTTGTGTCCCCGCATTATTTAGGGTATTTTTAATGCCACACACCAGGGATTGGTCAACAGGGTGGATGGAGGGCTCCATACAAGTGAGCAGCGCTCCCATCGCCCTCTCTGAGACAACTTACTACATTTTCCAATCCGCGCATCAGTTCTTTCCAGAAGCTCCTCCTCATGCAGTGATGGTCAGGATGTTGTGCACGGCCACGGGCACTGGGGAAGCACAGGGAGAGCAGAGCGAGAGGGAGGACGAGTCTACCCCAGAACATCTTCTCACAGACTCTGCAAAATAGATTGAGTGGAGTTAGACGGGGGCGCTTGTCCTCTGGCAGACCCTGGAGACAGCGGCTGATGCGGAGACTCCCTTACCTGCTACCGCTTGATGCTGAGAGAGAATCGGTTCTCAGTTGATGCTGAGAGAGAGAATCGCTCGAGTTGTGAAGTCCATCCTGACTGCATCCTTTTTAAAGTTCCCGCCTCCCCCGCACACACTCCCTCGGTATTAAGAACGAAACTAACGGCTCCCAATGATACCGATGGCTTTAGGGCGGGTTGAGCAAACATCCCATCACTCTTTAAGTTTCCCCCATTCGTGTTCCTGTCTTGTCTTTGTTTCAGGGTGGAATTGGATCCAGGCAATTGGGAAGTGTGCCAAATGTACATGTACACTTCGCAATTAGCACTGAGGAAATCCCTTAATTTACCGTAAGGGTTCCCGTAATAAGGGCGACGTGCTGCCAGATTGCACCTGTCAATAGCACAGACTTTTAGCATAGAAATCACACCCTGATGAAAATGCAACGTTGCTGTGGGTAGCAACACGCTAAACACTCAGTTGTACCTTTTCAATAAGATTGGATGCTTGCTGTTAAACAATATATATATATATTCAGACATGAAATATATTCTATATATATATATATATATAGAATATATTTCATGGTCATTATGGACTGAAAGTGCTAAAGTATCTCAGCATGTCAGGCAGAATCTCTGGAGAAGTTTAGGTTGTTATTGTCAGGTGTACCATGACAGGTGATCTTTTGGGTGAGGACCCTTCTTCAGACAGACCCAACATGTCACCCATCCACGTTCTCCAGAGATGCTGCCTGACCCACTGAGTTACTCCAGCACGCTGGGCCCTTTTGTGTAAATCAGAAGCTGTGGCTCCTTGTTTTCACATCACTGGCCACTTACTGGGCAACACAGAGAAGTGCTCACAAGAATGTTCCTCACGCAGAGACATATAGTACAGCACAGGAATAGGCCCTTCAACACCTGGAGACTGTGGCAGCCAACAAGCACACGCATAGATAGACACAAAAACCTGGAGTAGATCAGCGGGTCAGGCAGCATCTCTGGAGAAAAGGAATAAGTGACGTTTCGGGCCGAGACAAAAGATACATATACACTCGTCTTACAATAATCCACAGTACCAGCATGAATTGGTCTTATTTTTAATTGTGTTGTTTACGAATGTTTATTTTGCATTCTTGATCTTTATGCTGTCTTGCAGAGTTCATGTGATATTTATGTATAATTGGTGTTTTTTTTGGTGTTGGCTGAGCCTACGAGCCTGTGCTGCTGCTGCAAGCGAGATATTCCCTCTACCCGTATCTCACCGTACATGTGAATATGACAATAATAACAATAATAATAATAATAATAACTTTATTTGTTTCATACAATTGAATGCAACCCAAAATGCTTTCCACAAAAACACAGGTCTAAACAAAGATACAATTTAAAACAGTAAGGACATTGACAGTTAATAGCACAGATTTATATAAAAATATAAAATAAAAAATGAAAAATTGTAAAAGGACAAAAACCAAAAACACTGAGGTGAAATACAGAGTCCCATATACTACAGTATATGAGCATACAAGCTACTGAAGGGTATGCTGAGATTACTACAAGAGAATAAAGGTAGTTTTTACAATGTCATCAGAAGAAATAAAGTCAGTTAAAAGCTTGATTGAAAAGATAAGTTTTTTGCTGCTGTTTAATAAACTCATATAAAGAATATCCACTCTCCCTCGCGCCTTTGCGGTTGCAGCTCCTAGACTGTGGAACAGCATCCCCCTTCCCATCAGAACTGCCTCCTCCATTGACTCCTTTAAGTCAAGACTAAAATCTTATCTATACTCCCAAGCCTTTCCTGACGTCCACTGAGCGAGGGCTATATGTATATATGTATGGAGTTTGTTTGTTTATAAAGCACTTTGGCCAACGAGAGTTGTTTTTTTAAATGTGCTATATAAATAAATGTGACTTGACTTGACTTGACTCCCTCCCTCAACCACCATGGGACTAACGGCAAGTGAGTAACTCCCTCCTGGTGCGGACGCAAGTTGGGCCAGTTGGAAATGCCTCAATCGATTGAGAACTGGTGTTGGAGGAGCCAAGGTGTCTCTAAACAAGTGGGGATATAACTCCAACGATGTCGCCTGCGCAAGTGGTATTGAACCACAAACAATGGAACACCTGCTGAAATGCCCTCACCTGGAAAACCAATGCCCAGCTGCCGATCTCGCTGCCTACAATGAAGATGCTGGGAAGTTTGTTCAGCTCTGGCTGAACATAATCTAATCTGGTGATGTGGACTCGATAAGAAGAAGAAGAACTCAATTTGAATACTTAACCGCATGGTCACAGGGAGAAATGCAAATGCCATGCAGTCAGTACAAGAGGACAGGAATGAGCCTGGGTCTCTGTCGTTCTGAGGCAGCAGCTCTACTCGCTCTGCCACTGTGCCAACAGTGGATGCCTGGTCACCTGGGTGTATTTTGATGGTGTTAATGGAGGACAGGTCTGGTCGCCATGCGTCTGTATGACCAGACGTACCACGCAAGTCACAACAAGGATTGGCTTATCATGTGGAAAGAATGGGGAGAAGATTTACGAGGGTGGTGTCAGAACTCAAGGATCTGAGGTGTAGGGAGAGATTGTGCATGCTAGGACTCTATTCCTTGGAGCGCAGGAGGCTAAGGGGTGATCTTATGGAGGTGTATAAAAGAATGAGGGGAATTGTATTGTATTGTATTGTATTCAAATTTATTGTCATTGTCTCAGTTAGAGACAACGAAATGAATTTCCCTTACAGGCAGTATCATAAAAATAAAAATAAATAAATAATAATAAATAATAAAACATATTAAAAATAAAATAGAATTAAAAAAAAAAGCACAGTCAAAGTCCACGACACAACATAACACAGTGGCACCAAGGTGAGGAAGGCACCATAGTCCAGCCAGCCTCCACTCCGTTCTTCCCAGATGTTCACTCGTGGTCGAGGCCTTCCTAGCACCCGCAGTCGCCGCCCCGGGTTGCCCGATGTTCAGGCCCTCACGCCGGGCTGGTGGAACGCCGACGCCGAACCCTGACGGTAAACATCCTCCTCAGCGGCCCGGACCTCCCGATCAGCCGCCTCCCGCAGCCGGAGTCCGCAGCTCCCGTGTGATTGATGGGGTGATTGCACAGTCTTTTACCCAGAGTTGGGGAATCAAGGACCAGAGGACATAGGTTTAAGGTGAGAGGGTAAGGATTTAATACGACCCTGAGGGGCAACTTTTCAACACAGAGGGTGGTGTATATATGGAATGAGCTACCCGAGGAGGTAATTGATGCAGGTACTATAACAACATTAGGGGCGGCATGGTAGTGAGCGGTGGAGTTTCTGCCTTACAGCGCTTGCGGCGCTGGAGACCCGGGTTCGATCCTGGCTACGGGTGCTGTCTGTACAGAGTTTGTACGTACTCCCCGTGATTGCGTGGGATTTCTCTGAGATCATTGGTTTCCTCCCAATTTGTAGGTTAATTGGCTTGGTGTATGTGTAAATTGTCCCCAGTGTGTGTAGGGTGGTGTTAATTTGCGAGGATCGCTGGGCAGCGCGGACTCTGTGGGCTGAAGGGCCTGTTTCTGCGCTGTATCTCTAAAACTAAAAAAAACCATTTAAAAGACATTTGTTTAAGAAGGAACTGCAGATGCTGGAAAAATCGAAGGTAGATAAAAATGCTGGAGAAACTCAGCGGGTGAGGCAGCATCTATGGAGCGAAGGAATAGGTGACGTTTCGGGTCGAGACCCGAAACGTCACCTATTCCTTCGCTCCATAGATGCTGCCTCACCCGCTGAGTTTCTCCAGCATTTTTATCTATCTTTAAAAGACACTTGGACAGATACATGGATGGGAAAGGTTTAGTGGGGTAATAGCCAAACATGGGCAGATGGGACGAGCATAGATGGGGCATCTTGGTCGATGTGGATGAGTTGGGCCAAAGGGCTGGTTTCTATACAGTATCACTCTATGACTCTATGTGGAGCCTCAAAGAGACTCTCACTGTCATCTTTGTATTATCTTATAGCTCACGGGAATCACTGGTGCAGTGGCATTCACTAATTGTGGCGAGCCATCTTCTTAAGCCGCTGCGGTCTTACTGGTCCAGTGGTGGGAAGAGATTTGGGGTCCAGTGACAATGAAGGAACAGAAAGAATATTTCAAAATCAGGACAGTGTGTGAGCCTGGCGTGAGCCTGCTGTTGGTGGTATTCCTAGAAACCTGCATCCCTGGTTAGTGGGATCTGAAGCATTGCAGATCAGAGCACACACTTATGCATGACTGAATATCTTGCATCCTTTCATTTAGGAAATTCGAAAATTAAATTGTAATATATAGTGAATTTTAAGAGGCGGCATCAGAATCTAATAGGTAAGTAACTGAATTGCGTTTTCTAGGTAAAGCAACTTCTCCTTTCGTGTCCTTATGCCTAGTGGCTCGCCACCGCTGTACACATCGTTGCACTATTGGAGTGTTAAGTGCAAGGTCTGCAGTAGTACATGGTAACTGAATGTTAGCATGGTGGATGCCTGACAACCACGTGAGCTGCTTTCTCTTGGATGGAATTTAGTTTCCACATCCAATCTCTATTTGTGGTGCCATTGTGATACCCGTGTATTTGTCCATCTGCCTTTCCTGTCATCGATTCATTGCATACAGTTTTAGCTTTTAGTTTTTCGAGGTGGCACAGAGGCGCAGCGGTAGAATTGCTGCCTTAAGGGCCTGTCCCACGAGCATGCGACCTGCATGCGGCAAGCGCGACCAAACCGGAAGCGGGGGCTGCGCGGAGGTCGAGTGATCCCCGTACAGGTCCTGTCCCACGAGCATGCGGCCTGCATGCGGCCAGCGCGACCAAACCAGAAGCGGGGGCCGCGCGGAGGTTGAGTGAGTGACGTGAAGTTCGAGCAAAGTCCGCGGGAAGTTCGGGACGTACGGCGTCAAGACACTGCGTACGGTGTTGAGGCGGCTGTGGGCCGGCAGGCTGTTGCCGCGCGAATTTTTGGACATGGTCAGTTTTTCGGAGCCCCGCGCGATGTCGGGACCAGCTCCGCACAACTCCATACGGCTCCGGCGATCGAAGTGGGACCGGCCCCGTGAGGTCGTACGGCTCAAGCGACCACGTTAGGTCGCGCTTGCCGCATGGAGTCGCATGCTTGTGGGACAGGCCCTTTAGTTCCAGAAACCCTGGTTTGGTCCGAACCTCGGGTGCTGTCTGCGCGGAGTTTGTACATCCGCCCTGTGACCGCTTGCGTCTTCTATGGCTTCTCCGGTTTCCTCCCACACTTCAAAGGCGTGTGGGTTTTCTAGTTGCACCCTTCCAGCATATTAACAGCACTTTTTATTAAGTTTCAGATATGCCCTGTAGAAAAGTATAGGGGTGTTAAGTCACTTCCACTGGATACCCAATCTCTGACTCGTTCTTTTAACCTTGGTATTTATGTGACTTACCTAATCAATGTTCCGGTCAATGGTGACTCCGCAATGCTGGTGATTGGAAGTGACTTGGTGACAATAAATGCATTCGAATATCAGGGATGAGAGACAAGACCCTCTCTTGTTGGAATCCTTTATGAGGGACATTTGTGGTTTACATACTACTTTATGCCTGAAAATGCCCTTGGTCTTGCTGCTTTGCGGGTATGAGTGCTGCATTCTCCCATGAGCTGCTGTGGAATTGAAGGTGAGTGCAGGTGGATAACAAAGATGGATGTGACTATAGTCATCGTGTAGATAGACAGTAGTGACAGGCTCCCTCAAGCAGATGAAAGCAAGAGCAGTATCGGCTCCATATTTGGTGCTTGACAGTAGGGTGGATGTCTCTGTTGCACCATTGGAAGTGGACAATGCTTGCCAGAAACCCTATGATTTGGGATAGGGAGACCAGAACAATGGGCAACTTTGTTAATCTGATGCATTTCACCACCTGTCCAGGCACGGTGGCTGAGCGGTAGAGTTGCAGCCTTACATCACCAGAGACCCAGGTTTGATTCTGAGTATGGATTCAGGCTGCATAGAGTTTGTACATTCTCTCCATGACCTGTGTGTGTTTTCTCCGGGTGCTCCGGTTTCCTCCCACACTCCGAAGACGTACAGCTTTGTAGGCTGATTGGCTTGGTAACATTGTAAATTGTCCCTAGTGTATATAGGATAGTGTTAATGTGCGGGGACTCAGTGGGCCGAGGGGCCTGTTTCCGTGCTGTATTTCTAAACTAAACTAAACCTAGCTTAACAACTGGATGGTATTGTGCTGGAGAAAAGGCATTGCAATGTCCAGTGATGACAGTGGGAAGGCCACAAGACTATTGCCACCAGTTTTAAATGCAATAATATTGTTGAAAAGGTTTAAGAATGTTTGTTGAAGGTTGAAGGGAAATCACTCAGTTATGGGTAAGCATGTGTTAGCTTCGTAGGTAGACATGGTGAAAAAGGCTTTTGGTATGTTGACCAGAATCAGTAAGGACATTGAGTATAGAAATTGGAATAAAAGTGGTGGAAGGACAAAGGTCAGGCAGCATCTGCAGAAGGAATGGACAATGATGCTTTGGCTCTTCAGACTGATTGTAGTAGGAGGGAGAAAGCTAGATGAGAGATGTGGGGTATGGATAAAGCCTGGCAAGTGATAGGTGGATACAGGTGGAGGGGAAGGGGTTTATTGGCAAATGGGTAGAATAAGTGACATGGGGCAGAGATGAAAAGGAGACACAAAGGAGTCAGATAAGAGGAAAAGGGGAGTGAGATGTAAAGCTGCAGGGAGGGATACGGGTGGAAGGGGAGAGAGGGAGGCGAAAGCGGGGGGTAAAAGGGAAAGGGAGGACTCAGGGATGGGAGATGCAATGGAGGGGAAAGGAGCAGGGTGACCGAGGTGATGTTATGTTGTAGTTGCATAAGACATTGGTAAGGCTCGTTTAGAGTATTGCATTCCGTTTTGGTACCCTACTATAAGAAAGAGTGCAGAAAAGATGAATGAGGATGTTGCCTGCACTCAAGGGACTGAATTACAGGGAAAGGTTGGGCAGCTCTTTAATCCAATGTAAGAGAATGAGAGGTAACTTTTTGGAAATGTGTAGAACCGTGAGGAGCATAAATAGGTAAATTTATACAGTCTTTTTTCAAGAACTGGAAAGCAGAGGTTTAAGGTGAAAGCAGAAAGATTCAATAGAAACATGAGAGGCAAATTATTCGTAGAAAGGGTAGTGGGTATATGGAATGAGCTGCCAGAGGAAGTGGCCGAGACAAAACCACATTTAAAAGACATTTGGCCAAATACGTGAATAGGAAAGTAGAGAAATATGATCAATTTTGGGCAAATGGCACCAGATTACTGTATATGGGCATCCTGGTTGGTTTGGATGTGTTGGGCCTGAGAGCCTGTTCCTTGCTATACCATGGATGCCCACCGTGAAGAACTATAAAAGAGTTTTGGTCAACTATGAAAAATTAAGTATTTCAATGTTATAAAGTAATAAAAGAGATGCATTTTAAAAATTTAATTAATCTTTCAACGCACACCATTTGAAAATCCATTCTGACACTGTTGGAATAAAACTGGAATAAAAACGGAAAATGCTGGAAATACTCAGCAGGTTGGATTGCCTTTCCTGGGAGGAATAGTTACCTTTTCAAATTGAAGACCTTTTGTCAGAAATAGTTTTGTCTTTGAAATAACATTGTCATTCAAAATAAATTCTGGTTTGTGGTTATGGTCCTTAGCATGTAGCAGGTGCTCAGGAAATACAATTTAAAAATACTTCCTAAGGCAGTTTCACTACTTTAGATTATTGAATGAGAAACTACGCCCAGGTTAAGTAGACAACGTCACTATTCCTGAGCAGAAGAAAGATTACTTTTAGTTTCTATTTTCTCCAAGATTTTAAAAGGGTTTTATGAACTTCGAATTTCACTGTACCTTAAATGGTACACATGAAACAAAACGGACCTTGAAACCCTGAAACCTTGAAACCTTGAAGAAATCATTGTATTTTCATCATGGACACTTGTATTGCATTGATGTGAGATAGGGGAAGAGCAATGGAGGCATAGATACGGACTTCTAATGGCTGAGGGAATCATGGGATATGGGGGAAAAGCCAGAACAGGGAATTAATTTTGGAAGATCAGCCATGATCATGTCGATCAAAATCATTAATATATATATATATATATTAATGATTTTGGTGAAAATGGCAAGATTCGTAAGTTTACACATGACACCAAATTGGTGTATAGGTAGGTACACAAAAATGCTGGAGAAACTCAGTGGGTGCAGCAGCATCTATGGAGCGAAGGAGATAGGCAACGTTTCGGGCCGAAACCCTTATAGGTAAGAAGGTTGTCTAATGTATATAGAATTTAACTCAGACACATGCAAAGTGATGCTTTTTACGTTAAACAAGGGTAGGACATATTAGGGTATGGCAGGGGCCTGGGGAGTGTTGTTGAACAGAGGGATATTGTGGTACAAGTATGTAGTTCATGGAAAGTGGCAACACAGGCAGACAGGGTGGCAAGGATGTCATTCAACCGAAGCATTGAGAATAAGAATTGGGACATCATGCTGCTCATAAAATGTTAGCACGGTCATACTTGTATTTTCGCACAGCTTTGGGCAGCCTACTGTAAGAAAGATGTGAATAAGCTATAGATTCCACCGGATGGCGCCATCAGCGATGGAAGCCTGGCCAATGGTCTATCTGTCTTTTCGTTTTTTAAATTATTTTTAGTGATTTAAAAAGTTTGTATTAATGTTATCTGGTTTGTTTTATGTGGGGGGTGGGGGAAGGGTTAGAAACATAGAAACATAGAAAATAGGTGAAGGAGTAGGCCATTCGGCCCATCGAGCCTGCACCGCCATTCAATATGATCATGGCTGATCATCCAACTCAGTATCCTGTACCTGCCTTCTCTCCATACCCCCTGATCCCTTTAGCCACAAGGGCCACATCTAACTCCCTCTTAAATATAGCCAATGAACTGGCCTCAACTACTTTCTGTGGCAGAGAGTTCTAGAGATTCACCACTCTCTGTGTGAAAAATGTTTTCCTCATCTCAGTCCTAAAATATTTCCCCCTATCCTTAAACTGTGACCCCTTGTTCTGGACTTCCCCAACATCGGGAACAATCTTCCTGCATCTAGCCTGTCCAACCCCTTAAGAATTTTGTAAGTTTCTATAAGATCTTCTAAATCTTCTAAATTCTAGCGAGTACAAACCGAGTCTATCCAGTCTTTCTTCATATGAAAGTCCTGACATCCCAGGAATCAGTCTTGTGAACCTTCTCTGTACTCCCTCTATGGCAAGAATGTATTTCCTCAGATTAGGAGACCAAAACTGTACGCAATACTCCAGGTGTGGTTTCACCAAGACCCTGTACAACTGCAGCAGAACCTCCCTGCTCCTTTACTCAAATCCTTTTGTATGAATGCTAACATACCATTCACCTTCTTCACTGCCTGCTGCACCTGCATGCCTACTTTTAATGAGTGGTGTACCATGACACCCAGGTCTCGTTGCATCTCCCCCTTTCCTAATCGGCCACCATTCAGATATAAGTCTACTTTCCTGTTTTTGCCACCAAAGTGGATAACCTCACATTTATCCACTTTATACTGCAGCTGCCATGCATTTGCCCACTCACCCAGCCTATCCAAGTCTCCTTGCAGCCTCCTAGCATCCTCCACACAGCCCCCCAGCTTAGTGTCATCTGCAAACTTGGAGATGTTACATTCAATTCCCTCGTCCAAATCATTAATATATATCGTAAATAGCTGGGGTCCCAGCTCTGAGCCTTGCGGTACCCCACTAGTCACTGCCTGCCATTGTGAAAAGGACACGTTTACTCCTACTCTTTGCTTCCTGTCTGCCAGCCAGTTCTCTATCCACATCAATACTGAACCCCCAATACCATGTGCTTTAAGTTTGTATACTAATCTCTTATGTGGGACCTTGTCGAAAGCCTTCTGAAAGTCCAGATATAACACATCCACTGGTTCTCCCTTATCCACTCTACTAGTTACATCCTCGAAAAATTCTATAAGATTCGTCAGCCATGATTTACCTTTCATAAATCCATGCTGACTTTGTCCAATGATTTCACCACTTTCCAAATGTGCTGCTATCCCATCTTTAATAACTGATTCTAGCAGTTTCCCCACTACCGACGTTAGACTAACTGGTCTGTAATTCCCCGTTTTCTCTCTCCCTCCCTTTTTAAAAAGTGGGGTTACATTAGCTACCCTCCAATCCTCAGGAACTACTCCAGAATCTAAAGAGTTTTGAAAAATTATCACTAATGCATCCACTATTTCTGGGGCTACTTCCTTAAGTACTCTGGGATGCAGCCTATCTGGCCCTGGGGATTTATCGGCCTTTAATCCATTCAATTTACATAACAGCACTTTCCGGCTAACCTGGATTTCACTCAGTTCCTCCATCTCATTTGACCTCCGGTCCCCTGCTATTTCCGGCAGATTATTTATGTCTTCCTTAGTGAAGACAGAACCAAAGTAGTTATTCAATTGGTCTGCCATGTCCGTGTTCCCCATGATCAGTTCACCTGTTTCTGACTGCAAGGGACCTACATTTGTTTTAACTAATCTTTTTCTCTTCACATATCTATAAAAGCTTTTGCAGTTCGGGGGAAACTTTTTTCAATCTCTTATTTTGCCGGTGATGCGATTGTTTTCCGGATCGTATCTCCGGTCGCTCTGCGGCCTAACATCATGGAGCTTGCGGCCTTGCTTGAGACTGACTTTGAGCCCTACAGTGGGGACATGGACTTACCATCGGAGCCTGTGATCCCTTGCCTGGGATCAATGCTCCTGTGGATTTCACCATCAAGGAGCTCGCAGTCTCGGGTAGAGACTGATGTCGGGAATCTCGTAAGTCGCAGGAGGTTCGACCATCCTCCGATTGCCCGGCACAGGGGAGCCGAGATCCCCCCGATGCAGGAGCTTGATCCCCCCAACACGGAGGGCTCGACCTCCAGCTACAGGAGCCAAGATCATCCCATCAACGGAAGGCTCGAGGCCTACGACCACGGCGGAACAAAGAAGGGAAGAGATTGAACTTTTTTTTCGCCTTCCATCACAGTGAGTAATGTGGAGGAGTCACTCTGGTGGATGTTTATGTTAAATTGTATTTTCTGTGTCTTGTTGCTTTTTATTGGTATGACTGTATTTCAAATCAAATTTCTCATATGTTGCAAAACATACTTGGCTCATACAGTATGATTAAGATTATGATTATGATTAGAGAGTGTAAAAAAAGATTCAGAAGAATAATGCCCGGATTGGATGGTTTGAGTTATGAAGACTGATTAGACAGGCTAGGAATGTGTCCCTAGAGCAAATAAGACTGAGACATGAATTTGTAGAGGGATATACAATTATGAAAGGCATAGATAGAGTTGAAAGCATTTGTCTTTTTCTAGGGTAGGGATTCCTAAAACTGGAGGCCATAGGTTTAAGGAGAATGGAACAGCGTTTAACAGGAGATGCAAGGCATAAATCTCTTCCCTGAACGGGGATCCGACTTTTTCCCTGCTGGGTCTTCGATGTCGTTGGGCCTAACATCGTGGAGCCGGTGGCGACCTCTGGCCGGAACCAGGCTGAGGGCTCCAATCGCGGAGCCTGCGGACTCGCCATCACGGAGCTGGCTGGCTTCGGAATGGGAAGAGCTGTGGAGGTGCGCGGCTGTGACCCGGCTTCGGAGCTTCGGAGGCTCCAGCCACAGGCCCGATGTTGTATTCAAGGGCTAAATAACTTACAAACTACCCTGGGTGTACAGAACCCGAAGTGTATTTATTTCAAGCCAACATGGCTGCTGCTAAAGCCCTGCAGATCCCCCTGGAACCCTCCCTGAGGAAACATTCAGTTCGAGACAGAGCCCTCTAGTGGTGACTGCAGGATACAACACCCGGTGGACAGGAATATCGGGAGCTCGCAGGTCCCTGGTGGGAGACCGCTTTTCGGAGCTCCCGCAACGGCAACTTCTCTCGTTAGAATCGCGGGGTTTAAAGTACTCGGAGCGGGGCCTAACATCGTCCGGCGCCACTTAACGGCCGCGGGACTTACCATCCCCCGCCGGGGGCTTTGACATCGGGAGCCCCAGTTGCCTCGACGTTGCAGTTGGACTGCTGGACCACGGGAGAAGAACAAAGGGAAGAGATAAGACTTTTACCTTCCATCACAGTGAGGAGGTGATGGAGATTCACTGTGATGGATGTTTGTGTAAATTGTGTTAAGTGTGGGTCTTGTTTTTTTTGTAATGTTAAGACTGCAGAAATGCAATTTTGTTCAAACCAAGCAGTTTGAATGACAATAAAAGGCATTCTATTCTATTCTATTCTATTCTAAATGTTTCACACCTGTTGGCACCTGGAATAAGGTTCCAGTGGAGATGGTAGAGGCAGGGACACTAACAACATTCAGGAGGGTTGTGGGTGGCTTAAAAGAGTTATGCCCCTGTCCCACTTAGGAAACCTGAATGGAAACCTCTGGAGACTTTGCGCCTCACCCAAGGTTGAACAGGGCTTTAAGGAAGTGGAAGTCTTGCTGTGCCTTCTCGGCTGTAGCTTCTGTATCATTGTTCCACCTTATATTGCTGGTAATATTAATCCCAAGGAGCTTGAAGCTCTCGACCACTACCACTTTGGCATCATTGATGCTAATAGGGGTATGTACTCTACCATGCAACCTGAAGTCAATAACAATCTCTTTCATCATGCTGACATTCATGGAGAGTTTGTTGTCTTGACATCATGTTTCTAAGATCTCCTTCTCCTTCCATTTCTCCATCTTGTCATTATTTGTGATCTGGCCCATCACAGTGGTGTGATCTGCAAACTTGTAGATGGAGTTAGAGCAGAATGTGGCCACAGGGTTGTGAGTGAAGAGGGAGTATAGACGGGAACTGATAACACATCCTTGTAGGGCACTGATATTGAGAATTGTTATGGAGGAGTGTTATGTCATAAGTGATAGGAGTGGAATTAATCCATTCGGCCCATCAAGTCTGCTCCACCATTCAATCATAGCTGATCTATCTCTCCCTCCTAACCCCATTCTCCTGCCTTCTCCCCATAACCTCTGACTAATCAAGAATCTATCAATCTCTGCCTTAAAAATATCCATTGACTTGGCCTTCAAAGCCTTCCACAGAATCACCACCTTTGACTAAAGAAACTCATCCTCATCCCCTTACTAAAGGAACGTCCTTTATTTCTGAAGCTATGACCTCTAGTCCTATACTCTCCCACGGGTGGAAAACAGGCATAGGCTATTGTGGATTTGGTCAAGTGTAATGAAAAGGATTCATAAGAAATCTTGTAATTAAGGATCCTTCGGGGAGTAGTAACCGTCATTTTGGCTAGCAAAGGAGGTTAAGAAAAATGTTAACTCGCTTATAAAGTCACTGAGAGGACTTGAAACTTGCACGACCTTTGCATGAGACAAACAGAAAAGAAAATAGATTATGACAGTAAACAAGAAAGTAACAATGAAAAAGGCAGCAACCACTTCTGCAGGTATACAAAGAAAGCTATGATTAGTTTTGGGCCTCTGGAGTGTGCATGGGGGAATTAATAACGAGATCCAAGGAAACTGGAGATAATTAGTGGAGAGCACTGCAAATATCCCAAGGATATCAGATGGGTCAGATTCATTTTGCAAGGAAGGGCTTGGATTAATTTGACTTGGATTTTGGGCGGTCATGGTGGCGCCGTGGTAGAGCTGCTGCCTTACAGCGAATGCAGTGCCAGAGACCCGGGTTCGATCCCGACTATGGGTGCTGTCTGTACGGAGTTTGTACGTTCCCCCCGTGACCCGCATGGGTTTTCTCCGAGATCTTCGGTTTCCTCCCACACTACAAAGACGTACAGGTTTGTAGGTTTATTGGCTTGGTAAATGTAAAAATTATCCCTAGTGGGTGTAGGATAGTGTTAATGTGCGGGGATCGCTGGTCGACGCAGGCCTGGTGGGCTGAAGGGCCTGTTTCCGTGCTGAATCTCTAAACTAAACTAAAAACTAAAGTAAAAATTCAGATATATCTGAGGACAACTCTGGGCAGCTGGAGAAGAAATTGCAGGTGCCGTGGCTGAGATATACATCATCATTAGATATGGGTGAGTTGCTGGAAGACTTGAGGGTGGCTAATGTTGTGCCTCTATTTAAGAAGGGTTACAAGGAAAAGTGGAGCACCAAGGTAAATTCCTTGTCTATGTACATACTTGGCCAATAAACATTCATTCATTCATTCATTCATTCATTCACCCATTCATTCATTCATTCACAGACCAATGAGTCTAACATTTGTGGCAGAGACAATTCTGATGGATAAGATATGTATGCGTTTGGATGGATAGGGGTTAATCAGGGATCATCATCATGGTTTTGCAAGTGGGAGATCGTGTCTCATGAATCTGATTGAGTTTTTTGAGAACGTAACTGAAAAGGTTGACGAGGGAGAAGCCATTGACGTTGTCTATGTGGAGTCAGTGAGACATTTGATGAGGTTCTGCATGGTAGGCTGCTCTGGAAGATTAGATCGCATGGTATCCAGGCAGAGTTCGCTGACTGGACAAAGAATTGGCTTCATGGAAGGAAGCAGAGGGTGAAAGTAGAAGGTTGTTTTTCAGACTGGAGACGCGTAACTAGTAATGTGTCTCAGGGATCAGTGCTGGGCCCTTTGCTGTTTGTGGGTTATATCAATGATTTGGATTAGAACGTAGAAGGCGTGATTAGCAAATTTGCAGGTTCCACAAAAGTGGGTGGTATTGTAGATAGCGAAGATGGTTGTCAAGAATCGCATCAGGATCTTGATTGGTTGGGCAGGTGGGATCAGGAATAATTGATGGAATTTAATACAGATAAGTGTGAGGTGTTGCATTTTGAGGCATCACACCAGGGCATAACCTACACAGTGAATGGTAGGCTGCGGGGAGTGTTGTAGAGCAGAGAGCTCTAGGAGTGCAGGTACATCATTCCCTAAAAGTAGCATCACAGGCAGATTGGGTGTTCAAGAGGCTTCTGGTGCATTGGCCTTCATCAGTCAGAGGATTGAGTATAGAATTTGGCAAGTTAAATTATAGTTGTACAAGACATTGGTGAGGCCACGCTTAGAGTATTGTGATCAGTTTTGGTTACTCTGTTATAGGAAAGATGTTGTCAGGGTGTAAAGGGTGTAGAACAGATTTACAATGATGCTGCCAGGACTCGAGGATGTGAGCTACAGGGAGAGGTTGAGAAGGCTAGGACTCGGAGCATAGGAGAATGAGGGGTTATGTTATATAGGTGTATAAGATCATGAGAGGAACAGGCAGGGGAAATATACCGAGTTTTTTACTCAGAGTAGGGGAATCAAGAACCAAGTTCAAGTTCAAGTTCAAGTGAATTTATTGTCATGTGTCCCTGTATAGGATAATGAAATTCTTGTTTTGCTTAAGCACACAGAAAATAGTAGGCATTTACTACAAAACAGATAAATGTGTCCATATACCATGATATAAATATATACACACATGAATAAATAAACTGATAAAGTGCAAATAGCAGAAAGTGGTTATTAATAATCAGAGTTTTGTCCGAGCCAGGTTTAATAGCCTGATGGCTGTGGGGAAGTAGCTATTCCTGAACCTGGTTGTTGCAGTCTTCAGGCTCCTGTACCTTCTATCTGAAGGTAGCAGGGAGATGAGTGTGTGGCCAGGATGGCGTGGGTCTTTGATGATACTGCCAGCCTTTTTGAGGCAGCGACTGCGATAAATCCCCTCGATGGAAGGAAGGTCAGAGCCGATGATGGACTGGGCAGTGTTTACTACTTTTTGTAGTCTTTTCCTCTCCAGGGCACTCAAATTGCCGAACCAAGCCACGATGCAACCAGTCAGCATGCTAGAGGACATGGGTTCAAACTGAATGGGGATAGATTTAATCTAATTTAATCTAGGACCCTGAGTGGTAACATTTTTACACAAAGGATGATTGCTATATGGAACTAGATGCCAGAGAAGACAGTTGATGTAGTGCTAACGCAATGTTTAAAAAATATTTGGACAGGTTGATGGAAGACATGCAAGTGGGACTGGTGCAGGTGGGGCATGTTGGTCAGTGTGGGCAAGTTGGGCCGAAGGAACTATTTCCAT
The DNA here is from genome assembly GCF_010909765.2 of Amblyraja radiata. Lineage (NCBI taxonomy): Eukaryota > Metazoa > Chordata > Chondrichthyes > Rajiformes > Rajidae > Amblyraja > Amblyraja radiata. The sequence goes on along the minus strand of NC_045957.1, from coordinate 36,994,928 downwards.
AATTTATGACTTTATGATTCTAATTCCCACCACAAGAAACTAAGCATTTAAAAAGTTAATGGGATAAAGGCAAATACATTGTCATGGCCCACACTGGGTTAATGAAGTGGTTGTCGAGATAATACAGCCATTTGTTGAACTTTATTCAAAACTGGCCGAGCCAGTGGATTGGAAAACCACAAATGCAATGCCAGAAAGGAGGTTGAAGACCCCGAGGCCAGTTAGTTTATTATCCACTGTTCGGAAGAGTGTACAATCAAAGAAAACATTGCCATCACCTGGAGAAACTTTATACAATCAAACCAAGTTAAAATCTTTTTAAGAACGGGTAAAATATTTGACAAATTTGTTTGAGTTCTTTGAGGAATTAACAAACAGAGATGAAAGAGTGATGCTGCAGATATAGTGTATTTGGATTCCCAGAAGGCATTTTAAGAGCTTTATTTTTTTTAAAGTGCATAATTTGAAAACTCAGAATAATGGGGATAGTATGTTAATATGGACTGTAGACTAGTTGTCACACAGGAGATAGTCAGAATAAATGGATCTTTTGTGGTCTGGAAAGTTGTACCTAGCGGAGTGCACCAAATATCACTCTTTTGAGGAAGGACATTCTTGCTATTGAGGGAGTACAGCGTAGGTTCACGAGGTTAATTCCTGGGATGGCGGGACTGTCATGTGATGAAAGAATGGAGCGACTGGGCTTGTATTCACTGGAATTTAGAAGGATGAGAGGAGATCTTATAGAAACATATAAAATTATTAAGGGATTGGACACGCTAGATGCAGGAAACATCTTCCCGATGTTGTGGGAGTCCTGAACCAGGGTCCATAGTTTAAGAATAAAGGGTAGGCCATTTAGAACTGAGATGAGGAAAAATCTTTTTACCCAGTGAGTTGCTGGCTCGTAATGTTGAATGGCCTACCCCTGCACCTATTGTTTATGTATCTATGTATCTATATATCCTTGAGCCACAACTATTTATTCCCTATATTAATGATATGGAGGAGGGGTCAGAATTTAATGTATTCAAGTATACTAATGACAAAGAAGGATGGGAGCGCATGCCACTCTGAGGATATTAAGACAATATATAGGCACAAAATGCTTGAGTAACTCAACAGGTCAGGCAGCATCTCTGGAGGAAAGGAATAGGTGGCGTTTCGGGTTGAGACCCTCCTTTACACTGAGAGCCAGGGTAGAGGGAAACTAAAGGTGTGAAAGTATACAGAACATATCAGAGCCAACACAGATGACTCAGGAAAGGTGGAGCCCACAACGGTTCATTGTTGACTATGGACAAGGTGAAACCCAAGGGATACGAACAATGAAACTAACAACACGACTGGGATCTCGACCCAAAGCCTCACCTACTCCTTTACTCCAGAGATGCTGCCTGGCGCGCTGAGTTACCCCGGCATTTTGTGTCTATCTTTGGTGTAAACCAGCATCTCTGTCCAGGGACCCCGACAGTCCTTTCAGGTTAGGCAGAGGTTCACTTGTATTTCCTCCAACCTCATCTACTGTATCCGTTGTTCAAGGTGTGGACTCTTATACATTGGTGAGACCAAACGTAGACTGGGCGATCATTTCACTAGACACCTTTGCTCAGTCCTCCTGGACCTACCTGATTTCCCGGTTGTCAAACACTTTAATTCCCCTTCCCATTCCCACACTGAACTTTGCAACCCTTGCATTTCCGCTCTCTCCATCCCTCCCCCACCCAGTCGTACCAGCTTCAAAGTCGTCTTTGGCATTGTCTATTGTCTATTGTCTTGTTGAGTCTCATTGGCTGGACTCGTTCTCACCTTGGCCACAGCTAACAATGGCCTGTATCCTTTATCATTGTTACTCTTCTGCATTTCTTTCATTCATTTGTTCTACAACTCTCTCCATCACCATCTATATCTCTTATTTCCCTTTCCCCTGACTCTCAGTCTGAAGAAGGGTCTTGACCCGAAACGTCACCTATTTCTTTTCTCCAGAGATGCTGTCTGACCCGCTGAGTTACTCCAGCTTTTTGTATCTATCTGCAGTTCCATCCTACACTGAGAATATTAAAGGGCCTGTCCCACTTGGCGGCTTTTTCAGCGACTGCCGGCATCATTGACTGACGTATCAGGTCACCGAAAAATACGCGTGGCTTATGACGCGGCGTGATGACGTTTGACGTGGCGTGATGATGTGTGACGTGGCGTGATGATGTGTGACGCGGCGTGATGATGTGTGACGTGGCGTGATGATGTGTGACGCGGCGTGATGACATATGATGTGGCGTGATGACGTGTGACGCACGGTGTTTTATCAAGTGTCGCAACATTTTTTTTGTTGCCGCTGGATTTTGAAATGTTCAAAATCTTTTGGCGACACTGATATGACGCCGGCAAAATCACCAAGTGGGACAGGCCCTTAAGTCTCTGGTGTAGGATGTAGATTGTTTGAGTGAGTGGGTAAACATTTGGCAAATGGAGATTAATGTGGGGAAGTGTGAGGTCATGTGGCTTTTGTTTTATTTTTAGAGATACGGTATAGAAACAGGCCTTTCAACCCACCAAGTCTATGCCCACCATTGATCACCCGGAGGGAACCTATACGGTTGGAGGGAGAACGTGCAAACTCAGCACAGACAGAACCTGGGGTCAGGATCGAACCCGGGTCCCTTGGAGCTGTGAGGCAGCTGCTCTACCAGCTGTGCCACCCGTGCTACCCATGCCTACTTCCGTAGGTGGAATCAAAAGGTAAATTATTACCTAAATGGGAAAATATTGCTTATGCATGTAATGTTGAGGAAAGCAGGTATTCTTGTGCATGCAATACACAAAGTTAGCAGGTAGGCACAACATTTAATTAAGAAGGAGAATTACATATTGATCTTTATTGCAAGGAATAAATTACACAGAATTGCAAGAGATTAAGAATATTGTTACAATGTACAGGGTGTACAATGTACAATGTAAAGCCCCCTGTACAGAGCTCTGTGCATTATTTTGTTACCTTGCAGGTAAATAGGATTAGTCTAGATATGTACCTGGTCAACATGGTGGGCTGAAGGGTCTGTTTCTCTGCTGTATGATTGCATGACTCAATCTATGAACCAAGAAAGAGAATCAGTTGGCTGAGTCAGTCATTCTGTTGTGAATGGGTAAACATCTCAGGTCGGCATGCTTTGAACTTTAAAAGAACAAAGTGTGATCTTAATAACAAACATAAAAGATCCGAAGGGGCCACAACGGGGTAAGGTGTTAAGATGTCTTCACCTGTAGGAACATCTTGAGCGAGGGACTGTACATCCAAGATAAGAAGTGGCCATTTAAAACAGAAATTCAGTGCGCAAAACCCTTGGAATTCTCGATCCCCCAATGGTTATGAAACAAGATAAGAGGAGAATTTTGAAAAGGGAGATGGGTAAATTATTGTGCTTCCCAATAATTAAGAAGCACTTCACAAGCACATCTTTTGTCACATATTTAATTAATTTTTAATTTTTAATTAATTAAAAAAAAAAAATTATTATTAATTTATTGAACATGTTAAAAAATACAAACACAAATAAACTTGTAAGCAATAAAAAAAAAGAAAATAAAACACAATGGAAAACAAACAAATAAGTAACTCAAATAATACAAATAATATCGTTCATGTTCAAAAGGGGTAAGAAGAAGTTCGAAAACTTTTCTGGTCCTACCCCCTCTTATTTTCTATACATTTTCATGGAAAAACAGAATAATGGGAACAAATGGACCCAAAATCTGTTGAACAGTCCACAAACAAGAAATAACCAAACAGCAAAGAAAATCACTGGTCCAGCTCATAACCATTCAATCTTTTGTTTCTGAAGAGTGTTTTTAGTTTGAATAGAGTCTTACATTTTTCAGCTCATCATGGCAGTTATTCCAGAGGCTAACACCCTTTGCTGTAACACAATGGAGTTTTGCATTAGTTCTTATTGCCGGTTTTTCGAATATATAGGTTCCTCTCAGGTTGTGTTTACTTTTTCTCCGTTGGAACAACCCCTGGATATTACAAGGCAATTGCTGATTAGCTGCTTTGAACATAATTTGGATAGTTTTATAATCTATCAGATCTTGAAATTTTAATGTTTTTAGTCTGATAAATAATAGTTTGGTTGATTGTCTGTAGGTGGTTTTATGTATAATTCGTATTGCTCTTTTTTGGAGGATGAAGATTGGATGTGTATTTGTTTTGTATGTGTTCCCCCATACCTCCACACAGTAGATCATGTATGGGAGTATGAGGGAGCAGTACAACATATACAGGGTGGCTTGATTTAGTAGGTCTCTGGCTTTATTCAGTATGCACAGCAACTGCACAGTGAAATTCATTTTGCATTTGTTGTACATGCGGAAGCCGCCATGTTTTGACGTCATTATTCAAAGTCGGGGTACATGGCAGGAGGGGGTGGGGGATGTGGGGGGTGGGCTTGTGTTTACCTAAAATTGGAGAATACAACGCTCATAACTTTGAGTTGTAAGCTACTCAAGCGGAATATGAGGTGTTGTTTGTGTGTGGCCTGTAGAGGAGGTGTTGTTTGTGTGTGGCCCAGGACAGAAAAGGGAATGGGAAGTGGAGTGGTTGGTTAGCAACCGTGAGATTCAGTAGACATATGTGGATCAAGTGCAAATGTTTAGTGAAACGGTTGCTGAGTTAATGCTTGGCCTCGCTGGTGTACGGAGATTTGGTATGTCTCCAAATACTCCAACAATCTTTGACAGATAGACTGTAGAATGTATCTTGAATGGTTGCATCATGGTCTGGTATCGTAATTCCAATACACAGGAACGCAAGAAGCTGCACAGAAGGGTGGACTTAGCCAGGTCCATGGTGGGCACAGCCATCATTAAAAGCAGCTGCCTGAGTTGCTGCCCCCTGAAGGTAGCACCTATTATTAAAGATCTCCACCATCTCTTTTCTCACTCACCCCATCAGACAGAAGGTACGGAAGCCTGACATCCCACACCACTAGGTTCAAGAACAGCTCCTTTCCTGCAACTAGCAGATCCATGAACAAAACTGCGCAACCTTAATCCTGGCACACCAACAGAGCACTACGGTTCACCACCTAAACTACCATGGACTTATTTATCTTCCTAATTATGTTTTGTACTCACATCTTGATTTTTGTACAGTCTGCTTTCTTTTAGAAAATTTACAGGTAATGTTTGCACGTTTTTTGGATCAATGGATGTATTGATCCATTGATGATTTTCGGATCAATGGATCCATGTACATCAATGCATTAACATGGCAGTACATGATTTATCAAGGGAATGATATCAAGGGAAGCTAGTAGCATGTCACCTCTCATCTGATACTATGGGACTGAGACTGCCTGATTCTGCTCTGGATCTGGTTAACGAATAACCCAAAGCTGTGTTTCTCAATGAAGCCTGGGCTTCCAGTGAATTTAATACAGTGGCATGGAAGCATCTCCAAAGATGCTCTTGGTCAACAATTTAAATAGTTAGAAATAAAAAGGACTAAATTACAGAAGCCTAAACAAATGTCATAATCCCAGCAGCTAAGCCTCAAGACACAAACTTCTGGAGTTACTCAGTGGCCAGGCGGCATCTCTGGAGAAAAGGAATAAATTTGCTTCGAGACCCTTCTTCAGACTGAGAGTCGGGGGAGAGGGAAACTAATGGAATGTAAAGGTACAAAGCACAAATGAATGATAGGTATGTAAAGAACAAATCAAAGCCAGCAACGATGATCGAGGAAAGGTGAAGCCCACAATGGTCCATTGTTGGCTGTGGCAAAGGTGATAATGAGTGGATACAAACAGTGAAACTAAGCAGGGTGACAGTGAAAAATAGTAGGGCGACTACGGTGGAGAAGGGACGAAGAGAGAGGGAATGCAAGGGTAACTTGAAATTAGAGAAATCCTAAATCATACCGCTGGGATGTAAGCTGCCCAAGCGAAATATGTATCAAAATAAAAACTATATTGGACGGTTCCTTATAATATAGTAACAGTAAGGGTGGTTAGGTTAGTGATAGAACCTTAGTGAAGAAACAGGTCCTTTGGTTCATTTCATCTACACCATCCATTGCACCCAACTGCATTACTGCCATTTACCCACATTAGGTCTATTGCCTTCTATGCATTCATATGAGCAATGGTTGGGCTGTATTAGTGCGTCCAGTTGCTTATGACATATATTGGAAAGCATTTATGGATTCTGACATTTATGTAAACATCATAGACAAATGTAGATTTTGAAATTACCACTAAAACCACCTTTGCCAATAAATAGCAAATTTGTTCCGATGAAGATTCATTGATCTAAAATGTTAATTCTATTACTCTCTTGGAATATATTGTCTGAACTGCTGAGTACTTTCTGTTTTATCCCAGGTTTTTAAAACTGGTTAATATGTAGTCCATTTATAATCTTATGGGGTTTTATATTAAGCCTCAAGAGCCACAGAAAAGACTGGTAAGTACAACACATGGTATCAGATAGTCAGATCTGTAAATCCAAATGTTTATGCATTGCAAAATATACGCAATTATAACAGGTTGAATAATTTCACAATGTACTGGAAGCTGGAATGGAAAGGTGCCAATACGTTCTGACAATTCCTGAAAATGTGCAGCTTAAATCCATTCGCTAGTAAAATCGATGCATTAGAATTAAGTTTCACTTTGAGCTTCTTGAGATTCATGTGCATTGCATCCTGAATTACAATAAACAGTAACAACGGATAGATCAGTTTCATTCTATAGTTTTCATTCTGAAATTTATCTGTGGCTTCTTGTTGCATCTAACCTGCCTACTTACATTTTGTTTCAGCAGGTTCCACTCATCGCTGTGTAGGGAATAATCTTCTACAGTCTTGAAAAATGGTTAGTCAAAAAACATGCTGAAAATATGAAATAAATAGAGAAAATGCTGAAAAACATTCATTAGGTCAGGCAGCATTTATGGAAAGAGAAACGCAATTAACATTTCCAGTCAAAGATGCTGGTTGACCTGTTCATTAACTCCAACACTTTTTTGTATTTTCTTTTTTCAGAACGATTTTAGGTGTCCTGTTTAATAACATCAGGTGGCTCGGTGGCGTAGCAGTAGAGCTACTGCCTTACTGCACCAGAGACCCTGGTTCGATCCTGACTACGGGTGCTGTCTTTTTGGAGTTTGTATGTTCTCCCCCTGACCTGCGTGGGTTTTCTCCGAGATATTTGGCTTCCTCCCACACTCCAAAGACGTACAGGCTTGCACGCTAATTGGTTTGGTATAATGTAAATTGTCCCTAGTGTGTGTAGGATAGTGTTAGTGTGCGGGGATCACTGGTCAATGCGGACTCGGTGGGCTGAGGGGTCTGTTTCTGCGTTGTAACTCTAAACTAAATAAGCTAAACTAATATGATTGGTAAGGTTTGAGAATAATAGTTCTACTCCGAGCACGCCGATTAAATTCAAGCCAAAAGTCACGAGTGTTCAATTGTCATAACTATCAAAAAGGGAACAGTAACATTCTTACTTGCAACTTCATAACAGGCCTGTAACACAATTCCCATAGATAATGTATAAACAAAACTTCAATAAATTAATAAAATAATTAAGTGCAAAAACAAAGTCAGAAGTCCTTGGTGCAACCAAAGATATTTCATAGATGATAGTCAATGTCAGTGTGTTTAAATATTCAAGTACCTGATTATTGTAGGAAGAAGTTTTTCTTGAAACTTATACCTTCTTCCCAATGGTTGATGTGGAATGAGAGTGTGAGCAGGGTGGTGTGATCTTTGATGATGCCGGCTACCTTTTTGAGGCAGTGCCTCGCATAGACCCATTCCATGGTGGGGTAGTCAGTTTCCGTGATGGACCGAGAGATATCCACCACTTTTACTAATCTCCTTTATTCCCTCAGTGTCTTGCCATCACTAAACACATATACACAAAAAATTTCCATCCTGCACCCAAATTCTCCGACATCTCTCTTCAGTTTCTTGATCTCACCGTCTCCATCACAGGAGATAGACTATCGACGGACATCTATTACAAGCCTACTGACTCCCGCAGCACTCAAGACGACACTTCTTCCCACCCTGCTTCCAGCAAAGACTTTATCCCTTTCTCCCAATTCCTCCGTCTATGTTGCATCTGCACCCAACATGAGGTGTTCCATACCAGGACATCTGAGATGTCCTCATTCTGTAGGGAACGGGGGTTCACCTCTTCCATCATTGACGAGGCCCTCACATGGGTCTCCTCGGTATCCTGGAACTCTGCTCTTGCTCCCCCTCCCCTCCTAGTTGCATCTGGGACAAAGTCCCCCTAGGCTTCACCCCATCAGCCGTCGTATATAGCACGTAATTCTCTGACATTTTGGCACCTCTAACGGCATCCCACCAATAGCCTTATCTTCTCATCTCCACCCTTTTCCGCTTTCCACAGAGAAACTCCCAGGTTAACTCATACTCTCCTATCCACCCACTCCCCAGGTACATTCCCCTGCAACCGCAGGAGATGCAACACCTGTCCCTATATCTCCTCCTTCGACTCTGCCCAAGGACCCCGACAGTCCTTTCAGGTGAGGCAGAGGTTCACTTGCACCTCCTCCAACCTCATCTATTGATCCTCTGTTCCAGGTGTCAACTCCTGTACATCGGCGAGACCAAGCGCAGGCTCAGCAATCGTTTCGCTGAACACCTCCACTCAATCCGCCTTGGCCAGTGTGATCTCCCGGTTGTCAAACACTTTAACTTCCCCTCCCATTCCCACACTGACTTTCCGTCCTGGGCCTCCTCCATTGTCAGAGTGAGGCCCAGCACAAATTGGAGGAACAGCACCTCATATTTCGCTTGGGCAGCTCACACCCCAGCGGTATGAATATTGATTTCTCTAATTTCAAGTAACCCTTGCTTTCCCCCTCTCTCCATCCCTCCTCCTTCCCAGTTCTCCGTTTAGTTTCACTGTCCTTCTGATTCATTTTACAAATTGTATGCCTCCTTATAGAATTAGATTAGATTAGATTAGATTAGATTTTACTTTATTAATCCCCTTATTCAGGGGAAATTCAGATGTCCTTGCAGCACACTAATAAAAATACAACATAGCATTCGAGAAGTTCAACACCGAAACACAAAAACATCCCCCCACAGTGGGAACCACTGTGGGGGGAAGGCACAAAGTCCAGTCCCCATCCTCTTGTCCACCCAGAGTCGGGCCTATTGAGGCCTCCACAGTCGCCGCCACAGCGCCCGATGTTCTCGCCGGGTGATGGTGCTCCGGCGTCGGGGAGAATAGTAGAATAGTTTCTTTATTGTCATTGTAACATGAAACATGTACAACAAAATTTAAAAATGTCAGCCAGTCAGTGCACCATTCAAACATTTCAAAAAGCTAACGATACATACAAGGTAAAATATTAGAAAAAAGATAAACAACTAAAATAAATATCATGAATCATCATCTTCCCCATAGCTAACAATGAACCATTCTGCATTTCCTTATCATAGTCTGCTTGGATCTGTAATTTTCACACCTTACTTTTCCATACGTATAGACTCCCTCTCACCTGACTCTCAGTCTAAAGGGTCTAGACCTGAAATGTCATACATTCCTTCTCTTCAGAGATGCTGCCTGTCCTACTGTTAGTCCAGCATTTTGTGTCTATCCACACCAAAATATCTGTTGGTCAAAATATCATCATAGAGTCATACAGGTTGGAAACAGGCCCTTCAGCCCAACTTGCCCATGCTGACCAAGATGCCCATCTACACTAGTCCTATTTGCCTGCATTTAACCTGTATCCCTTTAATATTACATTTTGTTTAATTCTGCATTAATCAACGACTAACATATTTATGCAATGACTGACATAAATATGAATTAAAATATTTGCCATTTTAGACAGGTATAATACTAATAATTCATAAATATCTCTAAAGAGTGATCAGCGAAAGATTTGCATTGTATGATATGCTCACTACACATTGGGAAATAAACTCTTTCAGAACTAATCCCAGGTCACATAAACTACCTGAAAATAGAAACAGAAAGTGTGTAATTTTCATTTCAGGTGTCGAGATTTTCTTGTCATTTTTCCTTAGCTGGGCGTCACTTTAAATCTATTATCATTATGCTTTTGTATTGCTGCAGGCCAGCCCTCGACTTCCTCCACAGCAGTTGACTTCTGTTTTGAGTGAAAGTTTTCCTCGGGACAAACAGGTTTCAGGCAAAGTGCTTATACACCAGCCTGGCGTGCTGAGACCTGCGTGGAATGGAATTGAAATATGTGAATACCTTACTCAAGTTACATCACGGTGGAAACGTGAAATCTTGCGACAAGATTATTATGATTTACAGAGACATGACTGAACCTTCTTTGCAACCAGCGCAGCTTGAATTTAAAACTAATACCTAAATGTACATAACTATTTTAATCACAATTAGCATCATAGAGTCATACAGCTTGGAAACAGGCCCTTCAGCCCATCTTGCCCATGCTGACCAAGATGCCCATCTGCACTAGTCCTATTTGCCTGCATTTAACCTGTATCCCTTTAACCCCATTGACAGCTTTCTTTTAAGGTGAAGGGAAAAAGATTTAATGGGAATCTGAGGGGTAACCTTTTCACACAAAGGGTGGTGGGTTTATGGAACAAGCTGTCAGAGGAGGTAGTTGAGGCTGGGACTATTCCAACATTTGAGAAACCATTAGACATGTAAATGGATAGGACAGGTTAGAAGGGATATGGACCAAGCGCAGGCAAGTATAGCTGGGCCATGTTGGCCAATGTGGGCAAGTTGGGCCGAAGGGCCTGTTCCCACACTGTATCACTCTATGACTCTATGACTCTCACCCATGTATCTGCCAAATATCTTTTAAAATGTTGGGACTTTATCCTGACTCAACCACTTCTTCTGGGAGCTTGATCCATATACAATTTGAAACAGTGAATCCATATACAGTGTGAATCCACCCCCAGTGTGAAAGAGTTGTACCTCAGCTTCCTATTAAATATTTTCCCTTTCACCTTAGACCTATGCCCTCCAGTTCACGAATCCCAACCCTTTTGAAATAGACCTGAAGAAAAATACAGTCTAAGGAATGGTCCCAACCTGTCCATTTTCTCCAGGTCAAATTACACTCCGTAAACCTCAATCCCAATTTGTGTTACTTGGGAAATACAGTCCAACTTAGAACTGCAGATTTGCAAAACAGTCAACAGATAACATGCAATGTATTAGAATGAGCAAATAATTCACTCACCATTTATATGCTGGACTCCACATTGTACAAGAAGCAAACATTTGGAGTGAAATGGACTAATGTTGGCATATTGCTGCACTGTATTCTATTATGTATATTGCAGCCATCACCACATTTGTCATAGGAAGGAAGTGCTTGGCGGATGGCTGAGAATGTTCATTATGTCGCTTACACTGGTTTTCCATCAAAGAGACCTTGAGGATAACTGACCTATTATGATGGAGGAGGTGGCCTTGCAGAAAACCCGTGTGGAAATCGTGCAAATTCCACAGAAAGAGCACCAGAGGTCAGAATCAAACCTCTGTCCATATTCTAGTGAAGCAGCAGAGTTAACAGTTGTACTATTGTGCCATCGTGAAGCTGATCGGCTCCTTCCTGGACGATCCACCACCATTTTGAACGTTCGTGGCCCAGTGATTTCAATAAATTGGTGAGGGTGTTAATCCTTTTCAAGAATGTCCTTGGATGCATGTCCTCAGACATACTAGAAATTCTTTTTGTCGGTGCTTGCGAAGGGAATCTGGAGACAGGGATGAGGATAATGTTGTTGAGCCATGTGAGCAGATCCTCAATATTGGAGGTGTTGGTTTGGGAGAGAGCAGTGGTGTTTTTCTGCCTCTCCTGTGAATGTAGTTGGTAGATTTTGCAGAAGCAGCATTGGTAGTCGTCAGTGTTGTGAATTGCTTGCTGGGGATGGCCAGTGATTAGGTTGGTATCAGTGTCAGATATAATGGCCTGCATCTGACTCCTTCTCCTGTGAGAAGATGGTGGGTCTGTGGGTGCACCGGACATAGTGGCGAATATTGCTACCAATATCATCTGCCTTGAGAGAAAGTTGCCTCCCAAGGTAAGAAAAATTCTCCACATGAACCAGGGTCGCATCATGCACCTACATTATTGGGGGACAGTTTTGTGTAGCCACCACAGAATGAATAACCATGCCAAACAAATGGCAGGACCCTTGCGTGCCAGAAGAGTGCAGGTTATGGACTTTACCTGGGAAAGTGTAGAGCAGAGGTGCTAACTAAGACTGAGTAGAGAAATGGAGGTACTCTGTAGTGTGAGTATGACATTATACTGTAGCCACATGATCTACAGTGGTTCAAGAGGAATATTCACTGTAGGAAAAAAAACCGGGATCTACATTAAATACTGACATTTCCAGATGTTCACAAATTCGTAGGTTCATAAGTGATAGGAGCAGAATTAGGCTATTTGCCCATCAGGTCCACCCCACCATTCAATGATGTCTGATCTATCTCTTCGTTCCCCATTCTCCTACCTCTCCCCATAACCCCTGACACATGTACTAATCATGAATCTATCTATCTCTGCCTTACAAATATCCATTGACTTGGCCTCCACAGCCTTCTGTGGTAATGACAAAGGACAAAGGACATTTATTGTCACATATACTAATTGGTGTAGTGAAATTTATCTTGCCATGCAGCACACAGATAAAGATAAGACACAACATTAAAGAATTTAACAATAAACATAAAAAACATCACCCCACAATGGTTCCCATTATGAGGGAAGGCACAAAGTCCAATCCCCATCCCCTTGTCCACCCATAGTCGGGCCTATTGAGGCCTCCGCAGTCACCGCTTATGGGAGACCGCGGCTTCCGAAGCCAACAGGCCGCACTCGATGGAGCTCCACAACTGGCGATCTCGGCGAGAGATCCCAGGCTCCTGATGTTAAAGTCAGCGCCGCCGCCCGCAGCTGGCCGCTCCACAGTCCCGCAGCTCCGCGATGTTCACCTGCGGTCTCAGCATTCCGGAGCTCCAGCACGGCGACCTGGGCAAGGCATCACCCGCTCCGCTCCGCGATAGCGCTCCAGCGCTGTGCCGCCGCCGAAGCCGAGGTTCTGGGCGGTCCCCTCCGGAAACGCCGCTCCAGGCCCACTGGTAGGCCGCGAGGACGGGTCGATGGTGCAGCCCGGAGAAAAGCTGCCTCTACGACCAGGTAGGGACCCTAGAAAACAGTTCCCCCCTTCCCCCCCCCCCCACCCCCACATAAAAAAGGCTTGAACTCCGAAAACAAAAAACTCAACTAACTAAAAATAAAAAAAAAGAGAGAAAAAACGAGCTGGGCAGCCATACCATACAGGACGGCGCCCTGAATTCCACAGATTCAGCACCCTTTGACTAAAGAAATTCCTCCTCCTCTCCTTCCATAAATAATTTTAAACACTATTGCAAAGTATTAACTTTTGCAAACTGCTGGAGGGACTCACGGGTCAGGCAGCATCAGTGCAGGTTAAATGGAGAGGCAACTCTTCTAGCAGGGACCCTTCTCCAGTCTCCAGCAGTTGATAGACATGGCAATAATAATCTAAACTAAATTACTAAACTAAAGATTCCAGCACCTGGAGTCTCTTATGTTTCATATTAACTTTCTCAGTTAAACTCACTCGGTTTTACCTAAAATCCACTGAGGGTTGTCAAGGTACGTCTCAGATGATATGTTCTGCAAACTTGCTCCCTCGGCTAAGAACCGGCAGAGGCACATTCTTTTCCTCATGAATGGGATTTGTGGTTTGGCGCAAACCCCATTCATGTGGAGTTTTGGCATTTGTTACCTGGAATAAACTTCCCCCTGGCACCCGATCACTCAAAGGTGGAGATGGACACAAAATCATCCGCAGTCTCTAGGTTCTGTCCGAGGACAAGCGCTCCCCTCTAACTCCACTCAATCTATTTTGCAGAGTCTGTGAGAAGATGTTCTGGGGTAGACTCGTCCTCCCTCTCGCTCTGCTCTCCCTGTGCTTCCCCAGTGCCCATGGCCGTGCACACCATCCTGACCATCACTGCATGAGGAGGAGCTTCTGGAAAGAACTGATGCACGGATTGGAAAATGTAGTAAATTGTATCAGAGAGGACTATGCGAGCGCTGCCCTGTCCTTGTATCTGATTCCTTATGCATACTTTAAATTAATGGTTGGTGTGGGATTGTTGTGTGGGGTGGCATTTACTTGGTCGGCTGAATGGCCTTTTTACATTATAAGGAAATATGATAAACCATTCATATATAATTTCAAACATATTGCAAAGTATTAAGGGTAAGGGGATGGGGACAGGTCACAGGATTGGGTCTAGGTATGGTACTTGGGATTGTGTTGAGGCTGGGATATGGGGATTTATTGGACTGAAACATTGGGGGGACTACCGTGAGGGGAGAGGGGAAAAACAATGGACAATGGGGGGGGACAACGGACAATGGGGACCCGGCGTAGGGGAACTGCTGTGGGGGGGGGGGGGGGGGGGGGGGGGGGGGGAGGGACAAGAGGGGGAGCTGGCGTGCTTTGTAACTTTGTCAGCACCTTAGTTGGCTGCTATTTGTGTCCATTGTGTATGCAAGAAAAAAACCTCACTGTGCCTGGTCACATGTGACAAGAAAGTATTCCTATCCTATCCAATCCTGATTAATGAATGAGACTGGGATTTGACAATAAAATAGGCAATTGATCTGGAAAGGTGGCACGTAAGTTCATAAATTCACAAACCATAGGGGCAGGATTAAGTCATTCGGTCCATCGATTCTACTCCGCCATTCAATCATGGCTGATCTCTCTTTCCCTCTTAACCCCGTGCTCCTCATATCCCATTGACATCTGCACTAATCAAAAATCTGGCACAATGACATTGCTGGTCGTGTTGCTGCCTCACATTTCCTGGTGCTGTCTCGGTGGAGTTTGAAGGTTCTCCCATGGTAGCGTGGGTTTCTTCCGGGTGCTCTGATTGCCTCCCACATCGCATAGAAGAGTGGTTGGTAGCTAATTGGATGCTGTACTTTGCCCCTGTTGTGCGGGTGAGCGGTGAAGCTTGGATGGGGAAATCTGCAACATCCAGGTTCAGGAACAGCTGCTTCCCCACAGCCATCAGACTATTAAACACAACTTCAAACAAACTCTAAACTATAACAGCCTATTGCACTTTATCTGTTTATTTATGTGTATATATATGATCTATGGTATATAGACACACTGAACTGTTCTGTATTTATGCTTACAATATTCTGTTGTGCTGCAGCAAGCAAGAATTTCATTGTCCTCTCTGGGACTTTCTTACTGCCTATTGTGCCTCCTGGCATGTAGGGCAACAACGAAGGTCCTCCACTCCTGTGTGTTCTGGGCGAGCTTCTGGACATTACCCCAGGTCAGGTACATTGTTTTTATTTCCTCCTCTACAGTTCGACGCCAGGTGGTTTTGGGTCTCTCCCTCTTTTCCTTTTCCCTTCCGGTGTCCAGTGCTGGGCTATTCTTGGGATGCTGTCTGGTTCTCTTCATCCTAGCATCTGTCGATAGCCCTGGAGGTCCATCCCGCCCAGTAGTGTTGATTCCTTCCGTTGCTGTTTCTGTAACATATTTGTTTTACGATACAGGGTTGTTAGCCCTGTGCTCAACCTCCAACCTGGAGGACCAGTGTATCGCTCTTCGTCTCGCCTCTACCCTTCGACCTGTCCAGCATGGTAGACCCTAACAGGAGACAAATCTCCCGCTGGCATAGCTCTAGGGGTCACTGAGACACACAAGCTCCCCGACCACGACAAGGTTGCAATCCAACAGGGAGCCTATCTGGGACACATGACAATAAACTCTCTTGATTTGACTTGACTCTGTTGACTTGACTTGACTTGGAAGGGGAGCTGATGGGAGGTGGGGAGAATTGGTTACAGTGGGGGGATGTGAACTGGCATAAACATGATTGGCTGAATCACCTCTTATTTTTTAGTTTAGTTTAGAGGTGCAGCACAGAAACAGGCCCTTCGGCCCACTGAGTCCGCACCCACCAGCGATCCCCGCACATTAACACTACCCTTTCCACACCAAGGACAATTTTACATTTATACATTTATACCAAATAACCTACCAGTTTATGCCAATTAACCTACAAACCTATTCGTTTTTGGAGTGTGGGAGGAAACCAAAGATCTCGGAGAAAACCACCGCAGGTCACGGGGAGAACGTGCAAACTCCGTACAGACAGCGCCCGTGGACAGGGTCGAACCAGGCAGCGCTCTACTACTGCACCACCGCAGGAAGCAAGAAAATATGCAACAATGACTGGATTGGGATTATTAGATGATTTTTGTAGATGGATGTTTAAAAACATAGTTTATGCATGGCCTTTTGTTGAGGATTAGACTGTGAATGGCGTGATTGTAATCATGCATTGTCTATCCGCTGACTGGTTAGCACGCAATAAAAGCTTCTCACTGTACCTCGGTACAAGTGACAATACAGCTTTACTTCCTGAAAGTCAACTTGCCACAACAGCTGCTATTGTCCTTCTACCGTTGTTCCATGGAGAGTGTCCTGACACATGGCATCCTGGTGTGGTGTGGCAACAGTTCTGCAGCTGACAAGAAGGCTCTGCAGAGAGTCATCAATACAGCCCAGAAGATCACCAACACGCACCTGCCTGCCCTGGAAGAGATCTATAGCTCTCGTTGCCTGCGGAAGGCATCACACATACTAAAGGTCTCATCTCATCCCGCACATCACTTGTTTGCCCTTCTGCCCTCAGGAAAGCATTGCAGGTCCATCATATCACACACCACAAGAATAACAAACAGCTTCTACCCCAAGGCCATTACCACTCTGAATTCTGCACTGAACACACTATATTTTGCACTGTTACAACACTACACTGTGAATATTGCACATTCCGACAACGTTTTCCTGCCGTTTTTGTTGTTTCCATTGTCGTTATTATTTATCTGATACGTTGGAGCTCCGCTCAGGCAGTGCACTTGAAATTTTGTTGTATGTATTTACAGACAATAAAGTGTATTATTATTATTATTATTATTATTATTATTATTATTATTATTATTATTATTATTATTATTATTATTATTATTATTATTATTAATTATTATTAATTATTATTATTATTAAACTAACCTGAACTAGAGTCAACAGGTTCAACATGATCTGACCCAGCACATCTCTTATTTTGTTTATTTTTCCAGCAGAATCCAGTTCTTACCATTGAATGCAGAGTTGAATACGTTGAACATTTGCACCTCCCAACAATTTAAAAAACGGTGAATTGGACAAATCCATTGTGATAAAAAAACTTTAAGAACTAGTAGCAGGAGTTGGCGTTGTATCCACTCTGCCTCTCAGTAAGATCATGGCTGTTTTGTCTTGGCACCACTTTCCTGCACTGTTACAAGTATATCCTTTCCGAGCTAAGCAACATTCTAAATACATTCTCAATAGAACTCTACAGAATATATTCTCACTGTAACAAAGACAGCCGTGGGATAACCTCATAGAGGTTTATAAATCCATAAGGACCTAGTACAGGTGTCAGAGGTTATGGGGCGAAGGCAGGAGCATGGGGTTAGGAGGGAGAAATAGATCAGCCACGATTAAATGGCGGAGAAGATTTGATGGGCCAAATGGCGAAATTCTACACCTATCACTTATGACCTTATGACCGTATGATCTTATAGGATAGATTGTAATAAAAAGGAACTGCAGTTACTGCTTTATACCAAAGATAGACACAAGATGCTGGAGTAATTCAACGGGTCAGGACTTTTGGGTTCACCCAATTTGTTTCCGATAGTTTGGATGTTTGCCAGAAGCACACTAGGGAGGGCGGGGGTGGGAACTTGTAAATCTTATTGTTTCGGTCTCACTTGCAGAGTAGCACCTCTCCCAGATTCACTACACAGAACAACCCTGGGAAAGGAAAGTAAAAGCACAGAACTTCAGGTGTGGATGAGCACTGCTGATATATCAGAGCTGAACTGCAAACCTGGTATTCTTAAATTACCAAATGTGCAGGAAGGAACTGCAGATGCTGGTTTTCACCAAAGATTGACACAAAATGCTGGAGTAACTCAACGGGACAGGCAGCATTTTTGGAGAGAAGGAATGGGTGACGTTTCGGGTCGAGACCCTTCTTCAAGCAACGGGGCTCGACCCGAAACGTCACCCATTCATTCTCTCCAGAGATGCTGCCTGTCCCGCTGAGTTACTCCAGCTTTTTGTGTCTATCTTCTTAAATTACCAACATGCTTCAGGGCAAAATCCAACATTTTGCATAGCTGTTAACTTTTGTAGGACTCCAATCTATCCTTAAATCGATGGTAGCTGCCAGGTTTTCATTTCCCTGGAAACATTAGTCCTTTGTTCCAGTCACATTTTTTTAATAATCTGCACACAAACATTGCTTATCATACAATGAATATACTCGAGTCAAATTTTTAACTTAAAAAATATATGCACTCTGTGCTATCAAGATTAAGAGCGTTAAACGTTGTCTGTAATTGCATTTATTTTGTGCAGGATGGAACTGCAGATGCTGGTTTACACCGAAGATGCTGGAGCAACTCAGCGGATCGGGCAGTATCTCTGGAGAAAAAGAATAAGTGACATTTCGGGTTCAGACCCTTCTTCATACTGGCTATTATTTTGATTGAAGACAGGCTGAAGACAGGTCCCAACCCGAAATAGCACTTATCCATGTTCTCCAGCGATGCTGCCTGACCCGTTGAGTTATTCCAGCACTTAGTTTCTTTTCTTCAAAATAATTTAACTTTTATTTTGAGGTGAAGAAGTGAAACAACAGGTAAAGATGCAAATTTCAAATCCCAAACTCCTGTTCCTGGTTTCTCTGATAATGTTTAAGTATCCTGGGTGTTATTTAGGTGTTATTTTTTAACAGCTTTGGGCAGATTTATTTGTTTAGAGCAGTTGGTTAATGTTGAAGGAAACTGGATTACAAATCTGCAGACTTTGTCTTGGAGCAGCTTGGCCTTCAGGGGAGGTGCCCAATAACTATGAGCAGAATTTGACTTCATGGTTTTATCTCTGTGGAACCAGGGGAAGAAGGACATGTAAGTAAAGGAATGCATTAACATACCATGGAATAAAATGTAATTAAAAAACGCCAATATTTGAGGTTAATAACAAGGACATTAGCTTTGTTATTATTTTGTCCATAGTTTACTTTAGAGATACAGCGCAGAAACTGGCCCTTCGGCCCATCGAGTCCGCAATGACCAGCGATCCACGCACATGAACACTATCCTTCATACACACTAGGGACAATTTACACTCATACCAAGCCAATTAGCCTACAAAACTGTATGTCTTTAGAGGATGGGTTGGAAATCGAAGATCTCAGAGAAAACCTATAGGGAGTAACTGGAGTAACTCAGCGGGCCAGGCAGCATGTCTGGAGAGAAGGAATGGGTGACGTTTCGGGTCGAGACCCCTCTTCAGACGTACTCCCTTTTGTGTCCCTTCTCTCCAGAGATGCTGCCTGTCCCGGTGAGTTACTACAACTGCTTGTGTCTATCTTCGGTTTAAATCAGCATCTGCAGTTCCTTCCTACACAAGCATCTGAATGTATCATGGTATAGGTCATAAGGTCATAAGGTCATAAGGTTAAAGGGCGTGATGCACGGAGTAGCTCAATCCTGGAGTACAAGGTAACTTCCGGCATATACTAGTAACACACAAAACACTCCGTTCTTACCTGTTAAAAACTGCCAAAATGGTCAATTCTTGCGCTGTAAAAAACTGTGGAAATAAGGGTAACTGTGAGCGATATTTATCGTACTTCAGAATTCCAAAAATGAGGACAAGTGATGGTAGCGAGAAGCAAGAGCTAAAGGGACAACAACAGCTAAAGTGGTTGGTGAACATTGGTCATGCAGATATCAAGATTGAAAATATTGGGAATCATCGTGTTTGCTCACTGCATTTCATCAACAGTAAGGCATTCTTTGTGTTTTTCTTGATTCCTTTGGTATCTAAAAAGTTTTAGAGGTGATAAATCTGCCTGTGAAATTGTAAAATCGCCCATGGTTCTCAAGTGGGTTTTTACATGCAAATATAAAACGCTTCTGAAGCTAAATTTATCATTAAAAAAATCGCAAACCATACGTGGGTTTTGAATTACATTTTACTCAGATGCAAGCCAAGGAATGGCAAATTGTTAGCTGTTAATTGGACATAACACCATGTGGTGCTATTTCATTTTTATCTGCGGCATGGGTGGGGGGGGGGGGGGCAGAGGCACAGATAAAACAATCACTCTTTAATCTAACTTTTTGAACAACCTACTCCCTGGAGATGTCATTTTAGCTGATCACGGTTTTGACATAAATGATGATGCTGGATTTTACGGTTGTGAAGCAGAAATTCCTGCATTTACAAGAGGGAATTCATAGCTATCTACGCTGGATGTGGAAAAAACTTGTGAATTAGCACATTTACACATTCATGTAAAGGGTGTCATTGGTGGTGTCAGGCAAAAATACCTAATTCTAAGTCATACTGTACCACTGGAATACATGATGACCAACTCTGAAAGTCAAGTACCCAAAATTGATAAAATTGCAAGGAACGGTTGTGCACTTTTCAACTTAAATGAACCCATAGTCCCACAATAGGTGCTTTCTTATGGGGCATATACGAACAATAAAACCTTTCAAAATAGTTACGGCTCATCAGCATTTATTATGGATGAAATTGCAAGTAATAGTCAAATCATTAAATAACAAGCACAGAAGTTAAAGTGCACTTCAAATATTTAACATAAAATTTAAATTAAACAGTTTGAAAAAGAGACTGTCCTGTTAAAATGGCCACAAAATGCCCTATTATGTGGTTTTATGCAGTGCAAGGTTAACAAATGCCAAACTTGGTATTTATGAGAAACATGTTCAGTACAACACTTGCAGTTCATTTCTTTTTGGGAACTTTTATTTTTGATTTTGGGAGGAGCCTACAATCTGGGCAAAACCATTTTTTTTTGCTAGATTGGAAACGGATGCTGGGACAGAAGACGGGCCCGCTGCACTGAAAGCCATAGTGTTTACCTGCAGTTCACCGCTTGTACTCCAGAAGGTGATGCGTGGCAACAGTACGGGTCATGGGTCGTGACCTTGCCTGCCGTGCAACCTCCCTATATGGGACATTAAATCAACTAAACAATCCATAGTTCTCTTGCCTATATTCAGTTCACTCAATGAATTATCCACTGTCTAGTGCATGAAACTTGTTGACAGATTGTAACCTAATGTTCTGACCAACATCACCTCTGCTCAACACTTCCCCGTCATGGTACTTGATACCCCCAGACTGATGAAACCATCCAATGTTCTGAAAGTCCATGATATGAGTAACAGATCAATTAGGAGACAAGTGAATGCAAAAGTACCGATAGCAAAAAAGTTGATTTTATTGGAAGTTTACGGAAAAGGTACAATATATTACTAGAATAAATATTGGTCATATAACTTCACCAAAAATTACTCGTAAAATACAATTCTAATTTAACTAGATTTAAAATGACTGCTTTCCTGGGTTTTGAATTTTGTTAGCAATGCAAATATTTAATTTTCTTGCATAGTTCATTGATATTTCATAAATAATTTCTCTAGTAACTGCATGCACGACCTCCCAGGCACAACGACTAAGAGGAAAGGGAGGGACATGTTTCAATGACTATAATGAATATAAAATGCATTCATTATTCCCCAGTACCTTAATTATTTATTTTATCATTTTTTAACATTCCGAAAGTAGATGAAAAGATTTGAACGAGGACTTTGCAATCAGATCCATCTAGGTACAAACTGATGTAATATGAGGGAGCATCGCTTGCAAAGATG